>NW_008710725.1:600678-767695 GCF_000327385.1 Lottia gigantea
ATCTTGAAACAGAGGAGGGTTGTGTTAGTTAGTTTCGGCTGTATACACAAAACGTTTGATATATAGACCCGGCTAGAGCAGGTCAGGTGCCATGTTCGAATCCCAACTTAGGCAAATACATTCCTGCTGCCACGTCCATTGCTTTCAGGAAAAGACCTGTATCTGTCTTAAAGTCTTATAAATATTAAAGAAATATGCTCTTCGATATTCGAATTGTGAAACGTCAAAGCCGGAGAATTTTTCGAAAAAGTTTTTCTGACTCAGCTGGTCGATTACTGTGAAAAATAACCGACAGAATCGAAATAAAAGTAGAGCTCAGGCTATATAGTACAATAATACGTAAGATAAATATGATAGCCTGTACAGCCCGCCTTGCTCGAGTCAAGATCGGACATGTCAGGCGATTGTCATTAAGGCAGGGCTATTACCAAGCGCCCTCTGTTAACAAAGGTGACGGTTGCCGATCAGTTGTTATCGAACTATGTCCGTGATCGATTTTTATGAATGGCTTCGTAGAAATTCTTCTTTCATCTTTGGTACAGTAGTGTAGATACGTACGGAGTGTGAGGACACGCTGCAGACTGCAGGCACTGACGAAGGTGTCATACCCGGAACACCTGTAGTGTCAGTAGGGGTGTGAGAGAGACGGAGGTGTGGTCTATACCCTAGGGTAGACCAAATGACATCCGTAGGCTACCGAGATCAAAGAATCGAGAAAGTTATTCAGGTGTAGTTATAGTGTTTATTTTTTGTTATTAGTTTGTAATCTTTAGGCAAGTTATAATACGTTTACGTTAACCTATTTAAAGATCCATTATGGGGAAATCGACTGACAATTATGATAGGGATTGACAGCCGACATGGGGCCGACTTTCGAAAGCACAGATCGTGGACTAAGAAGGTTTCCTGTCTTGACAAATTGAACGTACGGCCCCTAATCGCCTTGCTGAAGAAAATCCAACTCGCAACCGACTATGATATTCCACTACCAATTGGTATAAGTGTTAGAAGAGATACTCTATTTAGTTTTGGTGGAATTACAGATACCACAGATATCTGATTGAAAATTAGAATGGTGCAAAATCAGTGTCCCTGATACACTTAAACATTTGCGTAAACCTCTTGATAATCCCTCTTGAATTCGGTGCAAATCCATGCTATCAATGTCTCCAATACACACTAAACAGTTTAGAAAACCTCCTTACAATCCCTTTAAATATATTTTTTTTATTCTGATTCTTATCTTTATTACAAACACAATATTTAAACATAAATCAATGCTTATAATGACTGTTGTAATTATGGAATACAAATATGCATGTCCAAAGTGTACAGCATTCTATATCATGTATTTTGGTCTAAGTTTCATGGCAGTGGATTTTATTTTTTAAATTAAACTTCTGATTTTGCCTGACATGTAAGTTATGATTTTCTTTGCCTTTGTGATATTGAAAACTTATTTTAAAATCTAGGTAACTGACTTCACGAAGGGCTCGTGATAAATTCAAAATTGATGACTGATTTGGGGTTGAATTTTGTTTTTATTTTCGGTTTGTCAATGTCGAATGAGGTCTTCTCCCTTGAGAATATGAGCTTAACGGAAGTTAACAGCGAAATCATATACTTAGAAATCGGGGGAAGTATACAAAGGCTGGTATTAAGCGTAAAAGTCGCCTGATTTAGGTTAAATTCTGCTGGTAATTTCTTTTTATTTAGAACTGTCGTTCAATAGGTAAGCTTACGATAAAAAAGAAAAACACCTGTACGATATTGAAGGCCAATGCGAAGAAATCCGGTTTACAACACGTAGGGCTAGTATCTATATTATGATCAATCTAAAATTGATGACTCGCATTTTCAGTTAATCTGATATCTTGAAGGTATAAAGAAATTGTTGTATTAATTACTCGACAATAGCCACTCAGGTGCAGTTTTTAGTTTAGCTATGACTGACGGATTTTTCTTTCGGATTTAACGTAAAGCTAGCTCAGGGCGGACATTTCGGAACACAGCTTAAGAAAGGTAATAAGAAAGGCTTGGTGAACATAATAAGATTAAACGTAGAACTGTCCCTAATTATTGTCGTGTTAAGTCTGAACTGATCTTTAAGACCTTTCCTTGAGTATTGACACACCACAAGATCGGAGACTCTACTGGTGGACAGGACTGGCCCTGTGGTCATTTTTAAACCTTTCAGCTTTAACCTCTTGAAAGCAAGCTCAAAAACTTTTTGCATATATCCATAAGATCGATGACTCTGTTGATGGACAAGAGTGTACCCGTGTTATTCTTCAACTTATCAGATTTCAGCTTTTGAGTCCAAGAATAAAACCTAGCACCGACATTGCTGACGTGACAAGGCATGCTCATCCCCCGAGCACCAGGTGATACTCTGCAACTGGGTTTATCAATTGGAGATTTATTTAAGAAATGTTATTTTGATATTTTTAAGAATACGTCGTTATTTGTTTATGTATGTTTGGCAAAACATTATGGTGCGAACGTGAGGAGAAAACGTATTAGAGGATTAGTGCTCTTGTTAATTTGGTGTAGTTAATTTCATCGGGTCGACTAAGAGACCCTCAATTATCTTTCTGAATTGTAAAGCCAGGTAAAAATGTAGGTAGCATGATGTTTATCGGGGAAAGGCATATTAGTTGAAAGTGTCTTGGCAAAATTTCCTTCATTGCACACAGTATGGCGTCGTACGCCAGGAACGGAAAGCTGAAAGGTATGCCGCTAGCATGATTCGGTACCAAACAAAAAACCACACTGATCTCAGCAGAATCAACCCGAAGCGCTTTTTTCAATAGTTTCAGGCTTTATGTGTCGCAGGCGCGGCATCCTTCAAAGGACAGTAGCTGCAGTGGAAACCCCCTTTAAGATGTGGGTTTTCCCCTAAATTCGTTGACATGGTAACGAGACGGAAGTGATGAGCGAGGTTTCACGGGATTTCATCGCGAGGCTTGATAAAGTAGGTCAAAAAGTTTCAGGAAGTTGGTAAAGATGCTGTGAAATCGGAAACTTTCACAGAAAATTCTCACCGATTGAAGTTTTGGCATGAGTTTTGGGAGGCGATACTCACCCCCAGTCCGAGAAGGGGCCAATTTTCACGATAGCATTCGCAGAAGTCTTGGAATTCTCTTTGATAATGACCTTACGGTTTGTGTTTACAATATTTACATATCATCGATTTGATTTTGGGGGTGGGGGGTTTTCACGAATGCAATGGAACTTTGATACGCTTGACTGAATTTTGTGTGAGCTCGGCTGGCATTGGCACGATCATGGCTTTGTTGATACATAAATGATTTCTTATGATTCCAAGCAAAGTCAAAAAGTTGTGATGATATTCTTTTAAATTTAAATAGACAAATTTTGACATTAAAATGTAGAAATTAATGGTCATTTTCTTGTACTAAAAGAGTGCAAAGTTGACAAAAACAGAACTTTTCTCAGAGTGGCCTCAAGTGTTCTGGAAATGTTATCTAGATCTAGACACTTGCTTGCTGATTAGGATAAAAATAAAAGCTGAGTTGACAAACCTTTGATTTGAGATGAAATTGAGATTTGCTGATTGATTTGATAGCCTTTGATTGTTTTGATTGATTTGATAGCCTCTGATTGTTTACCTATAATTATTGTAATTACATTAATTGTTAAAAATATCATGGTAGGCTCAAGAGACTGTTTGTTTATAGTTTAATGATGAACACAACGTCAATAATAACAATCATTATGATCAATAAATAAACAACTTTTTTCGTTTCTATTTTTCTTGTTTTAACGAACTTAGTTAATTATTATTGATGAAGGGGCTAAAGTTGTATAACACGTCAGAGCTGGGCACACACTACACATCATTTTTTTCTTAGACAAACACTAAGGCCAAAATTTTTCTTTTTTCACCATATGGTAATACATGGTAATGCCAGCTCAATATGTGCAGAAATATATAGATAAACTTTCAATTCCTTCAACCAGTTATTCATTCATTCATTTATCTTTTCATTCACTCATTCATTCATTCAGTCACTCATTTGACCATAGTTCATTCATTCATTCATTTGCCCATAGTTTATCCATTCAGTCTTTCTGTCTATTCCCACAGTCTAAGTGGCATCAGGCGTCCATAATGACAATGTATTTAATGTGATTATTTTATATTTTGTAGAGACTAGAACATTCAGTATTAAGAGATAGTCAAGGTTACCAGATACTGGGTGACGACGGAACATCAACGGCAAAAATACCAGCACGAATAAGGGAAATCATCACCAAGAATTTATCTCACCGAGCTTCACCGGCATCCACCATGACGTCAACGCTCAACCCCAACGTCAGTCAACTGACAGAAGAAAACAGACTTTTAGCGCAAGAGTTAAACAGGGTAGAAAACTTGCTGTCAGAAAGTGCTGCTGAAAGAGATGAACTAGGAATCAAGTATAATGCTTTGAGCGAAAGGGTGAGTTTTAAAACATTTTATTGACTTCATGTTAAGAATAGAGGTCCCTCATTTGAATAGAACAAAAAATTTAGAATTTGTGTTAAAGATTCTTTGACTGACGAGAGTAGGCTAAGGCTGCTGACTTGGTAAAATTTCCCCCATCGTTTACTGCAGGTTGCTTCCATTCCAGTGGAGAAAAGAAAGAGGTTTGGCTCCATTTCTGTTCAGTTAGATATTTAAATCCCACACAAAGTTTTACTGCTGTGTAATTTGACTCTAACTATTTTTTGATATGGACATGCTATATTTTTTCCCTTATTGCCCACTGTATTAACTTGCATAAAAGTAAGAGATTAGGCTCCATTCCTAGAGAATTTTCACATGACATTTGTGGCCTCATGGTTTTGATTCTGAGAGGGTTAACTACTTTTTAACATGGACATGTTATCTATTTGTTTAACCCTTGTATACCATAAAACTAAAGTAGAAAAAGCACTATAGGGCTACTTGAGATCAAATTATATCCAAATTATTCTATTATACTGTAAGATTTGATTAAACTAAATCAAATTATAGTTTGTAGTATTTCCAACTTTGTAACTTTGAAGTTTTTCCTGGTATTTCCAACTTTTGGCATGAATTGTTTTAGTACATCAGCATTTTTACTTCATATGAAAGAATTCTCAAAATAAAGTTACTTTTATTTTGTAAATTTGAAGTTTTGAACTGTTTCACTATGTCAGGATTATGGAAGACATCAAAGGAATTGACTAAAAGGTTTTTCCAATATATTTATTTGAAAGGTTATCTTACTATCAATTATTACTAAATTTGTACAAATCCAATATTTTTTTTTTTGATTGAAATCATACATTCAGCAAAACAATTTCTATAAAAATATAATATGGTAATTTTGAAGATTCCAATCTCTACAAGAAACATTTAAGTTACAGATTTTTAAAATTTCTTCTTGGAAATCTTACCACATTATCAATCAACAATCTAATTTGTATGAATTAAAATTTTCCATTAAAATCAAAGTTAAATGAACCTTTAAATGAATTTTCAGATTTCTGAATTCTATAACAAGATTTTAAAGTTACAGATTTTAATTTTTTTTTTTTTCAAATCTTACCATTCATGTTTGACAATCAATTTTCTGGTTGATTTTTAAAGTTAAATGAACCCAAATGACATTGTAGTGTTTCTGTATTCAACTATGATTAAATCTAATTAGATGTTTGAACCTCTATCTTGTTCTGGTTGACTGATCTAACCAATTATTATTTTATCTTGTGCCCCCGTATTTAATATAGGTCCGTATTAAATTTATAATTTGACCTCTGTCTATTGTGATTAAACAGAGAGGTCAAGTTTTAAGGGATTAAAGGATATACATGGATTATATTTTTGTTTATTGATCAGATTTCATTATTTAAGATTTTAAGACAAAAATTGTTTTAAAGTTCTTTCGTACCAGCATCTTGACAATGTCAAGCTATTACTAACTTTGTCTTATATCTTGACTACAATGGTCAATATTCTTGTATCACAGAATGCAGCAATTTCATTGGATTATACTGCAGCAAGTACAGCCAATCAGAGCCTTTGACAGAAAGACTGTAAACATTATGGCTTAGTCTTTATAGACTTTCTGTTGTTGCCTCTGATTGGCTGTATTTGCTAATGTACAATCCAATCAAGTCGCTTCATTTACAAACTTTCGTGATACAAGAAAGGTGGTTATTGCAGTCAAGGCCTCAGGTATTTCAAATTGGTGTCCAAATTCTGCATTCATGTGTGAAACTGGAATACTAAACTATCCCTGAACTGTGAGAGTTATTAGTATTGATGATGTTAACATGAATTGTGTTTAAAAACTACAACATGACATGTTTTAACTCAGTTTGTTTTTCTTAATGATACAATATGTTCATTTCATACTTCATTAGTTTATTGATTGGTTCTCACTGATTTTTATAGCTGATTCGTTTGATGGAAATTGCCAATCTTTTTGTTTTAAAAGGGAGTGAATTACTGTTTTCAAACTCTAGATCTAAAGTCTTGAAAGCTGTTAAAGAAAAGTGTAAAATTTCTGCTAAAGGAGTGAATTAAGAGCTATAAAAATGCAAATATAGAAATTTCTGCTATCTGTATCACTTTATAGAATTAAAATCCTGCACAAGGTAATATAACAATTCAAGAAGAACTACCATGCTAGTGTTGCCTGCTTACTTATATAACTTCTCAGTTTCCCTGTTTCAACTTGTTTATCATAGAGTTCTTAATTTTCTGGTGCTGAGGGGAGAGCCTCCCTCCCCCACCCCCTGACAATTCTATGGCCCCTCCATCTAATGATTCATAAAAACGCCCTGAATTGGACACGGATGTGCACAAATAAGTCTTAGCTTGATTCTACAAGATGTCCAGTTATAAAGTGATCACTATAGAATGATTTATAGTAAGATACAAGGCAGGTGTAGAGATTATTGTCCTGTCAACTCAAGTGGTATTAGATCTGTCAGTAAAGCTATAAGTCTATCATCAATATATATCATTAGATATTGTCCTGAATAGCCCTGTATATCAGTAGAGTGCTGACTAAACAGATTTATAACCAATATTGTTTTATCTTTGCCGTATTTAATTGTGTTTTGCTTGCATTTTGCAGATCGGTTGTGAAATTTAAAGCTTTAATCAAATAAACACATACAAAGATTAGAAGTGTATATATTTATTATTACTGGTTGTTTTTTTTTTCCGTTTGTTATCTTTATAAGTTTGTTTGGTTTAAGTTTAAAAGAAAAAATAGGTAGGCTTATTACCGTACTACTGAAAAGGAACAGTCAACATTTCATTTCAAAGTTTTTTATTTAGATAATCTACTACTTATACCAATTGCACATAATTAAAGATATTTAAAACTGTTTTGAAACCAAAATTGCAATAAAACTGTATCAATTATTCTGGTAAATTAGATGGAAATATTCAGAGATTAGACCTCTTTATATGACAAATTTTCCTCATTGCACACAGGTGCAGCAGTATGATTTAAATGTAAATTTGCCTTATTACTCACTGCAAGGTATTGCAAGTATTCTGATTGTTTGGCCCATTACAAGTCATAGTACGTGATATTCCAAATTATCTATGAGGGACTGTTTGATTCATTCAGCATTGATCTCGTTATTATTATGAATCAAACAACCCAGGGTTTGATCTTGATACTCGAGAAGATTTAAAATGATTGACAAGTCAAAGAAGATTTACCAGTGTTGACCAGTTGACGGCTTAGTTCCATCAAGTTATACTATAACTATTTATAATGTATTCTATTCTCATTGGGGATTGGGGCTGACCTTCGTGAGAGAATCGCTGAGGCTTGTGTCGAAATAGGTGATTGTCATTAAGAGTTTGGATTGAGCTCTCCCAGTCTGGCAAGTTTGTTAATTGCACGAAGGAATTTCTTGGTGGAGCTGGAAAGAATTGCGCTGGCTTGTTTCAGTGGTGTAAAGAAATAGCTGTTTGTCACTTGGGAATTTGGGAGGAAGCTGGTTGAAGGAATTTCCCTCACTGGAACATTTCGATTGATTTGGATGCTTGTGTGCCTTTGTGTCTTTTTCAAGAGAGACTTTAGTCAAGCTTGAAAGAAAAAATGATAAAGGAAGGAGCTGATGGTCGTTGAGTATGGCAACAGAATTACTGTGACTGCCAAATTTCTGTTAAGTTTGGATTCTTGGATGAAGCCATTTCAAAAAATGAAGTTTGAAAGTAAGATTATCTGAATAGAACGCTGTAGACTTTATAAAATGATTAAACAACTGTATTCATGATTTATCTAGGGTACGTTTCATATCCTGATTAGGCCAATAACAGAGCTATCTCTGAATTCATCTAAGGAATTTTATATTTTTAAATATTAACTCTAAAAATAAAACTATGAACTCTTGAAGAAATGGTCATTCAAGGAACAAGTGTGTTTTATCTTGTTGAAACCACCATATATTATTACGGTACTAGCCCTAATCAGAGATTATCTCAAATAGATATATGACATTTATATGACACGATATACCTCTTCTAAACTACCTGTTAATTTTATATTGTTTAAGACAGTAACTTGATATTCTGTATTATCGGACATTACAAACATCGTCAATAATATCTCTCCACTTGGACTAAAGAGGATTAAGCTATTTTTTAAGATTTGACGAAGGGATTATCAGTATCTGTTTGTATAGTATATTAATCGATTAGGGTTTCAGACTGTTTTTGCTTGGAATTTTTTCTAAATAATATTTTTGCAGCTATATGAACGTTATTAAAACTTGGTATATGTGCCTATCATATCGTGTATGAACTGTAGGAAAGTTTATGAGTTCATGATTTTTGTGGTTTGAATTATCCAATCAGAAACATTGATTTGTAAAAATGGCCGACAATGAAGAGAAATCGACCAATGAAATGGATGAATTTCAATCTGATTCGGAAGAGGAGTTGAGATCAATTTTAGAGGAATGTGAACAAGACCAGCAAGAAGTAATACATGACATTAATTTGGATGAGAATCAAGTTGGAATCGAACAACCTGAAGTCACTGAAGTCAAGGGAGACAACTATATGAAATCAAGCCATGATGATGACCTGAATGAGAATTACAATGCAATCAGCTACATCCTGGATGAAAATCCAGATGGAATTGAACAGTCAGGGGTCAATGGAGATAATGATATAAAGTCAAGCCAAGATGTTGACCTGGATTCAAATCAAGTTCCAATCAAACAACCCAAGGTGACTCACGTCAAGGGAGAAAAGAAACAAGGTTTTGTCATTGGACGAGTTAAAGAAGCAAGTATCAATCTATTTAAACTAATGATTGTGAATAATGAAAGTGACAATGAGTTTCGACTGCAAGTCACAAAAACTCAGTTTCATGAGTGTTGTATTTGAAACTCATGACTGCTAATCTTATTCAGAATCGTACACAACTGGTGATCGCTATGGTGTGAGGACCACTGTATATTTTAACTGAGTCTTTTATCATTCTTTCTGTTTAATTTTACATTAAATATAACTTAGTTATAGCAGCTGAGATGAAAATTGAAATAAATAAAAAAACGGAATTTGAAAGCCAATCAGTTTTTATGAAGTTGGAAAGGAGTGTATATCAGTGTGTTAATAGGCCACTCTACTGGGGGTATATCAGGGTATATTAAGGTATATCAGGGTATATGGGGTATATAAGTATCTATATAGGGCTATAATGTGTATTAAACACTAGGTTTTATTGTTACTTACAAGATTTATGATATAGCTATACAAATACAAGGGAGATAACACCAATCAATACTAAGACTTTTATTGGGAAGTTTTAGTTCTTTGGAGGGGTTAGTAAGATTTTGTGCAAGAAAGTTGGAAGTTAGAATCTGAATTACATGCAGGTCTAAATGTTTTGTTTCATTTATTTTCTGTGGGTTACTTCACATGTCATCTGTGATCTGAAAAAGACCTTCTTTAAATTTTGTTCAGTCTAATTTTGGCTCAATATCATAACAAATTTCTAACTAGTGTAATGGTAACATCATTATTAAATTGCCTTTTTAATAAACTTTAAGTAACATTTTGAATATTTGTCTGTTGGATCAAAGGTCAAATGTGGAGTACACATTATACCTTTAACAGATCAAGTTGATTTAAGTAGGACTACTTAGAATATATGTACTATTTAGCCTAAGAAGAACCTTTATATTACTGTATTTTCAATATTATTCTTAGATTGGCTTCTTTTGATCTAGTCAAATTAGTATTTAGATACCAGCTTATGGCATCAATGGTCAAATGTGGAAAACTCATGATACCTTTGACAGATCAAGTTGATAAAAGTACTTTGATACATACTATTTAACCGAAATAGAAAGTTTATATTACTTTTATTCCAATATTTTTCTTAGATTGGCTTCTTTTGATCAAGGTGAAGTAGTATTTATCAATGAAAAGAAGTTATTGATTTTGTCCGAACGTCTCAATAGGAAGAAAGATTATTAATTACTTCCCTTTAGAATTTTACAGTCCACTTCCCAATTTAATACACTGCCCAAATTAATACAGTCATGGAAAACATCGTAAACAATACACTCCCTGCATAGCTTGACAATAGCTTGACAATAGCTTGACGTACCATAACACTAGGCAATCAATTCAATATTAACTCATATTGTATGTGCCTGGTCTTCCAAGACTAACGATCCTTATGAGATTTGTTATCCAGTGAATTGTAGTATTGAATTGTAATGAGTAATAATTGTTAAAGAATGGCTATAGTAGTTAAACCATTGTTATATATCAAGATACAATAGTATACTATCAACGATCACTTTTCGATCTCCTGCACAGGAGAGTTATAAGAGGGAAATTGAAAGTGTCATGTTATTACATGTTTCTCAATTGTCAAAATGGATATTTTTGTATAAAAAGGATGCAGTAAGGACCAAGGATTAAGATTAAGGATTTAGGATGGGATCTGTAGTATATGATAGGTCCGAGGGATATAACTATAGGGTAAGAATAGTGTTTAGTCAAGTTTAAATTGATAATGTTGTTTTTTTGCGTTTGTTTGTTTATGAATTGACCATTTTCAGGAAGTACTTTGGAAAGCTTTTGAAGTTAATGAAATTATGTAGGTTTAAAAAAAGTGCAATTCCTGTGTCTTGCTATAAAATGCCATAAATGGGCATAACATATTTAGGCATTTAGAAGAGGGATTGGCTTGTTTGTTCAATTTTTTAAATTCTCTAGAATGTAAAGCCATATTCATTTCTATTTACATATTACAATTTACAAATATAGAATGAATAAATGACGATGTCAAGTTGACAAAACTAGAGTGTCATCAGGTGTTCCAGAAATGAGCCAACCCTCTTGCTTGCAACACTTACCACAATAGACCTACTAATTGTTGTGGAGCTCAAATTTGGTATTTTTTCTGTAAGATGAAGTTAGAACTTAGATTCATTTCATTTCTTTCAAGAATCATGTTAAATATTAGTCTAGTTTTTGTTTTTTTCCAAGTATTTCATGAGATCGTCCTACTTGTATTTTATAGTTAGAACAAGCTCTTCGAGGAGGCAGCATGAATGAAGTAGGAGATGCAGCTAAAAGTGTCGTCCAACAGAATTTAGAATTACGAAGAAAACTAGAAGACGAACATTCCAGTTATAAGCGGAAATTACAGTCATATCAAGACGGCCAACAACGTCAGGCTCAACTTGTTCAAAAACTACAAGCTAAGGTACTTCCCATTTTAGATACATGTTGTATGTCAGAGTCTTACTGCCGTTCTGGCAATCTTTCCCTCCTTTTACACTTCACTATTTGCCGCTTTCATTTTCTTTCTTGCAGCTAAATCATTCCTCAATACTGCCTGTTCTTACAAGGATGATAACTTCACAGTTAAGGATCCCTTTTAACAGCTGGTCCCAAGCCAAACCTCTTGGCATTGATCTTTCCAAGATTATCTGTACTCATTTACAGCTGGGACAACTGGAATTAAGAGGAAAACTTATTCAAGGTCTCCAGACTTTCACACATGGTGTGTCCCATAATTCCTCTCTTGTAGCTTAAAAATCTTATCCATTGTCTGATGCCCTGTTGCCCAGACGTCATCACCAGCTAAGACATACTTCATACTGCCTGCTAGTTGACACTTTGTACCCATAGTTCCACACTGCTAGCCCAAAAATCCAATGTTTGATGCCGTGTTGGCAATACATCATGACTATTCTGTTGTTATTTCAGCTACTACAGTATAAAAAGAAGTGTCAAGATTTAGAAGATATGGTACGATCGAAGGATGCAGACTATCATAGTACTTCATTAAAGGTAATTACTATGGATACAGTTTTGAAAATAACAACAGACGGTAATAAGATAAAACTTAACAGGGGGGTACAAATTTATGGCGTTGATAAATACGAGAAAAAATTTCAACTTTTGAACTATATCCTGAACTTTTTTTCCTTTAAATTGGTCTTGGTTTCGAAAAACCAAAATTTGCCGCAATCATACGTAAAAAAAACCCAAAATTGAATAAAATACTTGACATTTCTTACCTGGTCATTTGGTATAACTCCCAATCCTACTCAAGCCACTCTCAATCTGAACTACTGTAGTCAATAATCATTGGTAGAGGAGATTAGGTTAGATTAGTGGATTAACAAGATTAGCTGATTGTTTGCTAGAAATCTGTTTAATAGTGTTCACTAATAGATAATCTAATTATACTTAATTAGACTTAATTACTTGTCATCTGATTTGAAACAACATAGAAATATTGAATATTGATTTGATAAGTCTTGAAAGATAATTTACTATTGTCCATTATTGCAAAAAAAAACGAATATATATACAAATTTGAATAATCTTGTTTATCTAAAATAAAATCAAACTTTTTATCCAAAAAATTCAAAAACATATTTTTGTGTGTATTGAATTTGGTATCAAATTAAGCAATTTAGTGTCAAGAATACAAATGATAAAAATTGGTTTGTTTACCTTTATATTATATGCCCATATATGAAACAGTTTTTATCAGAAGTTTGTGATAAGTTTGTGTCAAAACTGTCGTGTGTTTATCGCAAACCTGTCAAATTAGAGTTTTCCACACTACATTATTTTCAAGTCCTCTGACTTCTCCATTGGCCCAATAAGATACAGAAAAGTTGGGTGTAAAACTCCATTCATTGAAACTGGGTCTGGACTATGATATCATTTGGTGTGTTATGAAATAATATTTTGCATTACTCTTGAAAATAAAAAAAAGTATTTTCAAATCAGACCATAATATTACTGAATGTATTACAAAATCAAGATTGCATAAAGTAGAGTGTTTAACAAGATTATGAGAGATTAACAGATTAACTTAATGAGTTTATAGCAGATTATCTCATAATAACTAATCCTAGCTAGGGAGTTATTGGTTGATAGTGTATAGCAATATCCACCTGGTAACTAATGACAATCACTACCCTAAACAATTCCAGGCTTTTTAAGGCTGTCTGAGTCCTAGAGATATCATTCACTAGCTCTGTTCTGGTAGCAGTAGGATCTCATCTTATACTCCCAGCAAAACTACAGCAATTTGACTGACGGACATCGCTTTTTCGGGTTTGCAAATTTTCTTATTTGTAAACTCATTTTTTGTGGAATTTGATTTGCATTAGTGAATTTGTTCACAATTCTTGCTTTTCAAAAGTTTTGCAGATTTTTTGTTTTCCATTTCACCTTTTGCAAATTTCTATTTGATTAGTTTACGTCACAATTTTGGGAATTTTTGTCTAAATTCATTTTTGCAAATTTGGAATTTTGTCTTAGGATATGTCCTGGACCGACAAATATTCAGATTTCTTAACTGCCGCAAAATATCAAAAATCTGCAAGTCTTTCTAATCCCACCACAGGCGTTGGTAGTAAATTATCCACCACAGGCGTTGGTAGTAAATTATCCACCACAGGCGTTGGTAGTAAAATTTCCACCCAAGGCACTAGTAATATGGATAATTTTGGCGTATATAAAAGTGATTTGGATTTGACCGACTTTGACTTGGATCCTGTTGAGGGAAATCTTGAAAAAGAACCAAAAGAATCTACAGGAGCTGTTAAGGCCACTGTTTCTAAATTTGAACGAGGCAGCTCCGTGGATCAAGTTGAGCTTCGTCCTAAGAAAAAGAAGGTGAAATATCTTTGTATTTTGTTGACTTGTTCAAAGTTTTATGCAATGATAGGAAAGGTTTTGGGTATTCTTTTGGTATTTCTTGGACACACAGGAACCTTTCGTGAATTTTTAACAGTGATTGCTTTTCTGTAAACTTTTGTCAATGTATTATCTTCTTGAGGCTATTAGACACATTATTTTCTCTTCAGCATTTTCGACCAATGGTTTGCTGTGCTGATAGGTTTTGTTTACTCCTTTTTGTACTAAATTTGTAATCTCTCATTTCAGTTGCAGTCTACCACTGATTCATTTATCGAGAAATTAGAAAACGCAGAATCAAGGTATCATTTCTCCGAGGCAGACCACGCAATGGATTTAGAAACTGCTCTTATCAAGTTGGAAGAAGAACAACAAAGGTAGACTACTCTTGAATATTCAGACCACAAATAATTCTTCAATTTCACTCAAAAAAGTCTTTCAAGGGCAATTTCTAGAAAATTTACTAGAGAATTTGATATTTTGCATAATAGGCAAAATGTCTTTTACTGTTTCTTTCATAGATGTCAACTATGAATATTTTATTTTCATAATTTTTTTTCCAATAGATGTCAGAGTTTAACCCACGTCAACAATATGTTACGAGACCAACTCGACCAGGCCACAGCAACCAATCAACAACTGAGTCTAGACATACAAAAGCTGACAGCTGATTGGCAGAGAGCTCGTCAAGAACTGGAAACCAAAGAAGCTGAATGGCGGGAAGAAGAAAAGTCGTTTAATGACTACTTCAGTTCCGAGCACAGTCGACTGCTGGCGCTATGGAGAGAGGTGGTAGCTTTCAGACGTCAATTTAACGACATGAAAGTCTCTACTGAAAGAGATCTAACGAATGTTCGCGGTGACGTCAATAAAGTCTCACGAAGTGTTCACTCTGCCTGTCTTAACCTCAGCGCTAACACAAGAAATCTCGACACCCAGTCTCAAGTATCAGTTGATCGCGAACGAGCTGATAGAATGTCATTTGAAAATCAACTGAAGGATAAACTGAGAGAAATGAGCGAGATGCAAGCACGATACGATGCCCAGAGTGCTGAGTTAAATGCCAGGTAAGTTCAGGCATTTTGAATTTTATTTTGCGTGTCATTTTTGTTGCATTTGAGAAGCTGCATGATGTACTTAAAGACTCAAAATCAAATATTTGCTAATCCCATTCCAAGAAAGCTGTCCTGATTAGGATTGTTTATCTAAAATGTGTCTTCAGCTAACATGCTTGATTTGCATGCTGTGACTGTGAGCTGGGACTGTGAGCTTATGAGTTTCATTATTTGTTATTGCAGAGTAAGAGAATTAACAATCACCAACGAAAAACTCCGAATCCAAGTTGACGAGAAAGAAAAAACTGTCTCAGCTCTTCAGAAATCAGTGTCCTTTGATTTGAGCGAATCAGACATCGCTAAACAAGAACGTCAAGACGCAGAATTCCTTCATTCAGCATTACGTAACCTAGCCGACTCTGTCATCAATGACGAAGATGATTTAGAGATGATGGATGGTGAGACGAATGGTCTAGTGAAACGAAGTGCATCACCATACCGTGCTAGATCAACGTCACCCTTACGATCAAGATCACCATCAACACGTCACCGATCACCAGGACGTTCCATGTCACCACGAGGTCGCTCTCGCTCTCCTGCTTTCGTAGACGCCACCTTCTCTGCTGTCCAGACAGCTTTGAACAAACGTCATGTACAAGTTTCGGAGCTTCGAGCCAAACTTGCCACCAGTAATGAACACAAATCAAACATCGTTCAACAACTGGATAATGTGGAGAGCGAAAAGCGTAGACTAGAACGTCATGTGATGAACCTTAAAGAAGAGATGGACAATGTGTAAGTTAGCTTATCAAATTGAATTCATTTAGTCATGAGCTATTTGACTGACATTTATTGCATAGTTTCAAATATTACATTGAGAATGTGCTTCAGATTTTCTTCCCCTAGCAGACGGCAATGTAAAATTGTTACTGATTAAGCCATTTCCATACCCAGCAGACGACGATCAAATTCTCTAGTGACTGAGCTATCCCTCTACGCAGAAACCCCTGAGCTTCCTTTACTAGTCCCTGATTTTTTAACTGGTTCTCTTTTATAGACGTCGCGAGCGAGAAGATTCTTCCAGAGATCGAGAAAGGATGAAGAATGCTTTAGACGTAACAGGAAACGAAAAATCACAATTGGAAAAATTACGACATGAATTGAACGAAGAAATCGAGAACATTCATAAAGAAAATGAGAAATTACAAGCTGTGAACGGAAGTCTACAACAACAACGTGACCAGCTGGAGGAGGAAAAAGAGGATGTGAAAAAAGATAAGGAACGACAGATTAAAGAAAATGAAAGATGGTGAGTGAAAACATTTTTGTTTATGTGGACTCTCTTAAATGAATAGTAATTGACACAAAAATATCAAAACATTGAATTGATTGGTTTTTTAGAATTTTGTTGTTTTTTTTCAGTCAAAAGATTATTGATCAACAAGATCATAAGATGTCTAAAATACGTGAAGATTACGTCACAACGAAGGAAGCCTTGAACCGAGCATTATTAGAGAAGGATGTTTTAGATGGACAGAAATCTGAAATAGGTAGGTTCACTTTTTTTTTTTCAAAGCAATATGGCTGAAAACATCCCAACAGCGAGATATTCTATAGTATGCTAAGAATCAAACAAACTTGAGAAATGTAACGCCATTTAATGACAGGTTTTGACGTATACGTTGTGCTTTATTTTGCAGGAGAAGCGTTATCCAATACAGAATTACAAAAGGTAGAACTAGAAGTTGAAATTAACAAATTGAAGACCGAGGAAGCCACTCTACGAGATGCTTTGTTAAAGATGCAGTCTCTGAATGAAGGTCTAGGACAAGATAAGATTGAACTCAACAAGATCATTATGATGGTAAACAACCTTTTTTCACTCCTTTTTGAACTATGCAATTTGGCCTCTGAACTGAAATACAAAATGTCCTCAAAGTCAAAATCATAGTCGGACATATTACATTTTCAATCAGACATGACTGGTAAAAGTAATCAAATCCACAAACTTGCTCAGACATGACTGGTAAATACAGCCAAATCAACATTCCTAAACTAAACCAAATCTTATTTTTCAGCTTGAAACTGACAAAGCCCATCTGTTAGATGAGAAATCAGCCCTAGAACAAGATAAACAGGGAATTAAGGAGGAGCTCGTGAAGGTCGAACAAGAGAAGATGCATCTGGAAACTGAAAAGATCGGTTTGAATCAGAACTTAGACTTGTGTGATATCAACAGACAGCAATTAGAAGACGAGATCTCACGAATTAATCGTGAAAAATCAGCTCTCACTGAAAAACTTTCACTGGTAAGTGGTTTTATTTAGATTTGCCTAAAGGCTTAGTTGATATCAAATCTGAACTTGTTTGATGATATATGATACTGGATGATGTATAGATCTCTAAAAGGGAGGCTGAGTTGAGAAATCTATCATTATCTTACGTGGGAAGGGTAACCAAGTTGACAACCCAAGTCTCAGGGTTGCATCAGGTGTTCTGAAAGTATGATATTAAAAGCCATATTTTAAGATAGAATTATCAAGAATTATTGTTCATAATTTCAGCTTGCAAGACAGAAGGATGCTCTTACTGATGAACTTCTCCAAGCCAGGAAGGAGTGTGAACGAGTCCAGATCAGTCTAGAACGTATCATCAAGGAAAAGGAATACTTGGTCCAAGAGAAAGGTGAACTGGTCGTTCAAGTCACAGCCACGGAACGCGAGAACCGACAACAGAGTGAATCTGTCTCTGCTATGTCTGCTGATAAGGATGGTTTAGAGAGCCAACTTTATGAAACGCAGCAGAACCTGATGCAGACTGAGGTTCGTAAAGCTCAACTGGAAGGCGAGAATCAGGAACTGATTGTCCGAAAGGAACATTTACAAGGTATGTTTGAGAATCCCATCTGTTGGCTCTTTTGAACGTAAGAACTTAAACTTAGAAGATCAGATTCATTGTATTCATTATCAAAATACTTGTTCATTTGTTTTTGCTTGAAACTTGACATTAAAAGAGCAATTTGATCAAATTCTTAACAAAACTGACCACATTAGGGCAAAGCCATGCCACTCTGGAGCCCAATTGCTTTAATTGAAAACTCTGTATCTCCCAATTTCAGCTGAAATCAACAGGTTGGTGAATGAAAAAGAGGCAGATCTCGAGAAATTCGAAATCCAGAAGAATGCTCTGACTAATCGACTCCAACAAGTTGAACGTGACTTACAGATGGCGCTTCAGCAGGCTAAACAAACTCACGAGGAAGATGTAGAAAGATTGTCCAGAGAGAGGGTAAGCTTTGGAATCCAGACCTAATTTCCTAAATTAAACAAAAATTAATAAACCCAAGTACTAATGACCGGAATCGCAAAACAAACCCATGAAATCCAAAAGAACAGTTCGACATTACAGTATCTCAATTGATGTACATGTAACTAAAAATGCTTTAGATGGTTATTCTATCTTCAGACTTACAGAGTGTTCACATGGTTAGTAGTATTCTTTGGTAGCGTACACCAAGCTGCAGTCCACATGTCTAATATATACTATGTATTTATAAATTGTAGGAAACTCAGAGATTAGATTTTGACAGTGAGCGAGAAGAAATTCACCATAGATTTAATCTAGAGAAGGAAGAATTATTGAACAGGTTGATCAAAGAAAAAGAGGAGCTTCAAGACAATCTACTGGATGTCCAGAGAGACCGAGATGAAGCTTTATTGATGGCTGAGAACGATAAACAACAGGTTGGCTTTTAGCAAATTTTAGGACTAAAAAACTGTTCTCATCCTGTATTTAAACTAGTTAAGGACAAGAACAGTAACCTCCTAGATAGATTTGGAAGGGATAATACTCCACCTTTATCACCTCGGATGCTTGTCACTTTAGCAAAAGTTTCCAAACAATTTCAGCTCAAGTTACCAAAGCATTGAGATTTAGCTAAAGTTTCCAAATGAGCTAATTTTAAAATTCATCCCATAGCTCCAAGGAATTGAATATTTACCCAAATTCAAATTACCAATCTTAAAAGCTAACCCATCTTTTGTATTATCCCCAGATGTTATCCACCTTGGAGCAAGAGAAGTGTTCTTTACAAGAAAGGATATCCATTCTACAGTCTGAAATCAGAGCTCTGTCAGGAGATTATGATAAAATGAAGATGGAATACAGCTCACGTCAAGAGGAAGATAGAAATAACATCAACAGTCTACAGAACGAGCTGAAAAACTTCCAACTACAGTTTGAAGAATCAGTGTAAGTTTTCAAATATGGACGAATTTCTTTGATTTACACGAGTATGCTTTAGATTTTTGGGAAAATTTCTTTTCTTCTACCAGAATATTGACTTCACTATACATCTTCTGTAAGTGTATCTATGGATGGCTTAGCCTTATGAAGGACTTGGTTCCATCATGAATGATCAATAACTTCTGGCAGCTTTTCAAAAAGATCTTACCTTATCTTGTTCCATTCCAGTTCTGCCCATGAAAGAGAAATCAAGAGCTTGACAAACCAAATCCGAGATCTTGCCAGACAGAAAGAAGGTGCTCTGAAAGAAGTAGCTGAGCTCAAGACTCAACTGAAACTGGTTGAAGAAGCTCGAGATGCTATCAGACGAGACCTGATCGATGCCAACCGAACCATCCGGGAAGCTGAAGAGAACAGTGATATTATGAGGAAGGACATCATGGATCTGAAACGCTCGGTCAATGATGAAATCAGAGAGAAAGAAACTATCAGTAAGACTGCTGATGAACTGAGAAACACTGTCAAACGAGCTGAAGCTGACAAGACTGAGCTTAATCGAGGCCTTCAGGACTCTAAACAGAAGATCTGTGGTAAGTCATCATATGACAAGTGTATTCTTTAGGCTAAATGTTCAAAAGGAAAACTAGCATATCAAATCATTGTATTCAAAAGCCATAAGCAAAGTGAAAAATCACTGTTTAAACTCTTGTTTTGATTTCTTATTTCAGTTTTGGAAGAACAGAATCAAGATTTGAATAAGGAAGCCAACGATTTGAGAAGTAACTTAAGAGATGTAGAAAAAGCCAGACTTGATGCCAGAAGAGAATTACAGGAACTGCGACGCCAGATCAAGATGTTGGATGGTGAACGCAGCAAACTTGGCAAAGAAGTCGTAGAGTTACAGACCAGAGTTGCTCATGATGAAGAAAAGGATGAAGAATCCAGAAGATTTTCGTTTGATTTGAAACAGAAGGTGGTTGAAACTGAAGCCAGCCGAGAAGCCTTACGTAAAGAACTTGCCAATATGCAACGAAAGATGGCCGAACTTATTGATGAAGCTCATCTTAAGGAGAAGAACTACCACATGTTATTGGAGGACAGTCGACGAAATGAAGCTAAATTAGATGATAACAGAAATGAATTGGAGCACGCCTTAGACAACTGCAATGCAGAAATCAAGGATTTGAGATTGAAATTAAGCGGCAGCGAAGGAAGAGTTAATGCCCTTGAGGCGGCCTTAGCTAGATTAGAAGGTACCAAACGAGATATTGAATTCAAACTCAATAGTATTGTATCCAGTCTTCGAAGATCCATTGGTTTCCGACAGGAGATGCCAAGAGGTCGAGCCATGAGAACCAGGAGTCCTAGTCCAAGAAGATCCCGATCCAGACCTACCTCACCATCCAAAGGATTCGAGAGCACCTACACTACCACTACTGATGGTAGAGGAACACCCATACCAAGAACTGGTGTGTCTCCAGTACGTGGTGAGAGTCCAGTCAGATCACGAGGAGCTTCACCTGTAAGATTTGTTGATATGTCAGCTGTAGATGTTGATCCTGAGGCTGTAAGAATGGCTCTTCGAGATTTCATGGGACAACTGGCTAATGCTGAACGAGAAAGAGTAAGTAGGCCTACTCATCTTTTTTACTCATCTGTCTGTTTAAATACATGTCACAGAATTTGGCTCAAACTTTAAGACAAATGCCTATTCTGAGTTCTTCTCCAGAAATTGAAAATAACTCCATTGCTGTCTTCTTAAAAAATTTGAATAAGAAATCTTGGAATCATCTTTGCTTGGTGGATCTTTAAATCAACTTTTGCAATTTGCATTTTAGGATGATGCCATCAGCTCTGTGAACAGCCTGACAACTCAATTAAGAGATTTGGAGGGAGACCATGAAAGAACAGAAAACAGACTGTCTACATTACAGAAATCTATGGGAGCTATTGAAGAAGGTAAGCTAGACTATATCTTTACACCCTACTCTCAGGGGGGTAAATATCAAGATTTTGGACTCTCTCAGAGGAGTAAGAAGTCCAATAAAATGCACAATATCAAGGCTTTGGTAATCAATCTCCCTATCTTTATATATTGAATTCAATTCAAATTTCTTTGATGGATTTATAACTCTGACAATTTCAATTTGTTTCCAGACAAACGAGGTATTGACGGACGTCTATCTAGCGCCCAGACTGCTCTCATGTTGCAAGAAGAAACCATCCGTAGAAACGAACGAGAACGAAAAACTATGTCTGACAAATGTATTGCTCTAGAACGTAACTTAACTGCTGTGGAATCTGAAAAACGTCAACTTGAAGAGAAACTCAGTAAGATGAGAACCAATGAATCCAAACTTGAAGATGACAAGAAAAATCTGAAGATCGCTTTTGATGATGCTGAGAACAGATGTACTAAATTAGAATTGAGTCGTCGAGCCTTAGAAGGTGAATTACAGAGAGTGAAATTGGCCATGAATGATAAAGAAACTGAAAATCAGGTAAGCATTGAAATTCTCCCTATGCTTTTCCAGTGGTAAAAGTACCAAAGCCTGACAAGGAGAATAGATTCTGCATTGACTATGACAAACAAACGCCTCGGTTCATTGTTAGGTTTAATATTAAGGAATTGATGCAAGCTTTTCATCACAGCTACAATACTTTCCAAAGTTAGACTTAAGAGATGTATACTGGCAATTAAAAATATAACATTGTAATGTACTTTCTATTGCTATGAATTAATGATGAACATATTGATTAGAAACTTGTCTTAGTCTGATATTGTGCTTCAACCTTGACTGAACTAAACTTGTGATCTAGCTACTAGCTGTCTCAGTCAGTCTTCTACAATAGGCATGAAGTCTTTTTATAAAAATAGTTCAGTACATCCTGTAAGGAGAAGCAATGCTGGTACTTGCAGCCATTTGGTTAGTTACTTTGAACTGCCTTCTAATATGAGGTTGTGACTATAGCTTTATGGATTGATCGTGCTGTTTTCTGTTGACAGCCTTCTAATGTTGGTCTTTAACTTCAGTTATGTGGCTTTGTCTAAGCTAATGCCTTCCAGTGTTTGGTCTTTGACTGCTGCTATATGGCCTTGTCGTGGTGTTTTTCAGGTACTATCCAACCGAGTAGACAATCTAATGAAACAAGTACAAGATTTAGAGTCCAAGTCTAACTCCTTACAACTAACCATTGATAGAATGAGCCTCAACTTGACCAAGACAGAGGAGGAGGGACATCACCATAAAGACAAGGTGAGTGCAATTTCATAATATGTGGTATTTTGGCTTCTTTTTGGGTTCATTTGAGGTTGAAAAGCACTTGAGCCTTTGCTTTTACAAATTACTCAAAAAAAATTCAAGATGATCCAAATATTTAAAAGATAATGTTGAGTTCCAGTTGTACAATTCATCTGAATTTTAATCATGGCTTTTTCGTTTCCAGGTTCAAGCATTGAGCATGTCTTTATCTGACAGCAATGCTGTTATCAGTGAACTCGAAGACAGGATTTCTCAGATGCAACGAGCTATAACTAATAGTGAACATGATCGTAGGGTGTTACAAGAGAGACTTGAACAAACAAGGTAAGTTTTAAAACAAGACGCAACACAAAGAGGAAATTATTGATACACTGAGACCATATTACAACCGTAAATTCAGAAATATTGTATAGATTGGTAGTTTTTGGATAAACTAGTTCACTAAGTGAAAGATTTTACTGGTCTTTGTTGTTTTATCAGTGTAAAAATTTTATTATTAATTTTCAGACAAGCCTTGGATGATGCGAAGAAACAGAATCAGAATTTATTGGAAAGAATGCAGGGATTACAGTCAGACCTGAGTGAAAGTGATGTACGAAGGTCAGAATTAGAAGGTCATGTACGACAGAGTTCAACGGTAGGCATCTTTATTTTTTCTTAATCATCATTTTTATTTTATTATCTCAACAATGTTGTTATCATCAGGTCAATGAATTTTGTGATTTGATTAAAGAACCCAAGAACCAATGATCCAAACAGCAACCCAACATCCTAAACGAGATATTTACTAGTGTAGTTTATAGATATCCTGTTCTGAATTCCTTGAGCCCCTCTTGATTCTTAACTATTCCTGTTTCAGATCTTAGTACAACGCCAGGAATCAGAACAAGAATTGAATCAAAAAATCCAGAAATTACAGCAAGACAAACAGAACTTAGCTGATAAAGTCACGCAGCTACAGAGAACTATTTCAGACATGGAGAACGCTAAACATGAAGTTGAGAGGTCAGCCACTAGGTTGGAGAAAGATAAATCTGCCTTAAGAAACACCCTAGATAAGGTTGGTACCAAAAACATCGAAAATGTACAAATATAAAAATTGTAATCTTAAAACTAACCACCATATACTGCTTTAATACTTCATTGAGATATTTTGAATAAAGTCAAATTTTAAATTCAAGCCATTTTCAACTTTTCTGAACTCTTGATGTCACTTTGCAACTTGGTTTATTGGCATTACTTTTAGAGTTTCCACATGCTCTTTGGTATTTGTAGGTTGAAAGGGAGAGACTACGAAGTGAAGAGATGGCCAACAAGAGTGTGTTAGAACGAGGCAATCTCGATATCGTCATGCAAAGACTGGAAGACGATAACGTCGAACTACAACGTCAAGTACAACAACTGCAAGCTCAACTAGCCGAGGCTGAACAGCAACATTCCCAAAGGTATGACATCTCAATAACTCATTGATACGTTCGGTCAAATTGTCTGCCAAACTGATATAGTAAAACAATGTAATTAATGACTTAAACCATGCAAAGGTACAGGAGACTATAGAAGCACCATCTGGGAGTGGCTGTTTAAAATAGAGAGCAGAAGATACTATAACTCAATAACTAAAATATCTTTTGATTTCCCCACTACAATATACTACAATAACAGAATATGTTCCTAATCCATAATGACATTTTCAATTTCTGATTTATTTTATTTATAAAGTTTAATTGAATTAAATGAAGAACATCTAAAAAGGTATCGAAATCAAAGTTGTGATGGGATATAACATTTCATAGCAAAGCATGATGTTCATATAACATGTTCAATATCTCCCATATTTCCCATGTTGGAATATAACATTTCATAGCAAAGCATGCTTATATATAACATAATATAGCATAAAGAATAATGCTATAAAATATAACATATTTGACTTTTATGGAATATATAACATCTCATATTAAGCATGATGTTCTTATAACATAATATTTCCAACATTGGCCAAGCATAAGGTTATAATATAACAGATTTGATATTTATGGAATATATAAAAATTCAAAGCAAGCATGATGTTATAACATAACATGATTGTGAATAATCTTCAATATTATGGGATAGGCGGGATGCATGCACTTATGGGATGCAAACATAATGTAAAACATATCAAATAATTGGGCATTTCTTTTTTAAAGCATCGTAATACGTTAAAGGTTATTATAGCATGAATATAAATATGTATTACAATACTCAAAGCAAGGCATGGCATGACATTTTCATGAGGGTATTCGCAGTTCAATAAATTAAGTGGGGGAGCATCTTGATTTAATAGCATTGCATATATATATGTTCTGTATAACCAAACTAATAGAATAGCATGAATTATATACATAGATATTGTCATAATAACATACTTGTATTTAAATATTTATAAGACATAGGCTGATAATTCATGCAGGGCTAGAGTTTCACATTGATTTAGGCTCATGTTTCACATGGTTTCACATGGTGGGAGTTAATGCATCTCATGACTGGTAATGCTTGATACTAATGCTTACTATTTATATACAGTTCAAAAAGCATGAAAAGTTTTAACTCAAGAATTGGGGCAGGAAATTTCACTATGACACAGTTCATTGCATTGTCACATGTATCACTATTACTGAACACCAGTTCATTCTGTTCAAATGTTATTGCATCGTTCATATATATTATATTGTCTGCAAGTGGTGCATAAATAGGAACTACTGCAAGAATAATTCTCTTTTAGAACTAGAGCTAATCTCCAAACATGGGTGAACGTATTCTATATTTTATAAGTTTACAAGACATTGTCTTTTCAATCAAAATTATAAGATAAGTTATTAATTTTATAACTTTCACCCATGTTAACTTATTAACTAAAATCTTAACTTAAAAACATTTCAAATTTTTAACTTTCAAGATCTAAAATGTTTCATTTTTTTCATTTTTTAGATTGATTGATTTAACGACACGTCACCGAGCCGAGACTGAAATGGAAACCGACAGACTTCGTCAATCTCAGACTCAAGCTGAACGTTTATTAGACGCCAGAGAACGATCCAACAGACAGAGAATCAAGGGTTTAGAGGAACAGGTAAGCCTTTGAAACATCTCAGCATTTTGAAATTATTATTTTTTTTTGAAAAGCCACATCTTGGCATCTCAGCCGATGCCTTCAGTTTCAGTCCAACCATCCTGTAAAATTATTATCATCAAACAACAAGATTTATAGTGAGTTATCTTTCCCTTTCAGTGTTCTACCTACCGAGACCAACTAAGTCACGAACTCCGAAAACGTCAACAATTTTTAACCAAGAGTACACGAAAGAGCGAGGAAATCAGAGATATACGCCACATTTTGGACACATCCTTGACCACTGTCCGAGATTCCTCCATCGATCCCATCATCTTGGAGCACGAATCCCGAAAATTAGACGAATCTTTAGAAATTCATTCCAGTCCACCTGTCCGATTATCTCGTCATAGTCGATCACCTGTACGAAGCACCTCACCAGTCCGTTTCCCAGTCTCTAGTTTCAGACGAAGTGGTCGTAGTCCAATGTCTTATCGTAGGTCTGCTAAATCTTAAACCAATCATGATAGTAGTCTGTTCCCAGGGCCATTAAACATTTCTCATACTTAGTTTAGTTTTGAATCTAATTAGAGTAAAATCTCAGCTAAGTATGAAATAATGTTTGTGACCCCTGGTCTGTTCTGGGAGGTTAAAATCTTTTTAGACTGTCTCACCTTTCATATTTTTGTGAACTTTTTTTTTTTGAGAGAACTAGGCTTAGTGTCTTTAAATGCCTCTATTAATTTGTACTTTATTAAGGCATGAGTCTTGAAAATGCCTTTTTATTTACAATGTATGATCAAATTTGTACATCTTTTGTTATATTGAAGGTTTTGAATATTTAGTCACATAAAATGGTGGCATCGTACCATTGTGGTACCTAGGTACAGAATAATAGAGGCATTTATGATAATGCCTAAACTTGAATTAAAGGCAGAATATAATTTGTTATGTATTTTTGGCTGTGATATTTATTTCTTTGTACCAACAGGGTCATTGATTCAGTTATATTTGCCAGTCATGTATGGCTGAAGCTTCCACTGAGCATATTTGGAGGAACACTTTTATGTCTGGCAGAAATTTCTAATCAGCATCCTGCATGGTATATGATTATTATTATTAGTATTATACTGTTTGGATTGACCATATTTAGCGCATATTTTTTGACTTTAGGATAGATTATGTAAAGATTTTTTGAGCCGTCTCAAAACATAAATTTGTCGACCAAGCAAAAATGAATTCCGTCCACTAAAGTTATATTTTTCTTATATTTTTGTATTTTTTTGTTTGTATTTTGAGTTTTGAGTGACCTAATTTATTGTTTCTTTTCATTTTTTTTCTTGGTGCATTTATCTAATAATTTTGAAAAAATTTGTTGAATTTTGGAAATAAAACTAAATTAGAATAATGAAATTCAATTTGAACAAAATTTGAAACATTTAAATCTATCAATAGTTAAGTTTAGTTTTTAAGTAAATTAGAATTAGAAAAATGAAAAAAGTTATTTAAATTATTTTTAAAGTTATTAAGATTGTTGTTGGAAGGATTATCTGTGATGGTATATAATAATTATTAATTAGTTTAGTGATTAATTACATAATAATTTAGTAATATTTAGTTATTAATTTAGTAATATTAATTAATTAATGAAGTGTATTATTATTTGTTGTATGTTAAATGTATTGTATTAAATTATTAAAATATATCTAGTGACAAAAGATTCTTGGTTTTCTTTTTTCCTGAGTTGTGAGACGGCTTTCTTTCTCTGAGCTTTCTTTCCCTAAAAGTTCAAAAAATTATGGATGTCCAAAACAAAAATTTGGATGCCTGATATCTGACTCCTGTCCAAAACGGTCAAATAATACAAGCTGGATTTATCGATTACAGCTGCATTGAGATGAAAATTTCTTCGATATCATCACTTTCCTACTGAGCAACTCTTAGTTCATCTTGCACATTCCACATTCTTTCAGTAGCAACTTTTTCTACCTGCCAAAAACCAGTCTTCAAATCGTGTATCGTAAAAACATTTTATTGGCATCTTACATACATGTGAGATTTTTCTTTTACAAAAATAATTTTTCAGAGAGTTGAATTTGTCCAGCATTAGAGTAATCAATATAAAATCTAACTTGGAAATTTTTCCTTTTTTAATGCAAATACAATAGGTTGTTTCCACGAACATGTAAATTTAATAAAAGTTTATGACTGTGTTTAATTTTAAGTCTTCATTACATGATTGCTCTATCCAATTCCCAAGTAAATAATTATGCTCTTTTTCACTTAACTATTTTGAATTCAGAAAATATAAACCCTTAAACAGGCCAATTTTACAAATTATGGCTACATGGTACAATATATTTTGTTGAAAATGAATTCTACAAATGACAATAATAAACATGTACATGATTTCTATTCAGCAATATCAGAGAACACATCTTTCAGTTTTAAAACATCTTCACTCCAAGGGCCATTGTCACATAGTACTAACACATGATAATTCAAAGTGATTGTTAAGAGGTTTATTTAATGTATAGAGAACACTGATCTCATCATTTTAATTTTGAATAAGATGGTTGGGGGTTTTGTAATTCCACTTGACCTAAATGTTTAATGATGTAGCTATCCCAAAGGCTCTTAGATATTATTACAAGCTTTTGTCATAGTGATGTCATACAGAGTTGTGGAATTTAATAATATCAAGAACAATAGACATCTGATAGAATAATACAAATACAAACCATAGATTTGGTCCAGTCGTATTATTGGTTAATTAAAGTATGTTATTAACAATTCTGTGAATATGGCCCTATACCAAAAATAATCTGATTACTTCTTTAAATATTAATTTACATATTTACATAATAAATTGACTAAAATATGAATATTCATCAACTCTTGACGACCAATTCTGCCTCCACAATTTTCTTGTATTCGTCGATTCCACCTTCTAATGATTTAACAGTTCCACCACTCACTACCCACAATTCCTTGCAGACTTTGCGTATTAATCTTTCGTCGTGAGATACTAACACTACACCTCCCTGAAACATAAATCAAAATGCAATACAGACTCTTTTGTTATAAAATTGTGAAGCCCAAAATTTTGAAATGTGTAAAATTGCCAGCACTTCATCAATGAGCCAATGATTGGTTTCGGGATTGAGACTCCAAATGCCGAAGCACATAGGCGGAAGCTGAGGAAGGATCTGAGCAAAACAAAGTAGACTTACCTTAAATTTCTGTAAAGCGTTACCCAGAGCTTCGATTGTCTCCATATCTAAATGATTGGTAGGTTCATCAAGAATAAAGAAATTTGGACTGAAAAGAGAATGACATAGATCTTGTTTTTAATATGAAATCCACATTTACAATAATCAACAGAGAAGGAAATATTCAGTTCCAAATGTGCATTTTTTTTTCAGGTGCCATCAAAGACATTAGTGAAATTCCTTTTAATATTTTTGAAATGGGAACAATTCATTGTTAAGCTTACTAAGGTTGGATACTGATAAAAATACTTACTTGGCTAAACTCATCACAGCGAACGCTACTCGACTTTTCTGTCCTCCAGAAAGACTAGCAACTGATCTCATGGCTAATTCACCACTCACACCAAATGATCCTAACATAGTACGATATTGTTCTACTGGTTTCCCTAAAATTAACAAACATTGAAAAATGTAAATATAAGTCTTGTCAACTTACAGAGACATTGACCCTTTGGTGTATCAAAAAAATCTTTGGGTATGAAACATTATTCACTCCTCACCTGGGAATCTAGCAGCCAGGACTTCAACAGACGTCATATTCATCTCTAGCTGATCAATGTGATGTTGACTAAAATAACCGATACGTAAACTACGATGTACATGTCGTAAACCACTGACGGGAGATAACTCTCCTAGTAATATCTTTAATAGCGTTGTTTTACCAGCACCATTCTCACCAACCTAAATATAAAACCCAAGTATTAACGATCTGAACCACAAATCAATCATCAACTTAGCATGCCTTAAGAGTTCACATAGCTAATAATGTTTATTCGGGTTTGTCATCTAAGCAATCCTTTCAGAGAGTCCACATAGCTAATAATGTTTATTCGGGTTTTTCATCTTAGCATTCCTTTCAGAGAGTCCACATAGCTAATAATGTTTATTCAGGTTTGTCATCTTAGCATTCCTTTCAGAGAGTCCACATAGCTAATGATGTTTATTCGGGTTTGTCATCTAAGCAATCCTTTCAGAGAGTCCACATAGCTAATGATGTTTATTCGGGTTTGTCATCTAAGCATTCCTTTCAGGGAGTCCACATAGCTAAAATGTTTTTTTGATTGTCAACTCAACATCTCTTTAAGAGAGTCCACATAGCTTTCCTTTTACAGATTTCACATGCCTAATAGACTAATGTTTACATGGTATTTAGGTTTTTCAGAGAGTCCACATTGCTAATACTGATTGTTTGGTATATTTAGAGGGGAATGAAAGTAAAGAAGTGGGAAGGATACTAAAACAATGACTTACAATACAGATTCTAGAGGTCATAGTAGAATTAACACAGATATTCTGAAAGATAGGTTGAGTTTGACTGTAATAAAACTCCACCTCGTCTAGTTGTAATATAGGTGGTGATAGAGACTCACATTCTGGGAATCTACAAATGGAATAGTTTTTGGCATATGAAATGGAATTTCTGAGCTAATGGAGATGTCATGCAATTATGGAATTTTCTTATGTCCAAAGATCTGTAACAGAATCTGGTTGAAAGATTCCAAGAAATATAATCAATATAATTAACAAGAGCTCATCCTTTACCATTTTTACAATATGGATGTCAATTCATCAGCATCATTTTTTTGCAAATTAGGAGATAGAAATTTGGAACTAGTGAGCAAGAATAAGCGAGCACCCACCTTAAAATAACTTCTGGTTCTTTTTCTATTGGCACTAGTGGAGGTCTGAAATACAATGAAATAGTTCCAAGGTCTAACAATATTTAACATTCAACTTAGACAATCATATAGAATATAGTTGAAATGGAGTTGCTGCATCTGTAAGGCGTATCTCACCATTCCTTTAATGTTGAAATTCATTTTTGATAACAAAGTATGTATTTAGACAATTCCATTGGTGATTTACTTACAGTTTTTCTAAGATCTTGAGTTTACTTTGAACTTGTGCTGCTCTGTTAGCATTATATCTAAATCTATCTATAAATATCTGAAAAAAAAAAAAATGTAATTCTAGACTGAGTGAGGTTACCCATAGAAAATAAATGAAACAAAACATTGAAAGTAAAATATTAATCAAGCTGTTTAAGGATAACCTTGAGTGAACTATCCCGTAGAATATATATGAAACAAAATAACACAGAATTGTTTTAAGTCCCTAAATTTGTTCTTCCTAATGAGTGAAATGACCCATAGAAAATAAATGAAACAAAATATACACGATTATTTTAAGTACCTGAATATGTTCTCTGTAATCTTTCTGGGCTTCGTATTCTCGCATCTGATTTTTTAACCGTTCTTCCCTCGTCTTTTTAAACACCTCGTAATCTCCCCGATATGTATCGAGTTTTCTAGAATGGAGGTGAATAATGTCCGTGGAGACAGAGTTTAAAAATAATCGGTCGTGAGAGACTACTAATATCGTTGATTCCCACGTCTGAAATTAAAAAATTCATAAAATTAGTCATAAAATACTTACTCACTTATGATCTGATATACTTCCTCATATGAAAAGTTCATTAGCTACTACTAATGTTTCACCAATATGTTGTTTTGGATTTCGGGTTTCGTTTTGCTCTTCAAGCCAATGTTCTGTAGCAATACTGTTACCATAATACAATAGAAATTGACCTGTACCCACCTGTAAGTAATTTTCTAACCATATAATGGCCTTCATATCCAACATGTTAGTAGGTTCTGAAATAGACGAATATAGAATCAACGACACATGAAGTAAGACACCATAAATTAAGGCTTGTGGCAAGGTGGACAAATAGATGAAAAAAAAACACAGCATTGGGTGCCTTGCTTATATTTGAATCATTCCTCAAAGATTTTTATACCTTGTTTCAAAAAAGATCGATTTTTTTAAAAATATTTAAAGTAAACTTACCATCAAGTAAAAGTAAATCTGGTCTGAAAAGCAAATATAAATTTCATTATTCATTTAACTATGCATGCTGACCAAGATTAAGACCCACAACCACTATTGTTTGAGCTAATTAACCAAACAAATGACATCAACATTACAACACTATAACCAATTGAGCTACAGTCTGCCCTATTAAATTATAATGAAGCTTTAAAAAATGTCAACTACTTACTTTGTAAATAAAGCACGTGCTAATGCCAACCTCATTCTCCAGCCTCCAGAAAATTCTCTGGAAAAAAAAAATATTTATGTAAGGTAGCTATTAGGATTGCCTCAAAAGGTTTTTTATGTCCATAAAAAGACATAAAACTAAAAGTATTCAGCTCTCATTTGTCTACCAACCAACCATTTTTCAGTTTCTATCAAGTGTCCGCAGCACTACAGCAATAAAATATCTTACTTGGTAGGTCGATCTTGAGAGGAAGAGTGGAAACCTAGACCAGCCATGATAACAGCTGCTTTAGCTGGTGCTCGGTCAGCTTCTATAGCTGATAGTTCTTGATAAACTTCAGATAACTTAGTACTTAAAACACTTTCATTTTCACACCTACAAAATACAAAATGGAATTTTTTAAATAACTCTGGTATTAAAGCATTTAAATTGATGCATTTTCTCTTTACAAGCTGAATGTCAGATAGGCATGCTTGCGCTTTTCAACCACGTCTTAAAGTACTTCCAATTCGGCCATAGTTTTAATACCATGTAGAATACAAGGTGCGAAATTTTGCCAGGACATCAATACCAATTCATCATGTTTTTGATTTCTAGCATTTACTAATTAAAGTTAAAAGATAAAATTCGGAAGTCATTCAGAGAAATTTCACTTCCTGTACTCTTTTTCCGCAATGGCACTTGTTAATATAAAGAGAGTGAAAGGGAATAATTACCCGGGTGTGTTTAATTTAACGTTTAATTCGCGTTCTTGTCTCAGCAGATTTTCCCGTTTGGTGTCACACTGTAAAACACTCTGAATGGCGGGCGTGTTATCTCCCACCACTTCCTGTTCAACGTGTAATATTGATATATGGGAGGGTATCTTTAATTGTGCACTGAAAAAAAATGGTACAGATAAGTGGGACATTATCTTTAAAGGGTGTGAAAAAGAAATCTTGCAATTCCACTGAAACTAAAAGCTTTATGTTACTAGCACAAGGCTCTTAGATATTATTAGCAGCTTTTCTGATAGTTACATGTATAGTTACAGCATTTCTATAATAACAGGAACCACAGACAGCTAATGGAAAATTGGAATGATGCAAATAGAATCCTTCAATTGACAAACTTCTTTACAATTCCTCCAAAACATGAAGAAATTCAGCCAACAATATATTTCAATAGCTTGCTTCAAAAATATTTTCAAATCTTTCAGCTCACCTTGAGATCATTTTAAGTAGTGTTGTTTTACCGAGACCGTTTCTACCAATAAAACCATAACGTCTACCGTAGACTAGATGTAATTCAGCATTAGATAACAATACTCTGAAAAAAATTGAATTCAAAATTATATCATATTAACGACAACCACTCTAAAATGAATATATTTTTAATCAAAATATGCTTGAAATTATTGAAAATTTTACCCAGAAAATTTAATTGGACAAAACATTCTCAAATTAAGTAATGTCATACCTTTCACCAAAAGCCACATCAAAATTTTCAATTTTAATATCTAAACTCTTATTGGTACCGGAGGCGTCCATCTTGGCATCTCTTCTGTTAATCTGTTGAGAAGCAGACGCCAATTCAATCCTGGAAAAAAATTTAATTCTGCATCTGATAATCCATTTTGTAAAATATAAGGGGAGTAACTCAGCAATCTGTTGACAAAATGAAAGTCAAAATCATTTTAGCTATTATCGTAATTATGCCACTGTCTTAAAAAAAATCCCTTCATTGCTCACTGTGTCTCTAAAAAATTGGGACATACAAGGGGAGTAACTTAGCAACCTGTTGACAAGGATGTCATCTAAGGGTCAAATTTCCCTCATTGCACACTGCAAGGATAAGGCTATTTTATATTTATCAAGTTAGTACTGACCCTGAATCGACTTTCTTGATAGTAACAGGGGCTTGGTCCCTTCTGTCTTTTTTCATCTGTAGTTTGGCTTCAGCTTTTTCTAACTTCTTCTTATCAACTGTCTGTAAATATAAACATAAAATAATATGTATGTCTTGGTAATGTTTTTTCTATTAAAGGTTGTGTTGACACCCCTCATTTTTCTATTGAACTTTTCCACACATGCATACTTTCTATCAATGTGGAACTGTAGATGTAAAATTGGAAGAGCTCATTTGTAAGATAAGGGGTGTATTTGTTCTATCCAGCAATGAATCCCAAGAATTGGTAGTCTACTTACAGAAAGATTGCCATCTCGTTTGCTCAACCAAATACTACCAGCTTCCTCTTCTATTTCATCAATCTTAACATCTTTAATAACTACTGGAGCTCCTAATATTTTATGTTGTCCATTGACTTTACCATTACTTTTATCACTGATAAAAAAAATACAAACACATGAACACTTATTAGCTTCTAGATCTTGAAAAAATGAAAAGTTTAAAGTCTACTATTTTTTCAGAGAGTCCACAATGATAATAATGGTTTATTTGGTATTTAGATTTGTCAACTCAGCATCCCTTTTAGAGAGTCCACATAAGACTTATAATGTTGATTTGATAATAGACACCTACCCTCCGCCATCAGGCACTATAATTTTATAAAGTCGAGTACATATATCTCGAATATCATCTTCTGTTTTAGAGTCGTCAACTTGGTGTAACATCTCACCGAACGCCTCATAGACATCATCTGATTCATCAAAGTCTCCCCCATCTTCTAATACACCTGGAGTAGTAACAGAGGAATGCACAATGGAGTAACTTTGTTAGAATCTTTTAAATTATATTCATGTATCGAACACTGCAATGAGCAATGATGTAAATTTTTATGAAAGACATGGTCATGTGTCAAAAAAAATATCTTATCTCTAGAACTTCTCCATTCTGAATATTTTTCAGGTACATTAACTCTCAAACATGCATATAAAATTTAAGATACAATCTATAAGGCAGAATCCCTTTAAATCTACCTCAACGTGTTGTGCAATAGTCGATCAGCCGGTACTGAATGACTTGAAGTTGAACTGACACAAGCGTTGATCTTTGTCGACACGTGGGTCAAATTTAGCCGCAGATTACACTTTAGGGTCGTCTTAAGGGGTTTGTCACAAAGTCAAGTAGTTTGAAAGGTTTCAGGGCAAAATATACGCACCATGTAAGTAATCGGCGATGGTGTTATCAATTTCTGGCAAGGACTGGCGTAAAACTTGTCCAACGTCAGCCATGATGCCTATCTGTAATCCTTAACCCGAATTGACTTTTGGTATTTCTTTTATTTGACTAATTTTTTGACGATTCAGTATCACAAAATGACAAATATTGAATTCACATTTAATTGAGTTTTGAAATTTTGAAATAATTTATTTGTATTTGTATTCATTAGTCAATTCGAAAATGAATAAACTTTGGCTTTTGAGACTAGGCCTAGTGTCAGTGCCATACAAAATGAAATTTGGAATTTCATTTCTAAAATAAAACTTAAACATGTAAATGTCACTGAAGCTCTTTAAAATCAAATTCATATGAAATATCAAAGTAATTTCTAGATAGTTTCTCTGGAAAATATAAGCAAAGCAGGCAAAATAAAATGTCTGTCAGTTTTCATCGATCCATTACTGATTTTACGCGCATTAAGCTATACCGGAAGTATCTCTTCTTTCACTTTCACCAAGAACTCCCCTTCACAAAAATATTTTTATTGTTTGACCAGAGACATTATTCACGAGTTGAGGTAAAATTCTGGTCGACTATTTATCAATTTAGAAATTTCTGCCAGCGAGCAACCGATAAATGCTTTGAGTTCTATCGCCGTATTGATTGAAAATTAGTGCAAATTTGAACGCCAGGCCAGGACTGACAAATTTAACTTTAATTTGAGTCATTGTCACGCAGTCAATGATAATAGTAACAGATTTTGCATATTTATCAATGATAGCCCATTAACCCAAATCAAGTTAAGTCTTGGTTATTGAATTGATTCAGTTCTTAATAAAGGGACAAATGGGTTTGTTGCAATCAATCAACAAAGTTTGAGGACAAAATGTATGCTTTGGAAACCATTTTGACATCATTCGTTACTTTGCTGGGTAGGCTATAGAAGCATGCAGTGATTTTCCCCCTTTTCAATTTCCTCTCCTAGAGGAATACCAGTGCGGGGTATCTAATGTTGAAATCAGCCCTAAAATTTAACATCAAACCTTTTCTTTTAGTTATTGGTGGTATACAGACTACTGTAGAGTGATGTGAAATGGGGAACCAACTGACTGGTATTGCCCCCTCTCAGATTTTACCAGTAGAACTATATATAGCGGATATTGGTGATTATGAACATCAAACAAGGTAAATAATTGGTTTAAAGAGATTGTAAAGAGGTTTTCTGAAAACTTTATTATGTATAGGAGATACTGATAGCATCAATTTACTTAATTCCAATTTTTAATCAGACGTCTGTGGTTCTTACAATGCGACTTACACTATGTGTTTCTTGAGGCCACTATGGCAAAGATCTTTATATATCAATAGCAGCTTTTTTCAACTTAAAGAGCCACATATGGAAATCAGTAACTGGTTAAGAAATGCAATTTTGATATTGAATTTCAATGATAGAGGCAATATTCTATCTTTATGAGTTTACAGCTATAAATGGATTAATTTTTGAGAAATTTCAGTATTTTATTGACTATTTTCATCAAAAAATTTATTTTTCTTGTAGTCTTGGAAGCACCAGATTTTTTAAAGTGGCCAGAGCCAAGTATAAAGAAGGACAACTAGTTGTTAAAGTTTTTGTTATTCATGATCCTTCCTTACCTTTACAAACTCACAAACTCAGATTGGAAGGTAGGTTGAATTACAAACCCACAACCTGTAAATTATTTGAGGAATATATTTTCAGAATTATTTGTAAATACTTTCAAATCTGAATCAGAAATATTGCAATCTTACAAGTTTTGGTTCCACTTTTTTGGCACTCATATTCTCTGCCTGATAAATATTTTTAATGTATTTTGTTTATTCCAGAAATTGGCACCAGGTTAAAGACCACTTCTAATTGTTTACCATTCCAAAGAGCTCTAGTAAGAGACCTTTTTTGTTTTTTAACTCAAAATGGTATTTCCTTTTCATATTTATTAATCTTAGATGACAATAGCATACTGTCACGACTTGATGGATTATGGTAATTTTTCACTCACTAAGATAAAAATTAAAATCCATTTTAGCATGTTTAATTTCAACGTATTATATTGGTAGTATTGAAGTCATGAATATTTATTCCAGCAATCTGATAAAGCAGGGTTGATATTCAGACAGTATGTAAAGGACAGCCTGTATGATAGAATCAGTACCAGACCATTCCTGAATCTGATAGAGAAAAAATGGATTGCGTTTCAACTGCTCTGTGCTTTGAACCAATGCCATAGAGTCAAGGTGAGTCATGATTTTGAATGATGATTTCGCTCTAAAATACCTTTCCATGTTATTCAAGTCTACCCAGCTGTTAGTGGGTATAGACAATTAAGGCAGGATCAAGAATGATTGACCAAAAAGGAGCAATGACCAGCTGGTAGACAGGATCATCGAGAACCTTAATAGTCATCTCTCTAAAATCAATCATGAGGTTAAGCAAATGAGCAGGAACTTGAAGTGTAGTCCTGGAAAAATCAATGCCAAGAAGTTTGATCAAGTACCAGTGGAGGACTGGTTTCTTGATTGTTTCCGCCTTTTTTTTGTCTGAATCTTTACGATAATTATCTGTTATCCAGGTATGTCATGGTGATATAAAATCAGAGAATGTCATGATAACAGGATGGACGTGGTTGTTATTAACAGACTTCGCCAGTTTTAAACCTACATATCTTCCAGAGGTAGGCTATAGTCGACCAAAGATATTTCTTTACATACATCTGACTGTCCAGTTTATTTTGAGGTAGTATAAGTGGTAATGAACAGAATATAACTTAATTTATAGAGGTTGGCTATACTGTCTTTAACAAATTTCCCTCATTGGACACTGCAAGGCATTTCTTGTCTTTCTATATCCTTTTATTGAAAATTTTTCTTTTCTGTTTATCTTTATTTGCAGGATAATCCCTCAGATTTTTCATACTTCTTCGATACATCGCGACGACGTACATGTTACATAGCTCCTGAAAGATTTATCGAGGGCGGCTGGCGTATTCAGGAACAACAGGGTAACCAAGGTAACATAGACTTGACGTCCAGTGAGATCAAGATAGGGGACTTAACTCCCGCTATGGATATATTTTCAGCAGGGTAAGTTATATTATTATTATTTTTATGAAGAGCTCTAGTTCTCTTGTAATACTTAACTGGCAAATACAGCCAAATCAACATCCCTGATATTTCATAAACAAAATTTTGGTAGTTGAGAAGTGGGCGGAGGATGAAGCATAGAATTATCATGAAAATTTTACTTACTTCAGCTAGCTGTCAGTCAAAATGTCACATGATTATGAAATTCTTAACCATTAGGCAAAGCATTTAAAAGAAAATTTATCCAATGCTGATTGGATGATAAAGTAGGTTAGTTTCTATTGTTGTATCTATTGTGTATATTCTAGTTGTGTTATAACAGAGTTGTTTACTGAAGGAACCATACCCTTTGATCTGTCTCAGTTATTAACCTATCGTAGTGGTGAATACAGCCCTTGGAAAATATTAGAAAAAATACCAGATCCCCATATTAAGGTTTGTTGTTATGTTATTTTCTCAGTTAGTTAGTGACTTTTGAGCTCATGTCCTGACGAAATTTCCCTCATTGCACACTGCATCAGCTAAAACAGTACGACTTAAAATTCCATTTTTGATAGCATGATCTCTTTACTAGTTTTTTCTCTCATTTTGCAAGTGCTCATACAAAAAGAAAAATGTCCGCCATTGATTTCTTTAAACAGGAATTGGTGCGTCACATGTTACAGAAAGATCCCAAACACAGATTGTCTGCAGAGGAATATCTTGTAAAACAACGTGGCAAGGCATTCCCCGAGAATTTTTATACATTCTTAAAGATTTATCTTCAACAGTTCGCTACCTCTCCTATTATACCAGCAGACGACAGAATTACCATGTAAGTCTCTTTTCATTTCCCTCATTGCACACTGCAATTATTGTTTATTCTAAAATATTTGAGGAAGTAAGTTGTAATTTGCAGTTTCAAATTTTACTTGTATTGGAATTGTTGATTGAAGCATTAAATTTTTTGTATAAATCATCATTTGAATGTTTTATTTTCAGTATTAAAAGAGACCTGCCGTCGTTGTTAAAGAATTTAAAAATAGATGAAAATAAACTAGAAAATAATGTCAGTCTGGTTCTAATTATCTCCCTTGTTGGATCGTCTTGTCGTAATTTACATGTAAGCACTTTGATTTTCTTTTCCAACTGTCCTTGGATGTCCATTGCATGAGGAATATTGGCATATGTCATTGAATTTGCAAAATTTGGTTCAAACAGCGGGCTATATTTTCCGTGCCCACCTCACAAATCTATATCGCTGATTATCTGGTTGCAAAATCTGAAGAATTTATTTGATATTTAGGTTTATCAACTAGATATCTCTTTTGGAGAGTCCACATAGCTAATAATATTTTTTTGGGTATTTCAGTTTTGTCAAGCACGTGTTTTAGCTCTAGAGTTATTATTAGAATTATCTAAATACGTAACCTCTGATATTATACTAGATAGAATCATTCCTTATATGGTAAGACAACTTTTGATTTATTTTGAATCTTTGATAGCTTTTGTATTCTACTTCTGAGTATCAGCTACACATAGGCTTGTTCATATTGTTCAACTCAAATCAGTTTCTTATTCAGAGAGTTCACAAAGTGGTTTATCGGCTACACATAGGCTTGTTCATATTGTTCAACTCAAATCAGTTTCTTATTCAGAGAGTTCACAGAGTGGTTTATCGGCTACACATAGGCTTGATCAAATTAGTTCAACTCAAATCAGTTTCTTATTCAGAGAGTTCACAGAGCGGTTTATCAGCTACACATATTGGCTAGATAAATTAGTTCGACTTCAAATCTGTATTTTTTTTTCAGAGAGTTCACATAGTTGTATTTCTTATTAATAAAAAAGGCTAGAAAATAAAAATATCGGTTATAAATGGTGCGGACTATGTTCACAATTATACTGTATTTGATTTGTAATATTTCAGTTATATTTTGTTAATGACGTGTTTCCGAGAGTTCGTGCTGAAACTATAAATACTGTAACACAATGTTTATCAAATATTAAATCAGTCCCTCGAAGGTAAGTAAAATCTGTCACCATTTTGGGATACATTCACTAATTTTAAAGAGATAATAAATTTTGTGTGTGTGTATCAGAGACCATTTATATCTTATATTTGCATCATTCTAATTTCTGTCAGATACCAGATACCTTTGGTTTTTGTGATTATGAAATAAGCTTGATTAATTGTATATGATTGCAAAAGCTGTGAATAATATCAATTAATTTAAATGTTCTTTCAGTGATGGTAATGTGTTTCCAGAATATATATTTCCTAGCTTGGTGAGTAAATATTTACATTTCCTGGTCCTACTTAAATTTTCAAACATAGGTTTTGTTCTATACACTTTGAATATGTTTTTTTTTTAGCCATTAATGTGTGTCTTGTGGACACTTTTAGCTGGTATTTGCTATTTCACTGTTTCTAGCCTATCATTGTTCCAATATGATGTTTTTTTTTGTTGATAATTTTCAGTCGAGCCTAGTTCATGATGATGTAGTAATGGTTCGTGAATCTTACGCTGCTAATATAGCTCAGTTGTCTGAGACAGCTTTACGGTAAGGCTTTACACCCTCTATGTTGGCTATCTGCTTTATGGTAGGACCTTTACACCATCTACTTTGGCTGCCACTCCCTATACTCTATGTTGGTCACCTGCTTTACAGTAAACCTTTACACCCTCTAGGTTGGCTATCTGCTTTACGGTAAAGCTTTACACCCTCTAGGTTAGCTATCTGCTTTACCGTAAAGCTTTACACCCTCTAGGTTGGCTATCTGCTTTACGGTAAGGTATGTGTGTACATTATTCAAATTCAAAGTGAGTTCCTGTTGGTTATGGCTAAGGATAAGGTCCAACTATTATTTTCTCAAAAAAGATTTCAAGTTCATATTAATTATATTTTTCAGTATTCTGGAGATGACTCAACTAAGTAAATTTACGGAGGTTCAGTTGACAGATGAAAGTTCTGACAGTACACCTTACGAGGTTTGTTATCTCTTATAATTATAACAAAGATAAATGTATGCATCCATATTGGTTTTGGATGAAGGAGGAGAATGCGCAATCTGTCAGGCAACAAAAATCATCCCTAATTTTACAAATGAGCTCGTCCAGTCATGTATATTCAGTTATATATTGATAGAAAGTATGCATGTGTGGAAAAGTTCAATAGAAATTTGAGGGGTGTCAAATAGATAACTAAATAGCCTTTCTTTTTATGAGTGATGCCAACCAAAGTTATAACTGTACCGGATCTCATACTAATGAACTTATTTCCAAAATCAGTTCTGTTGTGTCTCTGAAGCATCTTAGAAACTGAATTTCCTGGTTTTTATTTTCAGATGGAGGCTAGTTATGATATGGAACTTCAGACATTACAGGAAACGATTCAACAGAAAGTTGTCACATTACTCAGTGATCCTGATAACGCTGTCAAACAAATGTTATTAGAGAGTGGCATCACACGACTCTGTGTTTTCTTCGGTAGACAGAAAGGTAGGGGAGCTTATTGCTGTTTTGAATTGATCAGTTTTGATTCTTAGTTTCATCTCTTTTGATGTAAGAATATTAAAATAGAAACTGAAACATGTTACTCAAAGTTTCATGCTATATGAGTAGATCAATGCTGCTGTCATGGCAAAATTTACCTTATTGCTCACTGCATTGCTTTTCCAGTCTTTATTAGCTCAATCAGCAGTAGGAAAATAAGACAAAGTTCTTTTCATTTAATTTATTTTTCTGTGGCCCTGTGAACGTTAAAGATCCCTTGACAGTTGGAAATTGGAAAAAGAGTAGGCTAGTGCTGCTGTCCTAGTAAAATTTCCCTCATCGCTCACTGCATGGCATTGCAAGATGTAAAACTCCATTCATTTCATTTATTTTGCGATATAAATCATTAATTCGGAATGTTAATAGATTGTTGTTTTGTTCTGGTACAATTTCCCTGATCGCTCACTGCACAGTGTTGGCCATTTACAAAGTAAGACTCCATTCATTTCATTTATTTTGCGGTGTAAATCATTCTTTCGGAATATTGATATATGAATTTTATATTTTCAGCAAGTGATGTGTTGCTATCTCATATGATTACATTTCTTAATGACAAGGTACTGTCAATATATACTGATTAATAGTATTAATTTAATTACCCATTGGATAACTAATATAAGCAAAATTTCCCTCATTGCACACTGCATGGCATTGTCCACCTTCAGTAGTGGAAGGAGGTAGATTGAACTTGACCATGACTGAATAAATCATATTTAAGAAATCTTTTTACAAAAAATTTATGACATTTTTGATGATAAAATTTTGCATACTGCAGAAGTCAGATGTAATGGCTACAGCTGGATGACATCTGTCCTCTGTTTTTCAGTATGACTGGTTGTTACGAGGTTCATTCTTTGACAACATTGTGGGGGTAGCAGCCTATATAGGGTGGCAGAGTTCCAGTTTGTTAAAACCCTTGCTACAACAGGTAGGTCTGAATAAAACAACAATTTACACTTATTCTAAGGGTGTCCATTTTCTTTTAGCCATTCTCAAAAATTTGGTTTACAAAGAAAGAAAGAGACAACAGTATTTTCCTCAAATAGTTAATCTGAGCTAGAAACTGAAAGCAAACATGTTCAATGTATCCAGACAAATGATGTTAAAATTCCATCACTCTATATCATCATGTCCATCCTCAACATGTAGTTTTTGATTTCGAAACAGGAAATGACAAAACTTTTTTTGTTGTTGAAATTTTCAGGGCTTGTCAGACCCTGAAGAGTTTGTTCTACATAAAGCATTAGGGGCACTGAAAGCACTGGCCGAGTTGGGTTTACTACATAAATCTATGTTACTAGAGTTCACCAAGGAAATTGTACCATTTTTATCACATCCGGTAAGCGCCTATTGCAAAATCATCTCATTTTTGATATCTCTAGTGAAAACTGCTACATGCTTGTTGACCTAAAGGTCACAAGGTTTGATCACAACCCAGTATCGCCCTGTCAATGATGTATATCAGAGGGGCTGACATGAATAAAGGGCCCAGTAATGCAGATGGGAAAGTTAACTGTCGATCCTGTGTGCTACAGTCTGTGCACTTAAAGACCCCTTGGCAGTTGGAAATTGAAAATGAGTAGGCTAATAATAATGCTGCTGTCCTGGTAAAATTTCCCTCATTGCAAACTGCATTGCATTGCCTGTTGTGATTAACTCACAGTAAGACGTAAAACTCCATTTCCAATCTTATCTAGGGATTATGGGTACGACACGGAGCAGTAGGATTTATAACTGCCCTCGCTACCATCATGAATATAGCTGATATCCATTGTTACCTGTTACCTCAAGTTCTACCGTTTTTAAAACATAAAGTTCTACAGATTAACAAAGAGGTAAGAATTCATTCATCTGGATTTATTGAAGGTGTTTGTGTCGGTCCACCACGAACCCTTGATCCTGAAGATCAAATTTGCTTACCAGTGTTTTGGATACAAAAAACTAATCAGGAAAGTTTTTTATCTCTATAACTTATTAGTTGTTCAATATGTTTTGGATATGAACCCCTCATCAGGGCAGTTATATTATCTATCTACTTTAATATTCTTTAGGTTTTGTTATTGAATGCATTTTGGATATGAGCCCCTCATCAGGACAGTTAGTTTATCTATATAACTTTATTATTGTAGGTGGTGTTATTAAATGCTTTAGATGAGTATATACCAAGACCTGTATTCGACTATATTTTACGATCAGCCTCCATTGAAGGTCTGTTTGACGTACTCAATAACAGAAAACGGTTTAGAAGTATCGCCAGACAGCTTTCAGATCCAGGATTTGAAAATCTTGACAGTGGGATGACACAGGTTGGTGCATTTTCCATTTACAGAGATGGTAAAGAGGATTTCTAAATTTTTTATGTTTCAGGGACACTGATAGCATCAATGTACATCATTCCAATTTTCAATCCTCTAAAACATCACATTAGTGATGTCATCAAGCACTAAGTTTTAGTGGAATTTGCACTCTGTAGTTTTATTGCCATGGTGGGGAAGAAATCAAGGGGTATTTTTCATCCCTTACTTTGTATTTTTTAGGTTTTCAGAAAGTTAAGTTCTCTCGGAATGAACGAAAACCATGAAAATAAATTATTGGCAATGAAAGATTATATTTTGAAGTTGTACAGAACCAGGGCTAGGTAAGCTGGAAAATTTCCCACATTGCCCTAGAATTGGAAATTAGGGATAAGAACTAGCATTTGATTGGCTAAAATGGGAATTTTAAACCCAAATGTTTCTCTTTTTCATTTTTTCTCATAATGGGACATAACTCTTGTAATTATTACATAGTTTTCAGACCACAATAATTCTATTTCTCAACATGTAATACTAAATGTGATTTTCTTGCAGTTCCAATGACAGTACTGAAAGTGAAAGTAGAAGATTGGGGGCGTTGAGTTTATCATCCCTAGGGTCACGCCAGAGAAACATTACCAGACGTCACGCTGATTTACATAAACATGCCCCAGAGAAAACAGCAGAGACACATGCCTCACCCACAGGGTAAAATAATTTTGAAATTTTTCTTTTTGTGATTCTGAATTATTATCCCTAATATGATCTATAATCCATTTTTTGGGGACAGTTTTCATGAGAAATAGTTAAGGTTTTTCATAGATAAAATACTGATAATTTTCTGGTTTTTTTTTTTCAGTTCCAGAAGACGAAAGAAAGTTGCACAAACAGAACAGTCTTCAGCTGTCATGGTAAGAATCGGAACTTGACCTTGAATTTTACATGGTGGCTCAGTGAGTTAGACGTTTGCTCGCTAACCTGAAGGTCCAGGGTTTATTCTTGGCATAAGTTGAAATGACACCTTTAGATTTTTCAACCCGGTTTGATCAGCTGTTCAAGAAATATTTTTGCGTGGTATAAACTGTTTTTTTGTTTTTTTCCACAGAATGAAGATTGGAAAAAGATGTTTGGGTCTGGAGAATCTGAAAGATCAGAAACTTCACCCAAAGCCAAAACTTTAGAAAAACAAGAGAGCAATCCATTGGATAAGAAACCTCCCTTGAATATTTCTGTCCAATCATCTACAACCAGTCTCGTTAACATTAACCATTCAGTGACGAGTAGTGAAGTTTCTTCACAGATGGAAAAAGGAGGTAAAAATTTGTCGTGATTTTAGCTGATCCCAAAACCATAGGGGCAATGGTGTATGGTGTTTAGTTGCCCCCCTGTAGCTACTCACAGTTGGATACTTGGAACCAAAGTTGAACATGACTGGCAAATACAACCAAATTAACATCCCTATACCCTAGTTTAGCTTTCTGATCTAAAATCAAAATGAATTGGACAAAATCAAGATGTTGTATATGGATCTAATTGATATTTTTATGATTTCAGTGCGTTATGCTAACTGTAAATGGGAGTTACGGAACTTGGTTCATAAAAGGCGGGAACAATATGCAGCAGATGTCCAAACTAAAGATTTATTAGAAGGTATAGCGTGGGACAGTCGACCTCCACCAGACAACTGGAAACCAAAAGGTCAACTTGTGGCTCATTTACAGGAACACAGAGCTGCTGTTAATAGGTCAGTGTTTCCCTTCATTCATGAATCCACGAGAACAGCTTAGACTCCACACAAAACGACCTTCCTCAAATTTTTCTGGATATCTTTTATCTGCAGTTCAAGTACTCAATGCACACCTCAATACCAGTTTTTCAGATACACAAGTCATTAAAAATTATCTTTCATTTTGCTTTGTCACTTTGTAGTACGTTGGTAAAACATGGCTGATTTCTCACTTCAACAGACGTCAATTTGTGACTGGTTTTATACAGCTATGTAGAGTATAGGCTTTTAATGTCCTTGTATGATTTATATGGGACAGTTTGTCAAAAATGGGAATTATTTTATGTTATAGATTACAAGTATGTCCAGACCACAGTTATTTTGCTAGTTGTTCCAATGATGGTACAGTCAAGCTGTGGGAATGTAACCGACTTGAGGGAAAGAGTGTGTTAAACAGGTCTACACAGACCTTTAGTAAACAAGGTATTTATTGTTTTATGTTTGTTTAACATATCTACCGGCCACCCAAGCGGCAGGTGAAGTAGCTGTTTCCAAGTCACGACACATAACGTTATCATCGTACGCTTTTAAGTTATATTACTTAGAGTTCAGGGTATAGAACATTTATTTACATTTCTTTTCAGGCGGCCATATTAAATCTCTGACATTTTGTGAGAATTCTACTTCCTTAGCAACGGTATCAGATAATGGTTCTATATATGTCTATAGGTAGGTTGTTTTAATTCACAACTCATCTCATGCTGCCTACACTTATTTCAGATACACAACCCTCATCAGGACAGCTATAGTAGGCCTACTCAATGATGGCTAATTCACCAGAGCTCAACTCTTTCTGAAGGCACATGATTTTGGCGAAAACGTTGCTTAGGATCGTTTTGTTTATCCAAGTTGCCATCTCCATGGGAACGGGAATAATATCTGTTCACTCCAATAATTTTTGAAATTTGAAACTGTAGATTGGATGAAATGAGAAACAAGGCAGTAAAAGAGATAGATATTGAACAGTATGGTAATATCATGGACATCACCCATTTTGATACAGGCTCGCAGTCGATTCTAGCTTACGCTAGTGTTAACGGCTATCTTGTGGGGTTAGACTTACGCTCTCCAGAACCTGCTTGGTGTTTGAAGAACGAACCTCGCTCAGGTATTTTAAATTTTTTTCTGTTTTGGCAGTGGCAGCAGTTACTACAAAGTTCAATGTTTGCTCACTAAATTCAAGGGCTATATCCCCTATTCGATCTCTCTCTGTCTTAATCTGTAATTCTCTCATTGTACACTGCATGGCGTTGCCTGTCTTCATAAGTCCAATCAGAAAAGTAAAACGTAAAACTCCATTGATTTTCATTCCATTTCTGTCATGTTGCTTTGAACTTTGACCTTGATCCTGTAGAGTTCAAAAGTTCATTTATTTTCGTTTTATTTGCAGGTTTGATCACCAGTTTTGCTGTTCATCATACACAATGTTGGTTAGCTGTAGGAACCAGTAGTGGAGCTCATATCTGTTGGGACATGAGATTTCAGTTGCCTATTAATACAATACAACACCCTGCTAGTAAGTAACTGCCCTACCCCCTCGACTCCATAAAAAAATATTGGAGCTTGTCTACCTGAGCAACATTTATTTTACAAGGATTAGAACTTAAGTTCACAAGGATCCTTTTCTACAAGCTGGTCCTTGGCCAAATCTCTTGGCATTATTATCCAGTACTCATGTAAAACTGGATGAACTGGAATAGTGAGGAGAGATGGCTTATTCAAGGTCACCAGACTCTCACACAGCGACAGAGATTAGAACCCAGGACCACTGTTTTTTCATTACAAAACATAATGATTTTTTTATTCAGATGCTCGTGTAAGAAGATTGATCATGCACCCTCAGGAACAGTCGTGGATTATATCTGCTCCTCAGTGGAATAACGAGGTATCCATGTGGGACGTGGAGACTGGGGCCAGGCAAAAAGTATTGTGGGCAAGTCATGCCCCTCCATTATCAGTTTCACCCAATCAGGTTTGACTTTATCTTTAGTTTAGAAAATTTAAAAGAATTTAGAAGCTTTCAAACCAAATTTGTATATGGTTTGTCACCCCTAACATCCTTTCAAAGAGCCCACATAGATAATAATGTTTATTTAGTATTTGGGTTTAGTGACCCAACATCCCTTTCAGAGAGTCCACATATCTAATAATGTTTATTTAGTATGTAAGTTTGCCAACTCAACATTTCAAACATCCCTGGTAGAGAGTCCAAATTATTAGTATTTTAAAGAGTTCCCATAGCTCATGATTGTATTTTAATTGCAGACAAATAACCATGCAGTTCATGGTATGCATATAGCAGCCACTGATACCAAGGTATTTCTCTTGACTGGTGGAACTGATATGAGGATCCGTTACTGGGATCTCTCAACCCCGACCAACTCTTTTGTGATGAGTCATCAACCTACAGATCTAGCCAACACCATTGTCTCGTATAGGTAACTCTACTCCTTCTTTCCCTAATTGCTCACTCTTTTGCCATGCCAACACTGCTACCCACATGGTGCAGAAAAGTAGGATGTAAAACTCCATTCATTTCATTTCATTTTGCCAACACTGCTGTCACTATATATTGATTTAATTTCCCTTATTGCACACTGCATTGTCTTAAGTTTACAAGAGAGTTCGGACTGTCAAGGATCAGCTGGGGAAATCACTTTTAGAGAATCAAAGTTGTTATCCTTGTAAAACCATTATCCAGAGGTATGATCAAGAACCAGCTGGTAGAACCTAAGTTGTTATCCAAAATATAGTTGTTCCTTTTATTCCAGGTCTCAGTTGATAGATGGAACAGAAGTTATCCAGGAAAATTACACAAAGAAACAGGCTAATAGTGAAGATATTCCACGACGGGGACCAGAGGCGCCGTCCACAGCCCATCATAATATTATCAGTGATATCAGTATCTGTCAATCTTCACAATGTCTGGTTATTACTGCTGCTAGAGATGGTGTTATCAAACTCTGGAAATAGGCGCTTAGAGTTTGAATCCTTTCCTTACTTGCTTTGCTTATTACTTCAAACTAATTTTGATTTTGTGAGAATTGTTGTTAAATTCTTGAAACCTTGCTTACTTGCCAGGGCTGTGTTTCTTCAAAAATGGTTTTTTAGACAACAGTTAGAGATGGTGTCATTAAACAATGGAATTAGGCGCTTAGGGTTCAAAAACTTTCTTCCTTTGGCTGTTCTTATAAATTCATGCTAATTTTGATTTTGTGAGATGGTGGTATAAAACTTTGAAAATTGTCTCTAAGAATTCAAATCCTTTTACTTTGGATGTTTTCCTCTAAAATACTTTATAACAATTTTGATTTTGCTAACAGGAGTTACAGATTATTAAGCCTCTGGAAATAGGCGCTTAGAGTTCAAAACTTCTTAATGTTAAATTTATGTGAAGAAGTGTTGAAAAAGTAGACTCAATGTTTTCGTTTGATTAAGTCCCATTTTAAAGGTAGGTCTACCGTAAATTGAAATGTTGATAATATTTATTTTGTTGTTGTTTACGTGCAATATGACTGTTTATTATGATGTAGATAATTGTTGTTTGCCAATATAAAAAGAAAATTGTTGTATTTGTAAAAATTGTAAAAATTTAAGATCTAAATAAAGTTAAATTAATTATTGTGTCTTACGATGGAACATTGTGAAACTGTATGTGAAACTGTATGCGTAGGGACCAGGTATTTTTTGAGAAGGTTGGTGAAGGTTATTTCATTCATTTGTTTGAAATTCTGTCGTTTTTCCAAAACAATGTTTTTGCTTCCCATAGATATGAGATACTTTAGTGTCATTGAAGAAAGGTTCTTGTGATCAAGTATAGTTTTTTGTTGAAGAACATCGCTGTCGCTTGATGCATTAAAAGAGTGTTAAATTGTTCGTGTGGGATAATAAACCGAGGCCCTGTGTGCTACAGGCTATCAACAATAAAGATCCCTTGACAGTCAGTAATCATAAAAAAGTATGCTAATGCTCATTGTACACCGCATGGCTTTGCCTGTCTTCATTAGCCCAAACAGTAGGAAAAAAAAACAATTCATTTCATTATCAGTCAGTAATGGAGTAAATTGTTGTGGTCTGAATTCAAAGTAGTTACGTCCCTTGAATGGCTATTGACAGTTGGTGAAATGTGAAGGAAATCTGACAATAGTAGTAAACCATTTGCTCTTTTCCTTTGATTATCTATACCAGGTATTGTTTAACATTTCCAGCGTTCATTGTATTTATTATTTTGGTAGAATGTGGTCTATTCCTTTGTGAAACGTCAAATTTTTCAGCTGAACAATAGTAGGGGAAAGTGGGATTCATTCGTTCAATGTTGATTTTTTTTCATCTCAAGATCATCAATTCCACGTCCTTCAATCCCTATTTCTAGTTTAGAAAATATGCCAACTATTTGTTCGCCCAGAACAAGATAAGTATCTTCATTTGCATTTACTATAATTCTGTTAAAAGCCACTTTACATTTGATGAAAGGGTAAAGTGAGACTTGTTGAGACACTCAATTGCACAAATGCTAATTTTTCCCTTTCATTTGAAATTTTGTTTTGTTTCAGAATAGAATTAAAGAGAAACTTGACCAGATAAAGAAATGTCTTTTAGAGGTAAGTCCTACATTATCGTCATTGAATTTTTCGATTATCGCTGTAGACTCAATCGATTTCATTCACCTGTGATACTATTGAGAATAGATATTTGAATTTTGGTTCATCTACAATTAAATGACTTTCAACTTTCAATTGCCCTTTAGGCCTTCTCTTGAACTGCTGGCTTTCTCTGCAACTTTCTCTTTCCCCCTTTAGATTATCATTTTCCATTGTCCTTTTGAGCCTCCCCAAAAGCCAAAAAAATGTCTTGATTTATTTTATATTTCAGGCAATTCCTACCCGGTGCATCAGGCAGCTCGGCAGGGATATATAGAACAGTTAAAGAAGTTGATACAGACTGGAGAACACAATGTAAACCAAGCAAGTTCAGATCTAGTCCGACCCCTCCATGAGGCTAGTTTATCAGGACATCTCCACTGTATACAGGCTTTAGTAGAAGCTGGAGCAGAGGTAAGTTGTGGCCATCTGCATATTGTCAAGCTATTACAAACTTTGTCTTACTGTAATCTTAATGATACAAGTTAAGGTATAATATGAAGTTTGAAAAAGCTTGACTTTGTGAAGATGTGCCGATGGCAGGCATGCTTACACTGGCAGCCTTTATTATCCCAGAGCTTCATCATTTTCAATCAACCGTTTTTGGGTGAAAATCACAATTTTCAGTCAACTTCTGAATGGACGTTTAAGAGCTCTTTTTAAGCTTTTCAACACCCCTCTCTTCTGCCATTGATTTCCTCAATTTCAGGTGAATGCGAGAAACATTGATGGTGCTACGCCATTATGTGATGCCTGCTCTAACGGTAACGTAGATTGCGTACAATATTTATTAAACCATGGAGCTTTCGTTAATCCGCCATTATTGATGACGTCTCCTCTACACGAAGCAGTTTTACGAGGTATGTTTTTACGGCTATTTTGAAAATCCTCTAGCCAAGTCTTGCCAAATTAAATGTTTGAGAAAATACTATTCGTTGCTTATTCTATTTCTCACAGGCCATACGGACTGCATGGAGTTATTATTAAAAGCTGGGGCCAGTTTAAACGCCTCTGATTGTCATTTCGGAACTCCACTCCACGTTGCTGCTTATAAAGATCACGAACATTGTGCTGCCCTGTTGCTTAGATACGGTAGGTTTAGTTTGATTTGGATAAGGTAAGCTGGGGTCAGGATTTAACACCCTCTTTATGCTAACCTTGAGTTTAAGATGAGGGTGGGGGCTAGTATTTTTCTACCAGCTAGTACTTATCCAAACCTACAGGCCCTTCCTGGATTATCTGTACCCATTAACAGCTGGGTTGACTTTGAACATTGACGAAAGATCACCTCTTCAAGCTTCCCAGGCTTCCTACCAGCTGGTTCCCGAAACTGATCTTTCCTGGATTATCTGATCTAACTTATTACTGGGTCAGGTGCAATTTAAGCGAGGAAACAGGACTAATAGGCCCCAGTCCAATGAATGATAGGTTAGAGTGAGGAAATGAAAATAGATGATATGTTCAAGGTCTCCAGTATTATACATGGCTGTAATATGTGCTCAATTTGAAAAATTATCTCCCTTAGGTGCAGAGGTGAACGCCACTAAAACACACCATACAGCGCTACACGACGTAGCACGCCATCAGAATATAAGTTTTATCAAGTTATTATTAGATCATGGGGCCGATATCTACGCTAGGAATAATCATGGTCTGATAGCTCGAGAATTAATATCCAGTAGCACATCTCCAGCGAAACAACTTCTACTTTATTGGGAAAGTGAGTTGACCTTCGTCGATTTTTGTGGGTGGATCGCTGATTGTCAATAACCCTTATCAATAACTAAATGGGACTGTGGTTTAATTTATCCAAATAGCTTACTATGATACTGTGAAATTTGACTATTCATACTCCATTGAGCTCGATGAAGGATAGATAATTTACATTTAATTATGGACTAGTTGGATCAAGGGATGGGAGCCATTGACTCAAACACCTTACAAAGATCATATATAATAATCTGGATGTTTTATTATATTTCAGGCACTCCCCACAGCCTACGTCATGTTTGTCGATTGTGTATACGTCACGTAATGAGCAGTCCTCGACTCAACTTCATAGACAGTTTCAACATTCCCAAAGTCTTGAAGGAATATCTGAAATTCTCTTGAAATACCTGGCATCAATATGGATTACCTAGTTTTAATTCCAGTAGTGTAAGTGTGATCATGTGACTGAAATATTTTGGCCAAAGATGAATCGCTTCAGATCTAGTCTATTCGCAGGTTTAAGGATATATAGTCAAATAAAGCGGTTTCTTCACATCTAGGTACCATTCAAAACATAAACCTCAGTAATCTACAGATCTGCGAGAATGATTGACATCTGAATGTTGGCCAATCAGACACAAACAAAAAAACAAGACTTTAATTTTAATGACTGTATCTGACGAGATGGTATTGAAGTGTGCATGGGGTTACTTGCAATGCAGATAATAGCTATCCAGAAAGATTGGAGGGAGGTCATTTTGTGTGGTTATTAGGTGATTAACAACAAGGTCTAGGCTGTTCTCTGAAATTCTTGAATAAAAGAAATAAGACAATTGATTGAGATAATGCTTTGGTATATTTGTAAATACTATCAGTAGGAGTTATAAATTTACAATCTCTAATACTATATACATCTTATATATACACATAGCACTATATATAATACATGATAGGATAGGTTCATTAACTGGTGTGATCAAAGGTAAGCTAGCAGAAGACTCGTACTCCTTCTAGATCAATACCTTTGATAGTTGGCAACCAAATCTTTATTGCATAATTTGAGTAGAAAAATGGATTTCTTAATCTTTAGTGCTGTTTACTGTTAGTTAAAAAAATAACAACAATACAGACAGTCTGTAAACAATTAGCCATGTGCATTCTGTGATACAAGAAAGGGGGCTGGCTATAACAGTCAAGGTATAAGATGAAGTTGGAAATAGCTTGACATTGTGAAGATAGACCTGGACCAAACACTGTGCCCTGTCTATTTGCTCCATCATACACTAAGTCTATAAACCAAGTGCTATGTTGAGTATTATACTTGTTATTAGTAAAAACCAATAAATATCAGCAGTTAAAATAACATAGAGATATGACAATGATAAATACTGTTATAATACCCATAATAATTATTGATATACATATAGTCAAACGTCTTTAACAATTGAGTCCAATTTTGTTGTTTGTTGAGACTAAAGACAAGGGTAATGTGATTATCAGAATGATTATTGTAAATTATAAGATAATATTGTTAATACTTGTAAAATATATGACAAAAATAAAATAAATTTAGTTGAGCAAGAAAGAGAAAAAGATCATTGTAAGAAAAAGGTGCTAAGGTCAAGGATGAAATGAAAGGGTCAAGGTCAAAGGGGAGAGGTATAGGTCAAAGATGAGGATCAAGTAGAAAAGATGAGATAGCTAGAAAAAGAATTGAAAGAGCAAAAAAAGAGAAAAAAATTGAGCCTCGTTCTTAAAAAACTCAAAGTTCTTTTTGGATTAAAAGCTATTTTTATAATCCATAAGGAAAAAATGGGTTCATTAGATTGATGATTTAAATGGTTGCAAACAAAAGAAAGGGAAATCCTTTGAGAAATCCCTTGCTGCCTCTATTTATAGCACTAGAAATAGGTCAGGGAATCCCTCAATGACCTAACAATACCGGTATTAAAAAATCAAACAAATATCTTGTTTACATTACGAGAATTTCAATCAAACTGCCCTCCTACTTAATTTGCATAGAATTAACAATAGTGAACCAAAAATGAAGTTTTTTGGCATTTTAAAAAAGAGCACTACTGATGCATTTTTTCAGTCTTTTAAAAGAACACAATATGCCTGTTTGTTGTCGGAAAGTTCGAACTCTTTATGCACTTAAGTTTTGTCGCAGACTCTGGTTTCTTTGAGGATTTCCTGAAAAGTTGGCAAGTCCTATTTCTCCCAGAGTATCTAAACTATGTTACCATAGTAACAAAATTTCTGCCATCATAGTAACAACATTTGTGATATCACATTAACAAAATTTCTGACATTCAAAATTTCCGACATCACCATAGTTATGAACTTTCCAACAACATAACTGACTGTCTAACTCTCTTCCTCTATTATAGATTGACTGGTATTCACTAGAGTGGACAAATTGGAGTCGTTGTATTCCGTCAAGACTTTCTCAATACACTGCAGCCATTGTCTTTTGTCGTGTTCGTCGTTAGCGATCAAGGTATGGGACTGCCCACTTAATGGATCCTTGAACGATACTTTAAACACACTTTTAGCTGAAATATAGAAATAATGAAATAAGATATAGGACAAGAGATTGAGAGTTCATCATGAAAGGAAAGGGATAAAAATTGAAGGAATTATTTTCAAAAGCAATTGATGTGGCAACAGAAATATCCTTGCCTCTCTCACTTAGCTGCTCCAGACAACAATCCACGGTGGTGCTTGATTGGAGGGTCCTGAACAGGTTAGGTCTGTTCCAATTCTGACCTCAATCCAACTGTAAGGAGCAGATATATCACATTCAAAATTTCCTATCTATTTCCTTTTCCGCCATTTTGAATTCTGAAATATTTTTACTTACGTGTTGTAACGTTTTGGCTAAATGATCGTCGAAATGACCCCATCTTTACTTCAACCTCTTTCAAATCTTCAACTTGAAGTTCGTTGACAGGGATTGGTTGACGATAAACCTGGTAACATTGTTGTCCATTCTGATTGGTCAATCTTGTTACCAATAATATTTTATCAAATAAAAATATATGAAGTTTCTGAAAAACAAAACAAAATTCATGAATATTTCTGAAAATGAAGCCTCTCCCTACTACCGGGTCAGCTTTTACCCCCTACTACCAAATGGAATAGCTCAGTCAGTAGTGAGTTGGATTGTCGTCTGCTAGGTGATAAGATGTCTTCTGAAGCCTGTGCCAGTGTTTTTCAAGAGCCAGCTTCACCCCTATATAAGTTACCCTAATCTAGACCCTCAAAATTATGAAAATTTCTACTTACACTGCCTTTATTGTTTCTAAGTACGCCATTACAAACTAAACTAGTAGAGTCTTCTATAAAGGGGTGTCTCTGTTCATCGTAAATATACGATATTCTAGCTTTATACAGACGACACTTGGCTTCTCCGGTACTTTTATCTGCTGTACTGACAATACTTTCAATTAGTTTAATCTACAAGGGAAAATTATTTTTAACGTTAATCCAGTTATAAAATTCTTGGAGTTCATTTTGAATTCATGGGGCCAGTCACATTTTTCTAGCATTCTTGAAGTTCTTCATTTTGAATTAATTTTGTCTTAACATTTTACCACCATTTTGCAACACAGGCTAAATAACATCTTCTGCAATAGCCACTATTCTTGTTATCACGAAATGAAGCAATTTCATTGGATTGTATGCCAGTGTATACAGCCAATCAGAGCTCTGAACAGAAAGGGCTTTCTGTCTGTCAAAGGCTCTGATTGGCTGAATTATCGCCAAAAATATTTGAATATACTTACTGCTTGTTGCAAGTATTTGTAGTCTACATCTTTAATATCAGTCTGAAATAATAATATTGAAAAAATAAATAGTTAGAAAGCTTCATTGATTTTGTCATCTTAAATGATCTAGGATCTAGGATGGCTAATGGATGCATTTCATTTGATTTTATCATCCTAAACCGAACTTGTCAGGTTTCTCTTTATAATACAGATGTATCCTGTTACTTACATATTTTTGTATACTTTTCAACAACAATGGATATTTCATAAACTTCGATCTGGCACCATCTGAAAATAGAAAAATAATATTTTACAAAAGTGCTGAAAAATATATGACGAAAAATTCTAAATTTCTTGTCATTGTCATTTTTTTGTGCATCCCCAGTTAGACAAGCCACTTTTTAGAATAAAAAAAATGCGCACTTAACAAATAAATATACAGTAAACAAAAACTTACCTAACAGACTCCATAAATCTAGTTTCCGACTGAAGGGAGAATCTAGACACCTTTGTAAGAAATCCTCTACGGCAGAGTCCTTTCTTTTCTCTTCAAACAGAGCACGACCAAATACTTGATTAGAACAGAACGGTATATAGCACTGTAATAACGGGATCTAAAACACAAAGAGTTATCAAAATTATTCCTTGTGAATGAATATTATTAGCTATGTGGACTCTCTAAAAAGGGAGTCCGTCTTCATTAGCCCACATGGTGCAAGAGACTTAAACTTAGTGTTTGTAAATTTTTTCTTACCCAATCTAATAAATGTAAACCAACTTTCTGTGTGGTACCGTCTGGCTGACGTTCATTTTGTAATCTCTCTAATAGTTCTGAAAGAATTGAAGATATAAATTCATTATAAATATGGAAAGTGTATTGACTATAGTTAAGAAGAGATTTGTTCACATCCTGCTACAGGCAGCTCTAGTTTAATGAATATTTATGTAAAATAGATACCATATATTTGTGTGTATAATGCACAGTTTTTACACTCTGGCTTGCAAAACTTTTGGTGCACATAAAGACAGTGGCAATTTTTTTACTGTTGATTTTTAATAGAAATTCTTGAAATGGTAATTTGGAGAAATTGTTCAACTATTTCTGATACATCAATGAATTGTGTGGACCTACCTTTATGAACTGGAAGTAATGATTCTAGTGGACCGAAGATCTGTTTTAATTCACCATGAGACATCAACTGTAGTTTCTGCATAGAATCATGATAAGTCTGAAATGAAACATGAAAATGAAATGAATGGAGTTTTACGTTCTACTCTTCTGCACCTTGTGGGCTAATGAAGAAGGGCAACGCCATGCAGGGTGCCATGAGGGAAATTTTTCCAGGACAGCGGCATTAGCCTGCTCTTTTTCGATTTCTGAAAATCTGTTAGTTTGGATATCCAGTTTCGTTTGGTGTTTGGATTGTTAGTACTTTTTCCATATTGAAATAATTTTCATAGAAGATAAAACTATTGGTGTGATATTTCGAATACCTTGGCTTACCTTTTGTACAATAGTCAGATCTTCTATCATATCTTGTTCACCCTGATATAACTCGTAAATAGCCTGCAAAAGTACAAAATATTGGTCTCGTTAAGTTTAGCAATTTGCATCTGCAAAGAGTTCATCAACATGGAATTGTGCAGGCTCCTTTTATTTTCATTTACTTTAGTCAGATGCGTAAGCTGGAGCAATATATCTTCCACTCATATTGGAACAATATTTCATCCCTTCAACAATAATGAATCCTTCCAATCATGCACATTTTGCAACCATTTTAACTCTTTCAGCACAGTCTATTTACAAAATAAGGGTTTTTTTTTGTTTAAGTCTTACCTCTTGTTTTTTAATATCATTATGTGAAAATTTACTGGGGTTTCTGCCATCAGTTGCCATCATGTCTGTCCATGTCTTTGCCTGACGTTTCTTACCAGCTGATGGGGGCGGGGCTTTATAGGGGGACACCAGTGGTCTCGGAGAACTGGGCACTTTAAATGGTGTTCTGGGCTGAAAATATAAAAAGAAAACTTAAGCGTCTGGAGCTCAACTCATGCTGTTGATACATGTTTCAGATACACAAACCTCATCAGGATAGCTAGTGTTGGAAATAAGTGTTATCTTTCAATACAGGCCTTTCAGTGCATGAGCAAAATAAGCGATCTCGTTGAACAGGGGCGAGAAATCTATGAATCTCCTACCTTGGAGGGTTTGCTGGGTGACAGGAGATTGACTAAAGATGAAACTCGTAATAGAGAAGATCTTCTGGTCTTTTTCTACAATTGAAAAAAAAATGAATTAAATAAAATGTCAGTTACCCTGAACTGAAGTTATATTAGTTAACCATACATTATCAAAATCTTATAGACACAGTTCATTTATTTCTGTAACCCCTAAAAAATTACTCCAGCCCCAAAATAAGATCATAGCCCCAAGTAGCATCTCTTAGTTTAATCCTATAAGTAGGATCATAGCCCTAAGTAGGTTCCCAGCCCCCTACACAGTCAATAAAGCTAACAAGCTGATATCACTTAATGTCATCATTATATAGATGTCAATTTTGTTATATAATTTCCTTGAGGTATAGTTAACAGATGTTCTTAGCCTAGCTAGTTTGACATTGCACTTAAAACCTCAAAACCAATGTTTTAATTTAAGTATATAATGATAATGATGATGAAAATTGTGAAACGGCCCCTTTTTTTTTTCTTTTTCTTTTGGCATAATCATAATTATATAGATGTCAATTTCGTTATATAATTTCCTTGGGAAATAGTTAACAGATGCTCTTAGCCTAGTGACCTAGTGATAATAATGATGAAAATTGTGGGGTGAAACTGCCCGTTTTTTTGGCATAATCATAATCATATAGATGTCAATTTCATTATACAACTTTCTACATATAGCCAACAGATGATGCCAAAAGAATCAATAATTAAAATACCAGAAGTTAAAATAATAATGAATATAAAAATTGTGGGGTCAAATTGCCCTTTTTCTTTATTTTTGGGCTTAATGTCATAATTATCAGATGTGAATTTAGTTGTAAATAGTATACACACATCACCAACAGATGTTGCCAAAATATTTATGTTATTAGTGCAAATGAGACACAGCTCTTAAAACCTCAGAAGTCAAAATCTTCTATAGGTAATAAAAATTTCAGGGTTAAATTACGCCTTATTGCTTTTATTTTTGGCTAATGTCATAATTACATGGAAATCAATTCTGTTATATAATATCTAAGAGTAATTATGTTATTATGTCTATATATTATAGGATATTATAGAGTCAACTGGTCCAATATATAATTATAGTATTTAGTACCCCTAATAACCATAAACACCTTGTCTAATGTCTTAATTTAAGGTTAGTAGATGACAAGTTAACTTCTGTTTTGAATTAAATCATATTTTGAAAATTTGTTGTATATTTAAACAATTAACAATGCTAAAGGGATCTAGTCATCTAATTATTTTGTTCTATTAACAGAACTAATTCTAAGATGCCTGTATCACTTTTCAGAATTGAATATAGGTTGATGATATTTTTTAATTTAATCTTATCATAAATAAAATCATTTGTTTTATCTGAATAAACACATAAAATTTGTAACTTTAACATAACTAAATTGAGCAAGACGAAAGACTCAAAGTTTCAAATTCTTACAGTAGAAATGTCGTCCAGAAAATTCAGAAAGACATCAAATAAATTCATTTTACCTCTTTATTATAATAATAACTATTCCACGATCGTGTCAAAACCTCAGAATTATCTTTACCACAATTACGGCAGGAAAATAAGGCTGGATGAACTAATATACTGATAGGACACTGATCAATTTCCATTGTGTGATTTTTACTCAAATTTAAGTTTTTAACACGTGTCACTTTAATAAAGTATCCAAAAACGCACACAAAAATGGATAAAGAATCCAAAAATCTCTTTTTAAGTTCACTTTAATTCAAATATCTTAAATGAAGTACAATCAAAAATCAAATTCCACTTTGAAAATTAACGTGTTTGTTTTTGGTTCCAAATAGTAACAACTCCCTCTGTCCTCCTTCATTGAAGAGTTGTTATCAAATATTTGGCAAGTCGCTAGGAGACTAGGATGTGTGTAAGAATTTATTGATTCTCCTAGAATCACGATGAGCCGCAAGGTAGAATATTCAATAAAACACAAAAGTCAAGATTGAAATAATTATTTTAAGATTCTTTAGATATTTATAGAAACCAAATGTGGGTTTTATTGATTAAACCTTTCTTTTATTATTGATTATTAAGAAATGGGATGAGTTAAAATTCTAATGTTCTGTACCTTATTGAACTAACGAAATGAAAAGTAACTAATGAAATGAAATAGAGTTTTATATTCTACTGTTCTGTATCTTATTGGTCTAATGAAATGAAATGGAGTTTTATATCCTACTGTTCTGTATCTTATCGGGCTAATGAAATGAAATGTAGTTTTATATCCTACTGTTCTGTATCTTATTGGACTAATGAAATGAAATAGAGTTTTATATTCTACTGTTCTGTATCTTATTGGTCTAATGAAATGAAATAGAGTTTTATATTCTACTGTTCTGTATCTTATTGAACTAATGAAATGAAATACAGTTTTATATCTTACTGTTCTGTATCTTATTGGACTAATGAAATGAAATATAGTTTTATATCTTACTGTTCTGTATCTTATTGGTCTAATGAAATGAAATAGAGTTTTGTATCCAACTGTTCTGTATCTTATTGGTCTAATGAAATGAAATATAGTTTTATATCCTACTGTTCTGTATCTTATTGAACTAATGAAATGAAATATAGTTTTATATCCTACTGTTCTATATCTTATTGAACTAATGAAATGAAATGGAGTTTTATATCCTACTGATCTGTATTTTATTGGAGTAATAAAATTGATTATTGAAATATGAAGTCAAAAAGAAAATATTGAGTTGAAATAAGTTTAATTGAAAAGACTTTCTGATTAAGTATTCAATGTTCATTAGTTTTAACATTGTTGTTTATTTATGGTACCGATGTAGTACAAATAACTATTAATCAATTAACTGGTACAAAAACCAATCAATCAGATGTATTGATCTTATGTAATGATGATTCCAGTACTACGTCACTGGTCTGGCGTCTTACGGAATCAACTGAACATTGAGCTAAACATGACATACATTAATTCAAACAAGATTCTAAAATAGACTGTTCTGTCACTTTATATCTAGTATCAAAGTCAAGGACTAAGTAGAATGTTATTCATCCATCTTGTTAGTTTTAAGCTCTTCCACGAGATGACTCTACTTGTGGACAAGACTGTATTGGAGCTTTAAGCTTTAAGTCCAAGTACAAAAGCTTAATCAAACATTATGGCTGATGAATCTACTGTTTGAGATTTCCCCAACGGTAATGTTTCATGCTATAAGCTTTGAACTTTTTAAGTCCAAAGACTTAATTGAGATTGATATTAACTGTATCAAAAAACTAACCTTTGCTAAAGCCCTGACATCATAACTCTGTACACTCTAACCTCAATCCCTAGCAGAGGTCAAATTAAATACTGACTGGCTGGAAGGGGATACTTAATTGAGGGAAGGGGGAGGGGATATTTAACTATTTCAATACTAACCTTGGCTAAAGCCCCGACATCATAACTCTGTACACTTAAAGCATCCTCCTCCGTTTTCCTTTTTCTCTTATTTCTCTGCAATTTGAAAAAAAAATGACGTTGAACCCTAATTTGTTTTCCAGCACCATTTTTTATCTCAAGGGCACTGATAGTATCAATTTGCACCATTTCAATTTTTATGTCAGACGTCTGTGGTTCCAGCAATTCCACTAAAACTAAGCAATAGTAGCTTAAGCAATAACCAATATATATGGTTAAGCATTTTTATAATTACAGGAACCACAGACATCAGTGCCCCCTGAGTCACATACAAAAACCTCATTAAAAGATATAAAAGCAAAAAACTTACAAATGGCAGCTCGAAAGCTGAATTGAGAGACAGACGTCTGTTGCTCCTCTTTTCTTTTACTTCTGGTATCCTAAAAATACAGAAAAAGTTAAATTCAGAAATTGTTGGAAAAGATTGGAAATAAATCTTTAAAAATATCAAATTCAAGTGTATTACAAACTTTTGGTTAAGACATTTGAATTTCCCATCCTATGGGGTTTAAGCAATAAACGCCCAATAATATCAGGTGTTTAGTGGCCCATTATTCAATTTCTTTAAACAATTAAGAGGGCCTATACCTTGTCAAAATGTAAAGAATTTTTTTGCATAAACAAAATCTAAACCGCAAAACTTTCTAGAAATTAAGACAGATGTCGAAATTTGAATCTATTTTGGCTTGGGTTCCTCAAATGGTGGTCTCAAATTGGCATTTCAAAAGATTTATTTTTATGGTCAAAATATTAAAAAGTTATCTTAAAGCAAATAGTCTTGAAAAACCACAAGAAAGAATTGCAAATTTGCAAACCATTCAAGCCAAATTCGAATTTCCCTCTGATGGCACAAAGGCACTAAAGTAGGTCAAACAAGCTTGTTTGAAATTCGGTTCAAAATTCGCAAATATTACATCAAAAACTAAAATAAAAACTTAAAACACAAAATAAACAATATCCATCCTTACATTTTGGCAGATTAATCCTAAAATTCCACAAAAAATTGGCTTCTAAGATACAGAACACATGTATAGAGTTTGAAAATGACCAACTAACTGACCATACAGACCCAACTGACCCTTGTATAATGTAACCTGATAGCTTAAGACAGTACACAATGGCTGCAAGCCCCTAGGGGAGGGGCCTAACAATGGCCTTATTATGTTGATTGCAGTTCCAAAAACAAGTCAAAAGACCAATCAAAGAAAAGAAAAGGGATCTTCTTTTGAAGTGTAGCCATGTGTTAAATGTTTTTTAAAGAGAAGGTTGACACTGGGATATAACACTTTTTAATCTACCAATTCTTAAAACTACACTTCAATAAGCCAGTGTTCCTATTATCTCTCTCTTGTTTATATTATTAAGTTATTTTCCACACCTACTTGCCTACCATTAGTTCAAATAAATATTGAAATTAAAACTGTTAAAACTCAGTTCCTGTCAAAAATTTTCAAGTGACTTCTTGATCAGCCTTGACATATTTATTACCTTCTGTTATTTTTGGTTTTTTTTACCTTTTCTGATATCCACTTATAACTTAAGATTAACTCCATTTCAATGCATCCTACTTCAAAACTTCATTAAGCACAATGTTTCTACAATTTACACTTAAATACAACACAGCCAAAAAGTTTTTTTGTGTAACTTAAAGACTAAATAAATTACAGTGGTCACCTACTTTAAAGCTTCATTAAGCACAATGTTTCTACAATTTACACTGAAATACAACAGCTATAGGTTATAACTAACTGCAGAAATTCTGTATTTTCATAACTAAATAACTCTAACTTAATACATGTTTCTATGCAGACTTAATTTTCATGGTCATTCACTTCAGAATTTCATGACGGTGCACAAAGTTTCATCAGATTACATTTTGAATGGACTTCTAAGGTCTATGAATTTATGTAACTGTATTTTCAGAATTGAAATCTTTGGTATGAATAAGAATTTATAAATTCTCAAAGGGACAATTCCCTGTGCCATTATTTGTACCTTAGTCTCAGAAACAAGAAGTTTTTCAAATTCATGAATATATTATCAATAATCTGGAGGTTTGTATTTTGAGTTTTGCTCTCATTTAATTAAATTAAATTCATTAATCAAGATTATAATGACATCTAAAAGATCCTAATCTAAAACCTAAACATAAATCACAAGTAGGCCTATACATTAATTTAGTTTCCCTTATCATCATATCTTGCCATAATATCAGAGATTTACTCAGTCTGATTAAATTTGACAGAAAGGGAAATCAGGGGCAACAATTGAATTGATTTTATCATGGATTAAGATTTAGAAAAGAGATAATCCATCCCTGAAATACTATGGGGATTATCTTAGACAGAGAGTAGGGTTTAATCAATGAAAAAAATTGGCGAAAGTTGTAGAAGATATTTCCGTCTCGACTTGGAATAGATTTCTATATGTACTAATAAAAAGTAAATTCTCTAACTATAAACAGTTTTTCAAATCTTCTTTTTTACTAATATCTCCTTAACTTTAATATTCAAATTTATCAATTGTAGCCTTAAAATGATAGCTTATTTAATGAAAATAGGGCAAACAAGGGGCAAATTATCAACCTAATTACTAGATTATAGATACAGGTAGGAGAAACCTGGGGAAGTGCTAATGGGATTATAAAGTCTTTAAACACCCTTCCTGCTGCTCAGCTGTCATTCTTCACACATCTTAATCTTGTCTGGCCCTTTAATCTTAGACCTACTACTGTGTAGGACCAGATCAGTCAGTATTATATAGGGCAATATAGCTTCATTGTAAATAATAAAACATTTGGTTGAGAACCTACAAGTTAGAGGACTTAAAGCTGTATGCAGACATGGAATTCAAGGTTATTATTTCATGCTAGTAGGTCCATGTAATGTTATTTTCTTGCATAGGCCTAGTCCATCTACAAATTTGGAAATGAAATAGAGTTTTTATGACCTACTTTTCTGCACCTGATTGAGCTCATGAAAACAGACAGAGAAATTTTACCAGGACAGCAGCATTAATTTGGAGAGAGGGGTTCAGTTATTGAGAATAGATTATTTATAGCCCCCTCCCCCTTTCTTTCTTCTTTGTAACTTTTACATCACGCTTGCCTTTTTTGGGTATGATTAATATCGATCGGATCCTCCCCCATTGCTGTCAACTCACCTGAAAACGTTCTCGTCACCCATAGCGCAGATATCGACAACAAAATAAGGACATTTAAGTGGAAAAAGTAACTTTTGGTAAAGAATGTCAAAAATGTAAAATGTTGTTTTTCTTTGAATAATGGCGGTGAAGTGCACGTTCCGGTTTTTTAACCAATCAAAACTCTCCATTAAAAACTTTCACTTTCTTTTTTAATGTAAAATAAAGAACTGGATTTTATTTTTCACTTTTTCAAAAGACAAACTATTAAGCGTTATAAATGCTTTTTTGAATAAAAAATCTATCTACCTCCTTATTTATAACTTGTAAAAAAACCATACACTTTGAACATGTAATGTTTTTAGTATTTTTTTTTGTTACAAAAATCCTAAATTTGAATTTACACGTCATGAAGGAAGTCATTAATGTAAACAAACACTTTGATTTAGTTTTTTTCCTCAATAATGATATTTAACGCTTCATAAAGTTGATGTCTTCCTCAATTTGAGTGAGAATAAGGGAAAATGGTAGGGGAAACCTAGCAGATGTAAAACACTTTCGGAAATTGGACCAGAAAGCGACAATTGACACCGAAACAGAAAATGAAAGTGAACATGAATAAGAATGGTCAAACATGGATGATTTTTGTTGCTGCTATTTTCTTGTCATTTAGTGTCATGGACGAACCAAGGAACTGGGACATGGAGAAGGATCAGACAACACAAAAGTTTCCAGATTTCGGAGGGCACCTAAAAGGATTCTGGATCATTCTTGTGATGAATTTGACTGCTCTCAAAAGGTAATAATACATAGGGCCTAATTTCATTTATTATAAGCTACTGTGTGCAAGAGTACAGGCTTCACTTTGTAGGAAATTCATTTCAAATTTCAACTGCTGTTTGTGTATTCGTTGAACATAGTGTAGCTGTCTTTAGGGTCTTTGTTATGGTTACCATAGTTTTAGGGTTTGGAACAATTCTTTACTGTATAATGTAATCTGTATGTTCGCACAGACTGGATGACATGCTCTACATAATCGCATGTGCCACGACTAAGCATCTGTCAAGATCTAAGCTGTATTGTTGTGAATTTCATTAAATGATTCTTATAATTATCAGGCACTTTGAGTAGGCTATTTTTCATTTGATTTAAGCATACTATTGTTTATATCATTTAATATTTAAGTTTCTTTTAAGTTGATAAGTTTACATGAATTGAAAGACCAATTATGCTTATATCTTAAAGCCATATATTGAAATATTGAAACCATAGGTCTATCTTAAATGAGCCCTTTAAGTAATTTTTCCGTTTCACATGGACCATCTGGACATGTCAGCAAAAACAGAACTGAAATATCTGCCATAGAGCAGAAAATAATTTTTGGCCATTGGATTTATCCAATCATATTTTTTTATTTTAGAAACGTGCAAGTGATGAAGAATTTTCTTGCAAAGTTGGCATGCACAAAGGTAAGTTGGTTATTATACAGAGTAAAAAGCACTTATTCATTGGAAACACTTGGCATATGACATAACCCTAGAATATGTCACATATAAAAAGATAGTTCGAAACATCTGCCTCAATTCTAGCCTCTGATAGCTATTTTAACATTTGTCAGCTAGAGTAGAGTTAACGGTCATACGAGATTATAGAAGGTTCTTACATAGAAATATCCTCGAATTCTTAAAAAAATTATTATATTTCAACTAATACCATTTAAAGAAATTCGTATGATGTAAGATTTGATCTACATGGGATTTTCAAGACTTTTATGTGTATTGGAAACATTTATAGCATTGATTTGCTCCATTCCAATTTTCAAATAGACGTCTGTGTTTCTGGCAATTCTACTATAAAACTAAGTGTTTATGACATCAATATCGCAAAAGCTGCTTTATAATATAAGGACCATTGTGATATTGACGTCATCAAACACTTAGTTTTTAGTAGAATTGCAGGAACCACAGACGTCTATTTGAAAATCGGTATGGTGCAAAATTGATGCTATAAGTGTTCACGATACACATACAAAATATAAAAAAAAACCTTTCCACCGCTTTTAAGACCTTTTACATTGTTAAACTTTTGTTTTTTCTTGCCATTGTACAAGGAAAACTATTAATTTCTACTACAATTATAGAATTGACTTGACACTTCTATTATCATTGAATAAGGTAGGTTTATATCCTCAATCCTCAAAACCTAATTAACTTCCTTGTTGAAATAGAAATTAATCTAAAAAGGGGATTCCCCAGAATCTTTGGCCTTCCAAATGTGAATTAACTTCATAGATCAGTAGGCCTATTTAATTCTTAAGTTGGATAAAAAAAATTTCAAAAATTTTAAGGGGAATCCCCTTTTTTTTTTTAGATACACAAGAACACAATAAAGTTTTTTGAAAAATTTTCTTACAAATTATTGATGGGCGTAGATGACAATAATGTTTAGGATGTAAAACTACACTTCATTCCTGATTGACAGGATATTTTTATACGCCCACATTATAATGTGGTCGTATATTGTTGTTGCCCCTGTTTGTCCGTCGGTCCGTCCACAATTGGTTTGTGAACACAATTAGCGACTACAGTTTTTATCTGATTTTAGTGAAGTTTTCTTGTGATCATTTATGATGTTGAGATCTTGATATACTGAAAATTAATCAGGGTAGTGGGCGTATGTTGCTAGGCAACCATGTTTTTGAAAATTTCAGAATGTAAGGCAGTTAACAGAATGATAAATGATAGTTTGAGAGAAGAAACATACGGAAACTACGCCAAACTAACACACATTGACATCTTTAATAAAGAGGACCATACAATCTACCCATACTCATATAGAGCATTAAACTATTCTATTACTCTACCACACGAAGGTAAAACTTAGTCATCAAAATATTTGCTTTTATCAATTTCAGGCGGAATTTCGCAAGCGCTGGTTGTGGAAACAATATATCTTACCATGAAGAGGATTTGAACCCATGGCACCTAACTGCCTAGTAGTGGACTCTATGATTTGGACCCATGGCACCTAACTGTCTATTAGTGGACTCTAAGATTTGGATCCATGGCACCTAACTGTCTAGTAGTGGACTCTAAGATTTGGACCCATGGCACCTAACTGTCTATTAGTGGACTCTAAGATTTGGACCCATGGCACCTAACTGTCTAGTAGTGGACTCTAAGATTTGGACCCATGGCACCTAACTGTCTATTAGTGGACTCTAAGATTTGGATCCATGGCACCTAACTGTCTAGTAGTGGACTCTAAGATTTGGACCCATGGCACCTAACTGTCTAGTAGTGGACTCTAAGATTTGGACATAGGGTCTATAACGTTAGAAGGGACATTAATAATGTAAAGCTTGTATTTAGAAATTTAGATGCCAAAAATTAGACAAATTTAATTTCTTGAAAATATCCTTCAATTTTTTTTTATAACATATATTGTCAAGTTGATAAAAAAAATTATCCAATTTTCTCTTCTTTTTTTTCTAGATGAAGGTGGATTAAAAGCTAAAATGATTATGACATTATTTAACAGTGAAGTTGATTTGTATTATAGTAAACATGAGATATGTAGAGTGTTTGATTTCTCTTCCTCCAAACTTACAGAAAATGATCTGAAACATCCAGTAAGTATTAAAGGGATTGTAATGAGGTTTTCTAAATTTTATATGTGTATCGGGGACACTGATAGCATCAATTTGTACCATTCCAATTTTCAATCAGACGTCTGTGGTTCCTGCAATTCCACTAAAACTAAGTGTTTGATGATATCACTAATCGCGAAGGGCCTTAAGTGATAAAGCATTTGCAATTAGTGATGTCACCAAACGCTTTAGTTTTAGTGGAATTGCAATCACTTTAAAGAGATGTAGTCATTTTATTTCATTGTTTCATTATTTTTTTATTTTCCAGCGTGTTATTAACTATCCATGTATGTTTGGTTTGGATGAAATATCGATGACAGATTATAAGTTAAATATTACTGTTATACCTTATCTTGCTAGTCTTCTTTATTACCTACAGATATATTCATACGGTATGATATTTATAACAGTTCAAGGGCATTAACTCTTCTATATTTTTAACTGGAGAAATTCAAGGGCAGTATATTTGAGATATTTTGAGAAATACATGTATATTGAATTCATATGAAACTTTGACTTATCCGTATGATTTTAGTTCTAATATTAGCATATAACATTTATTGATACAAAATTTTATTGACATGTCAAGGGCATTAACTCTTCAGTGTCTAACAAATGGACGAATATGTAGTTTGGATTTTGGGTTTCGTTTTGCAGTTTGGATCGTTAGTGCTTTGTTTATTTATTGTTAATCCATTTTATTTTAATATCAGATCCCAAGTATAGCTGCCCTGTAAATAATGGTATTTCGGTGTTAAATGTACAACGTAAACTACACGTAGTGTTTCAATCATACCCAAACACTCTTCATTATAACCTTACTTTATATAAAGATTCAAAAGCTCTTCAAAATTTAGAGGTAAATTTGTTCTTGATTTTCAACTCTTGAAAGATCTTTACAAAAGACAAAACTTTTCTGTGGGTTACTTCACTCAATCTGATTGAAAAACAGTTCTGGTTCACAATTTGCTTACTGAACACATCATTTTTTTTATATACTTTTCAGTTAGCTCAGAATAAAAACCAACATGAATTTAAATTAGAAGATGGAGGACTTTACACTGTTGGGGTATGTTTTACTAATTGGTTTCTTGACCTTGGAGGATTGGCAACAACCTTGACGTTTGAGATATATGGAAACATCCTTGACCTTTGAAGATGAAGAAAAACCTTGAACTTTCATATATATAGAAACATCCTTGACCTTTGAAGATAGGAACAACATTGATCTTTGATATATGTATATACAGAAACGTCCTTGACCTTTGAAGATGAAGAAAAACCATGAACTTTGATTTATATAGAAACGTCCTTGACCTTTGAAGATGAGAAGAACCTTGACCTTTGAAGATGAGGAACAACTTTCGCCTTGTTTTCTACCTTAGAATGATAGGGGATATGTTAGCTCTATAATTTTATGTTATATTTTCAGATTAAGCCCATCATAATGGATAAATACTGCAATGAAACTTTGACCAAATCAGTCATATGGAAAGTTGAAGGTATGTTGACATTCTAGAGCACTGAATATGGTGTACAGGCTTTCTGGCTAGTGCTCTGATTGGCTGTATTTGCTAGCATACACTCCAATCAAATAACTGCATTTACAAACAGGCTTTCTGGCTAGGGCTCTGATTGGCTGTATTCACCAGCATACAATCCAATCAAATCACTGAAACTACAAACTACTATGATACAAGAACAGTCAAGGTAGTAAATGCAGTTCGTAATAACTAGTCCTAAACATCTGCCTCTATTCCAGTCTCTGATAGCTATTTTAACAGTTATCACCTGGTATAGAGACAGAAAAACTGGAATAGAAACAGACTAAGGTTGATATTGTGAAGATGGACATTAAAGTAAAGCAAAGGAGTTTATAGATCAGGGTTTTTGTTTCAGTGAAACACATAGAGGACAAGAAACAAGGTTATATTAACTTGGTATCAATTGTTTTACCAGTGGGAATTATTATAATAACTATAATAGCTGGAGTTGTAATACTAATTAAAAGACACCGTGAACAACAAATGGAAAGAAGCGGTAAGCTAGATATACCAAGTATAGATATAATTAAGTTTAATATTAGCCATGTGGACTCTCTGAAAGGGTTGATGTGTTACAATTTGTTATACTGGTACAAAAAATGTGGACTCTCTGAAAGGGATTCGTAGTTGATAAATCTTAATACTAAATAAACATTATTAGCTATGTGAACTCTCTGCAAGGATGCTGAGTTGATAAACTTTAAAACCCATACGAAAAACATATTGACTATGCAAATTTTGCTCGTGTGGGCACCTTTGGACAATAAACCAAGACCCTGTGTGCTACAGGCTACAAAGATCCCTCGACTGTTGGAAATCTCAAAAGAGTAGGCTAATGTCGATGTTCTGGCAAAATTTCCCTCATTGCATACTACCTGGTGTTGCCTGTCTTTATTAGCACAATTAGGTGCAGTAGGATGTAAAACTCCATTCATTTCATTTCAATTACTATTTGACTATTGCTTTTCAGATGACGAGAGTGCAGCAAGTTTTTTACAAAATCAACAAAACTCTGATGAAACATCCATTCCTTATAGAATGATAAAAAAATGGAAAAAATAAGATAACTATATAACTATAACTATATTTTACAAGGATAATAACTTAGGTTCTCAAGGTTTCTTTTTACCAGCTGGTCCTAGGCTGAATCCTTTGGTAATAATTTTACAAGGATAATAACTTCGGCTCTCAAATAATCCTTTCTGACTGAGATTAGAACCCACAATCATCATTCATTTGTTGTAACCAAGCAAAGGATGCCATGTGAGAATCCTTGGACACTCTGTAAGAAATACCCAAAAATCAAAAAACCATTATTAGCTATGTGGACTCTCTGAAAGGGATGCTGAGATAAGCAGAATGAAAAAATAAGGTTTGTGGAATCTTGGAAATGGATGTCAGATTGACAAACCAAACTACTTAAATAAACAATATTTAATTTGTGGACTGTTATTTGCAGGGGATAGATCTAAATCTCAAATACACATTATTAGCTATGTGGACTCTCTGAAAGCGATGCAGAATTGCATACCCCATGTACTATAATTAAGAATATGAATTTTTTCGACTATTATTTGCAGGTCAGTTAGTTGATCTCCATTGAATATAAGAATTATTTTTATAAGCATTAATATACATACTGCTAACTTTATATTTTGAAAGTTCTAACTGTGATATATAGATATAAAATGTTGATGGAAACTAAGAAGTTGGTGCACGTCTGTGTTCAAATCATTTTTATACATATATTGTCTAGTTTTTTATAAGAATAATGTCATTATTCCTGTGTGTAGTCCATGGCAGGTGAATATATTATTTTGATTCAAATCATACACAAGAGCAGTCCATTATATTTGTAGGTAAAATAAATAGTAAGTAGGGCTATATAAACCAGAATTTGATCATGTTTATTACTACTTATTCTACCTACAAATTATAAACTGTTCCTGTGACTACCCCTACTGGAATCCTCACCCAATATTTTATAAAAACCGCAATATGAGAGCGAAAGGGTCCTTCAATTGACGTAATGTAGGTTCGTACAATATATAGAGGTTCATCATAATACCTTCGGATTTTTCAACCTTGTTTCCCCCTGTCAGTGATGCAGGTAAGAGGGACTGACATGGAAAAAGGGTCTAGTCGTTAGGATGGGACTATAAACCGAGGCCCCGTGTGCTACAAGCTGTGCACGTTAAAGATCCCTCGACAGTTGGAAATCGAAAAAGAGCTGTCCTGGCAAAATTTCATTCATTGCACCCTGCAAGACGTTGCCTGTCTTCATTAGCCCACATGGTGCAGAAAAGTAGGACGTAAAACTCCATTCATTTCAGTTCATCCATGGCGGTTAAAAGGTCAAAAGATAACAATTGTTCAGGATAACAAGTAAGATATACATTTAATATTATTAATGTACAATAATATATTAACTGATAAATATACAAATAGTTATTCTACATACAAATGATATCTCCTAAACTTGTTCACTCTTAATCAGAGGTATGTTTTGGCTAGTCACTAAAATTTAGTTATATCAATCAATCAGATTACTGTAAATGTATTTACTGTTTGTAAATGAAGCAATTTGATTGGATTGTATGCCAGAAAAAACAGCCAATCAGAACCCATGACAGAAGGTCTGATACCACTAAGCCATAATGTTTACAGTCTTTCTGTCCAGGGCTCTGATTGGCTACATTCGCTGTTGAACAATCAAATCCAACCACTGCATTTCGTGATACAAGAAAGATGGCTATTCCAGTCAAGGTATAAGTACAAAGTTTGTAATACCCTGACATTGCGAAGATGAGGTCAGTCAAGAGTCAACAAGTTTCAGATATACAAATAATGTTCATATACAATTTATTTATACAATAACTCCATAATTTTATACAATAACTCCATAATTCTTTTTGTGACAATTAACGCAGAAATGTCTGCTATCACATGACCCAAAAAATATTCGTCAAGTCAAACCTTTACCTTCCTTGATGGCCAAAACTTGCCGAAAACAAGTTTGGCTTTATTTTTGACAATTTCTTTTCGTCATTTTAAATAATATAAACTACATACAGATCTAATTTAACACAATGTTTCAACAAATTACATCCTTAATGAGCTTAAGATGATTACGTTTCATTGAAGAAAATAAATCAAATCTGCTTTGACGACTTATTTGGCATGTTCTGTAATAAATCAATTTCAATATATAACTTTCAATAAAATTTAAAAAACAAAATATTGCAGAAGTTAATGTGCATTAAAAACTGAAAAAAAAACACTAAATGGGAAACACACCTGGTGGGTTTTTGGGATACAAAAAATAGCTGCAATGTAATGTGTTCAGTTCTTCTGATTGATCAAACAACAAAAGTGTTTTGTAAGTTATCTAATCGCCCACTTTTCATAACATTTCTACCTATGTGGATTCTCCAAAGTGGATGCCAAGTCGACATACTCAGATGTGAGCAAGAAAAATAAATAGAAAACATAGCACTAAAAGACAACAACAAATTCAACTCAATATCTTAATGAAATTTTAGTATGTCTGGTATATATTTAAATATATTTAAGGTTTATTCATCTAAATATTTACTTTACCAGCTGATAGAGCTCAATTTCAACTATCTGTATTTACTTTAACAGCTGATAAAGTTCAATTTCAGCTATCTGTATAGCCATCTAAATATTTACTTTAACAGCTGATAAAGTTCAATTTCAGCTATCTGTATAGTCATCTAAATATTTACTTTACCAGCTGATAGAGCTCAATTTCAGCTATCTGTATAGTCATCTAAATATTTACTTTACCAGCTGATAGAGCTCAATGTCAACTATCTGTATAGTCATCTAAATATTTACTTTACCAGCTGATAAAGTTCAATTTCAGCTATCTGTATGGTCATTTAAATATTTACTTTACCAGCTGATAGAGCTCAATTTCAGCTATCTGTATAGTCATCTAAATATTTACTTTACCAGCTGATAGAGCTCAATTTCAGCTATCTGTATAGTCATCTAAATATTTACTTTACCAGCTGATAGAGCTCAATTTCAGCTATCTGTATAGTCGTCTAAATATTTACTTTACCAGCTGATAGAGCTCAATTTCAGCTATCTGTATAGTCATCTAAATATTTACTTTACCAGCTGATAGAGCTCAATGTCAGCTATCTGTATAGTCATCTCAATATTTACTTTACCACCTGATAGAGCTCAAATTCAGCTGTCTACTTTTCATAATTGAAATCTGACTAGTTTGGATACAGATAAAGTGATTGTCTTCAATTATATTTCAACTTTTTTGTCTATAATTCCAAAATGATATTTAGTGGAAGAGAAAAATATGGCAGATTTCACAGTATTTTTAATGGTATAGCGTTCTCTAGAGAAGGAACAAGAAAAAGTGCTTCATCTTCCTTTTGATTTGTATTGACTCGTAATAAGGTGGGAACAGGTTTAATACGATGATCCGAGTTTGAATGAACGAGGGTTGGCAATAGTTGATATGGTTCGGTGAAGAAATGGGACGAAATAGAATAATGTACATGGTCGAAGGTGGGAGGTACAGTGAGTGAACGAATGTCGCGTTCTAACGTATCAGAACCAGTGAATGACTCTGTATCTTGAGAATCTGACGGTGATATACGTCCACCTTCATCCCACGCTTTGTGAACCTCGGCTTGAAAGACTGTTTGAGAACTGTTAATGCTATTAGGATATACTGTAGGCATTGATTTGCTTTTGGAACGAGACGTGTTTGATTCAACATCATCGTCAGTATTTTTGACTGTTCTTTTCAACCCTGGGCATTTATACTCTCCGTCATTGTGTGTCTCCTGACCACAAAACACACAGATACCACTGTTATAATGATCGCTTCCCGGCATAAGTTCGTAACTTTTTGATATGTTCACTTGCGTTGTTGATATCTGCCCTGTAAGTTGACTGCTGAGTGAAGAGGGGAGAGAATTCTGTCGACTGTAAGGAAGATTTGATGTGGTTTGATCTTTCGAAATTCTTGGCAATGTGTGAACTTCAATCAATGCATCAACTTTTGATGAGTTGTGTAAATTTCTTGAGTCGTTTTTATTGTAGTTACTAAGTAGTGGTTGTTCTAGGGAATTTTTGCGATAATGTCTAGCTTTGGCTTTCACAATATTTGGTGGGTTCATCTGTTCCAGTCGATCATCGACCCAATTAGGATTTTTACGGAAATATTCCCGCGCTTGTTCGATTGCGACGAATAACTCTGTACCCACTTCACTATTTTGAAAATTTTTATCAGTTACCCCTGGATAAGAATCTTCAGATTTTGATGAGTTATCGTCAACATGAACGCCGTGAATATAGTGGTATAGTTTGTTAATGTCCTTCATCAGACAAAACCTTGCTCCAGCCTCTAATTGAGGGGGAATATCACTAGATGTAGAGTAATCCATGAAAACTGTCACAAACTTCGACAAAGATTGATCCTTGCTTCGTTCAACCCGCATTTTTTCACCGACGTAATCGACGGCTACTGCAAAATAATCAGACAATGTGCGATCACTGGATGCTTTGAATCGATTCCGCTTCTTTGAACATCTCAACCGAGCACCGATACTACACAGAACCATAATGATATCAGCTTCCTGTAAGCGTTCAACAAGCCACGTATCCAGGCCGCGATGGTGGATTATCTGCTCCTCAAATAGATCGAAGAAGACATTGCAATCGCAGCTCTCGATAAGATATCCAGCCAATGACTGAGCAACCTTCTCGTGTACAGGACAATCATCAGAGTAGAGGAGTAGTACATTTGGTAGCTGTTTTTGACTGATATCTAAAAAATAAATACAGATATTAAGAAGAAAAATTCCAAAATTATTTTGCCTCATCTTTTCTGACATTCATCAGGAAAAATAACCCTACCAAATCTCATAGAAATATTCCTCACATTTTTGCACATAATCATGAAAATTGAAGTTCAAAAGAAATAAACACAATATAAATTAAAAATTCTGTTCGGTACTCACTCTCTTGTGAGGGCATCTTAAGTGTATTAAGTTAAGATGGAGAATTATGTAAATATCATAGGAAGTTGGATATACCCTTTAGTTGTAGCATTGTGGCGTAGCCCTACCATAGAGAAATTATTTTCATACCTATTGAGACAGATCTAATGTTGTTGGCCCTCCTTCTTCTTTCTACTCATTAAAAACAAAACAAAATATATTTTATCATAAAAAGTAACAGATACAGGGCAAGTCCAAATTATTTAGATTCAAAAAGTTTCTTGTCTACCAGCTCGTCCTTGCCCAATCCATCAGATTTTACAGCTGGGTAGTTTAGATTGAGCTGACTTATTCAAGGTTACCAAGAATATGACATCAACATTTCAACACTCTAACAGATTGGACTACAGTTTAAAAATTCTACAAACCTAGCTCATCTATCTGTTGTTTCTTCCATAATCTATATAGCAGTAGTATTAAAGCTATGATACCAACAAGGGCAATAACTCCAACCACAGTTCCCAGAATTATCTTCAAAGCTTGTTGGTATTCTTCAGGCTCCTGGGAGGCCTCGATTATTGGACCACCTAAGACAAATAAACATAAATAGGTCTGAATTAAGAACACTGTTGATTTGGCTGTATGTACCAGTCGTGTCTGACTAAAGCTCAAGACAGTTGATTTGGCAGTATTTACCAGTCATATCCAACTAGAGCTCAACACTGTTGATTTGGCTAGACCACTAGACCACTAGACCACTAGATTGTTGATTTGGCTGTATTACCAGTTATGTCTTACTAGACCACTAGACTGTTGATTTGACTGTATTTACCAGTCATGTCTGACTAGAGCTCTAAGACTGTTGATTTGGCTGTATTTACCAGTCATGTCTAACTAGAGCTCTAGACTGTTGATTTGGCTGTATTACCAGTTATGTCTGACTAGAACTCTAGACTGTTGATTTGGCTGTATTACCAGTTATGTCTGACTAGACCACTAGACTGTTCATTTGACTGTATTTACCAGTCATGCCTGTTGATTGCACTGTAATTGCATCTCATGTCTTAATCGAAAAAACAGATAAATCAAAATTTGGGGGAATTTTCTTTTTCAGAATATAAAAAAACTGACCTATTTTTCTCCTGTTAGGTTGATCCACGTCTACCTCCTTCTCTACAAGATAAAATATCATTTATAAAAAATCTGGAATATTAATGTTTAAATTTTAATGTCTGTTCCCAAATCTAAAAGAACTCAAGTTGATTTCATCAGTTAGTTAGCAATACAGTATGAGTAACACGATGCAAACATATGTTAAGTATGGTACCAAGCCTTTCTGCTAACAATGTCATCTTCAAATGAAACGGTATATCAGTTTGGTCTTCCTTTGGTCCTCTCTGAAGTATTATTTCAAATTGGTCTATCATCAGTTATCTTCTTTTGCTGTAAGCTTCTTGTTGTCTCGTTTATTTACCTGCCACTGCTGACATGTTTCGCCAACTCATTCAAATTGTTAATTTGAAACTTCCACCATCTTGTTAAGATAATTTCTTTGTTGATTTCAGAAGTTTATGATCTACAACCAAAAATATATCATGAATGAGTTAATAAATCTTTGAAGGGCTGACAATAATGACATGGATAATGTGTGTAGTCCGATGGAAAATAAACCCAGGCCTTGAGTACAGAAGAGAATGTAAACCTCCATTTATTTCATTGATACATTTGGGTGTCCACTTCAAACTGGGAACACCTTCTTGTTCATGTTGAATGAATTGTCCCTTATTGGCCAGAACCAGGCTGTTTCTTAGCACCACTGCCTTCGCTCTACCCATCCCCTTCTTTTTGGCCTTTCCTTTTTATTCCTGAGTGAAACTTTAATTAAACTTTGATGCTCTGGTATTGGGTGTATAGAAGACACTCTTCCATAAAAGCACTGGCCATGGCCAGTGGCCATGAAAAGAAAAGTAGAGCACAGCAGAAGAAAAATTGTCAAAACTACGTCCATCCTTAGCCAGAAAAACAACAACTTTGTCAAAAAGGGGAAGTGAAAAGGTTTTCAATTTCAGGCGGAACGGTGAGCTTCTTCAATTCACTAACAAATAAGTCAGTTTTTAAATTAAAAGAAGATCTGTTGATTTGAGTAAACAGAATTAACCTTGAACGGTTTCTTATTTTATTTTTCTTCATTGTTTTTCTTCTTCGACTTGTTTTCTTTTAATCTACTTCCGGTCAGTAGAGCCACCTAGTGGAAATAGGTTAAAGGATAACTCTTTCTTATAAATCAGACCATAATGGTTAACCTTTTTATTTAAGTTCTCTTATGCATTTAAGCATTTCTTTTCAAAAATGAAATGCAATAAAATGGTTGAGACATTTTAAAAAATCATTTCATAACCATTTAGAAAATAAAATTTGACTTTACAATTTAAATATTTCGTTTTCTTAACACAAATTATGTAATCATTAAATTTTCAGGTAGCAAGTAGTTTTTCGGAAAGAGAACCTCAATATTTTTCAAGATATTTAGTTTTTATGTCGAGAAAATGTTGTCGATCTATTTGCACAATGTCCCTTATTGACTGGTCTATTTACCAATGTAATTTTCAAGCTGATCGTCTCATGTTCATTGAAAAACAAACAATGAATTGCATAAGCGTAGCATTGTTTTTGTTGCGCTAAAATTTTGGATTGATAATTAAACCAAAAACGATTATATGACCTTGTTTAAACGTAAAAAAATATAACATTTGAATTTTTCAAAATTAAAATGATCAAGGCATTGGAGTGGGTGTATTGGCTGTCTTCTTATGACTAAATTTTCCATCATTCCACACTGCAGAACTTTGTTAGCCTTTACTCTCCAGAGTCCTATAATCCTACAAGATATTAGAAGACAGTAGGGTGTAAAACTCCATTATTTCAGCAAAAAATATATCTCTGTACATTTGTATACGATTAAAAGCATATATATGACTAGTCCACTTTATTTTTAGTGTGGAATGATTAGAAACTGTTTCAACCAACCTAAATTTGTGTTCATCACTACTTAAACTACCTAAGAATAATGTAGACCCTTCGAATTTTTGTTTTGAATCTTTCCTAGATGTAAACAAAAATGTGTGCTGGATAATTTAGAATATTATGACAAGGGAGATAATTGATTGACAGCTAATTAGAGATAATGAGAGATAATTGTCTGTAATTTTAGGAAGATTGTTTTGGTATTAAAGATTGTGACCTCCACTCTCTCAGTATTAACTTGCCTATAGAAATGGTTCGCTCTGCGTGAAAACTTTGACCAAAGAAATATGGCCTCTCCATGTAGAAGGTACAGTAGATATTTTTTTTTTATTAAAATTCATATACAAGATAGTTTTCTAAAAAGAAATTAATTATCTTCAAATTCATTTTACGAGCTCCTATTTGTAGTTGTGTTCAGAAAGTGAGAAAATCTATTTACAAATGTCCTGCAGGCAAAAATCAGTGCCTGTCACTTTGGATCTCCAATGAGACATAACTGGCAAACATGATCAATCAATAGCCCTTCAAATTCTTGAATCAAAATAGGATTTTAAATGATGATGATGTATTAAGGATTTAAAAAAATGTTTTTGAAAGAGGAATATGGAAGGGAATTTTGACTATTATTCCAGGACTGGTTTAGGATATGATGAAACCCTGGCCAAACATTACAGCTTATGGAATCCTGATTTTACAGAACAGCCTGACAGAATCCTGGAACCATATGATCGGTGCCAGTTATACAATCTAATAGAAAGATGTCAACCTATTCAGGTGTGTATTTGTCGTGATTTTTCCAGAATTTATCCTTGATATGACAAAGGAAGCTATTTTAAATCTAGCTGTTGGTAGAGCAAATATTATCAGGGTATGCTTATTCTTCTAGACACCTGATAACACTTTTCATTATGAAATACTTACTACATTATGATTGATATACTTCCTCATGTGAAAAGTTCATTAGTTGCTACCAATATTTCGCCAATATGTTGTTTTGGATTTCTGGTTTTGTTTTGCAGTTCGGATCATTAGTACTTGGTTTATTTATCCTTATGTACACTAGGTTTATATTTTTGTAATTGTAGCATCGTATAGCAAGCCAAGAAGACATGGAACTATTACACACAAAGGAACACATAGAAATATTAAAATCTTCAGAAACAATGAATGAAGAAGAACTGAAACAATTATCAACTAAATATGATTATATATATTTTCATAATGTAAGTTGGAGTTTGGATTTTGTATTTTGACACTAATGTTTTATATTATAATACCATTTTTTGGCAACAAACTTAACTATTTATATGATGTAAGTTAAAGTTTCATGTATTTTGCCACAACATAGTTTAAGATTCCTAACCCAGGCCGATGCTTTTATGTGAATTTTTATCTAATATGACTTTTACACAATTTTATGGCAGTGGAATAGCTTAGTCGATAGCGAGTCTGCTAGGTGATTAGGTATTATGGGTTAAAATCTTCCTCTTCCTCTTCTGGTAAAAATTCTGATACCTGTGCCAGTGCTTGCAGTGTTGGCTTTCACCCCGTAATACCAGTTTTCAGGAAGATTATGTTGTTATATTTATGAACACATTTTCTAACCATTTTGAAAAGAAATGTCTTACTGATATCTTGTTATTTTTCAGGATTCATATGCAAATGCTCGTCTTGCCTTAGGTATTTGTTTACAGTTGATAGATGATATTTTTCACAATAAGGTACATAATTTTTCAAATTCATGCTGTCAATTTTGGAAAAAGCATTTTAAAACGAAATCACATTTCTACCTAAATTTAGAGGGAGACCTCAATTGGATGATTTCCAGAAAAAGATTGGAATTGCTATAATTAGACCCCCTACCATGTTTCCCTCCCCTTCCACCTAAAATCAGATTGAGAATAGCTCAGTAGGTAGCGAGTTGGATTGTCATCTACTAGCTATTATGTGCCATGGGTTCGAATCCTCCTCAAGATGAGAAAAATTCTGATGCCTGTGCCAGTACTTCCAAGAGTCGACTAATGCTAATTTCTGATGAATTATTTTCAGATTGAGAATGGATTTGCTATAATAAGACCACCAGGTCATCATGCATCTAGAGAAGAATTTAATGGCTACTGTTATTTAAACAATGCTGCTATCACCGCTCACCATGCTCTTAATAATTACGGCTTAAAAAGGTACTTTGATGGATTTTTTATTAGCCAGCCAGGGTCTTCCTCATTGAATTTGATTCTGCTTGTTAAAATTCTATAATTGAAAGTTAACATTGTAGCATACTGAAGTGTTTACCTTTAAATTATTATTCTTTATTATTGTCATGTGACCTATTGTGATAATATCAACCAATCAGATTATTTAATAAAGCTTAAGTGCAGTACCTACAAAATGGTGTCCTCCATAACACAACTGTCACAAACATCCCTTTGAAAACGTATCTGGTTGGTTGGTTGGCAGAAGACAAGTTAACATCCGTATCCAGCTAACTGATATCACAGACTAGGTAGTTGTTGGTAGACTACAAGTTAATGTTTCTATTAAGCTATCTGTCCTGATGAAAATTGTGTATCTGAAACGTGTGAGCAGCATAAGATGAGCTCTAATAGAGAACGGCAGACATATTTCAATGGTCATATATCGTAAAATGATGGTGTCAAGACTGCCTAACTTATTCTCGGTGACTTTTTTTGATGGTCTGGACTCCCTTGAAAGATTTCAGACCCTTTAAATAGGATACTAGGGATAGAGTATATATAGAGTATGAATTGTAGATGATTATACCTGGTATAGGATTCTAATTGTAGATTGGGATGTTCATCATGGTCAGGGGATACAACGAGCTTTTTATAATGACCCAAGGTGAGTACATACCCTATATTTAGTTTTATTTAGCGAAAGTAAGCATTGAGCAAAACCGAGGCCCCGCATGACTTTGCCTGTCTTCATTAGCCCAATTAGGTGCAGAAAAGTAGGCTGTAAAACTCTTTTCTTTTCATTTCATTTGATTGAAAGCCTCCAAGATCTTTGACTTGCTAATATTTGTGATTTAAAGAATTAAAGTGATTTGCCTGTCTAATTTCAGAGTAATATATTTTTCGATACATCGTTATGAATATGGTAAAGAATGGCCGAATCTCCGCGAGTCAGACTATGATTATATCGGAGAAGGTGAAGGTCAAGGTTATAATATAAATGTCCCCCTCAATGAGGTAAGCTTGGCCTGTAGACATCACACATAAGTGATACAGTCATCTAAATATTTACTTTACCAGCTGACAGAGCTCAATTTCAGCTATTCATAGTACTTTTCCAAATACAAATTCAATATTCAGTTCTCCTTTGGCACTTCAAGAGCTATTCATATCCACTTTATAGAAATTTGACATCCAGTTCTGCTACAATTCAATAAAAACCAACAGCAACATTCACAGAATAATAGTCAGTTATAACGACAATGTTATCAGTGATTACAATGCTCTAAAAGTAACAAGATCTCATGATTTTGTTTTGTATTTTTTGTTATAGGCTGGTTGTACCAACAGTGATTATTTATTTATATTTTTTAATGTTTTACTCCCCATTGCCTATCAGGTAACTTTTTTTTAAATCTCTTGATTTCTTTTGTTTTCCTGTTTATGGTACTTGCTTATAGCTCAGTTAGTAAACCAGTTTATTGCCAGAAAAATGTCTACAATGTGAAAACTATGTATTAAGTTATCCAAATTAGATTTTCTCCTGTAAGACTTTAGCTTCAAAAGACGAAAAAGGCCATGCTTACTTAATACAACTGGATTAGATCAGTCTCCACATTCTTGATAATATAATACTCAGAATTTGTTTTATTTTAAAGTACTCCAGTAAATGAAATGAAATGAAATGAATGGAGTTTTACATCCTAAAAGATCTCCAGTAAACTAAGTTTCTCCCATGAAAGAGTAACTGTATCTTTGTTTATTTTTTAGTTTGATCCAGAGTTAATAATAGTCTCAGCTGGTTATGATTGTGCTTTAGGTTGTCCAGAGGTACATTATCTTTCCTCCCTCAGACTCCCTAACTTGAAGGTCTGGGTATCCCACTTGCTTTCCTCCTTTCAGAGAAACTAACATGGTAAAAGCGTCTAGTTGTTTGTTGCAACAGACTGTGTGCATTAAAAATCCTTGGACAGTTGGAAATCGGAATTAAAGTAGGCTAATGTAGCCATCAATTTCCCTCATTGCACACTGCATGGCGACATAGCTTTTATTCCTTGGGCTGAAATCAGGCTATTCCAAATTTCAAGATAGAACATTTGAATTTCTGCTTTGTTTATTATTTCAGGGTGAAATGGAACTTACACCTCTGTTTTTTTCGCATCTAATTAATTTATTATCCCCATTGGCTGCTGGTAAAATGGCTTTATTATTAGAGGTAGGTCTAACTTAATTATGCGCATAAATTATACAATATTATATAATGGATTTAGTGTTGGAAGAAGGGCTTACTTAATTTATACACATAAATTATAATGGATTTATGGTTTTTTAATTTATATTTAGTGTCTGAAAAGTGCAGACTTTTTCTTTTTCCGGCAAAAAAATATGCCGCTTGTAACTGTTTTCAACCATTTGTTTTATAGGGAGGTTACTGTATCAACTCACTATCAGAAAGTGTAGCAATATCTATTAAGACTCTACTAGGTGATGTCTGTCCCTCTTTACCCCAGCTTTTACCTCCTAAAGAAAGGTAAGCACCATCAACTGTTCGGCCTGGATTGAAATTTGTTATTTTGACCATATTATTATGACTAATTTTCCAGTGATCAAAATCTCCTGTGAATAATAAGTTATCTATGATATAGTATGACATTACATCAGAAGGGTTGGCATCACTAGCAAGCTAAAACTGCTTAAAACATTTAAAAAAGTTACAGATCAGACAACAAGGCCATATTTTGAGCAGATTGTCGTCTGATTCTAACAATGATATTTTCAGTGTTGTAGAAAGTGTATTGAATGTTATAAAAGTATTACGACCGTTCTGGAGCTGCCTGAGGTACCAAAGATTACTGGAACCATGTCAAAGAGCTAGAACTCATCACTTGTCCAGACTTCCCTCTGAGTAAGTATTGTTTATCAACAGGCAAAGGTTGAGATGATATCTTCTGATATTTCAATCCAGTGATGCAGGCTGGATTGATTGAGATGGAAAAAGTGTCTAATTGTTTGGATGGGACAATAAATCAAGCCCATTATACTACAGGCTGTATACATTGAAGATCCCTCAAAAATTTTTGAAATTTTGCATGAAATTGTTGGCCTTTTAGTCCAAACATGGTGCAATTATTTCTTTGATTTGTTTTTATACACCCACATCTCTCTATGTGGACATATATTGTCGGCACCTCTGTCAGTCCGTCGGCCCGTCCGTCAACATTTGCTTGTAAACGCACTAAAAACTAGATTTTTTGATGGAATCAAATGAAATTCGGTATGAGTATACATATTCATGAAACGAAGATCAAGTTCGAATTTGAGCTATTTTCGACCGTTAGAAGCAGAGTAGTTTCCCTTGCCCCAAAATCTTGAATATGCTATTACTCTCTTAGTTATCAACCGATTTTGATGAAACTTAAATTGGATGTTTCGTTTTTACCATCCGCATGCCGTGGTGGGCGTATATGGCTGTGGTCCACTATATTTAGATCTAACAGTAATCATGAAGTTGAAGAAGATGAATATCCTCTAATACAAGATTGTTATGATAAAGACCCTGATACAGAAATAAAGATTAATCAACTGGAGGCTAAATTAGAAAATATTATTAAAACTACAACATTACGAACAACACAACATAAGTAAGACTTTTTCTTAGATCATATATCTCAAAATTACAAAGAAAACCAGGTTTTTTTTATTCAATTTTAGGCTTGCAAATATTTTTATCAATATAAAGACAATTTATGAGTATCTTTTCAGTATATATAGAATTGTCAGTAAAATTTGATTAAACAAAAGAGTTCAAATGCAATCTTTCTTTTATCTTTTAGACTTGGAATTCTGTCATATTTTGAAGAAGATTGTTCGTCCAGGTATGTAAGGATAGAGTTATTTTGATGGTTTGATAGGCAACAATAATAAAAGGAGAATTTGTCTGTTAGGGGCCACGTTTTTGTTTTGTAGAAATTTATTTATTAAATCTAAGAATTTTTAATGTTTTATGAAATATTATTTTGTAGTTGTGAGTGTAAGAGCAGTATAGAAAGTGTTCTCCAGAAATACGATCATAAACAGAGATCACTGTATATACAGGTTGGTGTTTAATAATACATAGTTAGACTAATTATTACAAGAATTTTTCTTTTCTTGAGGTGGATTTGAACCCAAGGCACCTAATCACCTAGCAGACAACAATCCAACTCACTACCAACTGAGCTATTTCACTGGTATTTTTAGCTATATGTAAATACATTATCAAACCACCATGTTTGTACATAATTCAATTCTTTTCCTATGCCATGACTCATTAGAATTTTAGTGGAGGTTTAACATTTTCCATAATAGTCTATCTTAGATTTGGTGTAGTGTTAGAAAATTCAATTGGTTTATATTTTTAGGGAGATATTAAGAATATAAAGGATGATGTCATCCAACTGGTGGATAAAACTCTACAAAATGAGGTTGGTGTCCATTTTCTTCAATTTGTTTCGTATTTTTATGACTTTTTGCCTATTGACAGAAAAGGAAAACATTTGAAATGAAATGAAATGAATGGAGTTTACGTCCTACTTTTCTGCACCAAGGAAAACATATGAGTGAATATATCAAATTTGGTATAATGTGAACAAGCGAATTAATTTTCTTCTAATTTCAGATCCAGTCTGCCCTTGCACTCCTCAGGTAATTTTTTTTTTACCTTTTTCACAAGCATTTGGCTCACCTTGTGCATTTTGATTCTTGGTTTTTCCATTCTTGAATTTCCATGCCAAATTTTTAATTTTCAGTCATGCCATTCAAATACAAAGAAAAAATTTTGTGTCTTTTTGATCAAAAAGTCTACAGTTGTATGTGTAGTACAATTTAATGATACCAAAAACACCCAAAACTTTCCCCATTTAAGTCTTATCCTAAATTTGTGTTTTGTTTCGACTTTTCAGTATTTCAAATGAAACCAAAACAGCCGATATCCAAAATCTTGTATCCATGGTAACAACTTACTCCAGAACACAGCATAATATTAATAGGTATGATAATTCTACTGTATCACAGTTTATTGAAAGAGTTTCATTCTATGATTGGTTGAGCCTTTTGCAGAGTGATTGAGTTTTCTGAACTTTGTTTCCTCATCAGAAAATTTTTTTATCAATTTTATTGATTTTTTTTTTTCAGAATACTGATCATAAATTTTAATGCTCAATTTGAAGGTGAAATTGGTGACAAGTAAGTTATAAAAATCATATTATCATTGTGTTTTGGATATAAAATCCTCAGCAGGACAGCTAATTGACAACTTTGCAATACCAAGATAAGATATGAGCAAATTAAGCTACCCCATTGGACAGGAGTCAGAAATCATCAATGAGGAAAATCTACAGTGCTAAAACTCTCGGCTCTTGACTATTGACTAGAGCTCATGTCATGCATCGAACACGTTTCAAATACACAAGCTTCATCAGGACAGCTAGTTTTAGAAGACTTTGGCAAAGACACTCTGTACAAAGACACATGACTACTGTTTCAGATATACAATCCTCATCAGGACAGCTATGGAAATGCTACTAAATGTTCTTGACTTTAGACAAGTTTATCAAGTAGACACTCTCTTTGATCAGGAGCCAGAAATCAAGAACTGGAATATTCCATGTTACCTTGTTTCCATTTGTTTTACAGTACATTATGTTTCAACATATCAACTAGTGATAAAAATGGCGGGGAGGATTCAGCCAGACGGAATTCTTCGTGTATTAATATTGTCTTTAATAAGGTTCGTTTCAAAATTCAGTGTCTTTAGAATATTCATATTTTTGCAAACCCCTTAATTCAAATCTTAATTTTTTGTGATTAAGAATCTATTTTCAAAAGAGACAAGAAAAGAAAAAAGACGTCTATTAACTACCTATAAGATTTAAAAGTTTTAAGATACAAAATTTGAAGTGTTATATATATGAGCCCGTTTTTGGGTTTCAACCCCCCCCCCCCCCCATCATAATATATTGTTTTATTGTTGTTACAGTCAACACTAGTGAATTGTGATTTAATAGCAGCTTTTTACCAAATAATATTACCCATATCTTATCAGGTATTTATCTTCTTTCAATCTCTCTTATAAAAACCACAGTTACATTAGTTTCTTAATAGCATATTCACAGATAGAAACAACGAAATAACTATATTTTACAAAGATAACACAGGTTCACAGTTAAGAATCTTTTCTACCAGCTGGTCCCTGCCTAAACTTCTTGGCATTGATCTTTGCTGGATTATCTGTACCCATTTACAGCTGGGTGAACTGGAATTATGAGTGAAGCTGACTTATTCAAGGTAATAATTGCATCCTAAAATATCTACTTTCAGTTCCAACCTGACATAGTTTTGATATCAGCTGAGTTCAGTCATTTTCTTCGGGTATGTTAACTTATTTTTAATCTTACGCCTTTTACACCAGGGGTTTTCAACCTTTCTATTACCCCTTGCAGGATCTTTGATCAATTGCATTACCCCCTACTATCCTGATGAGGATTGTGTATCAGAGACAGCATGAGATGAGCTCTAGTTTATTTGGTAACATTTAATCCTATTTTGGAAAGTTAATCCCTTTTTCTTAAGTTAGTTGTCCTGATGAGGTTTGTATGTTTGAAACTTGTGTCAGCAGTCAATTAGCTAATTTGATAATTTAATCCTATATTGGAAAGTTATTCCCCTTTTCTGTCCTGATGAGGATTGTGTATCAGAAACATTTGTTGACAATATGAGATGAAATCTAGTCAATTGAAGTAATGATGCTGTTTTTATTGCAGACGTCAGTAACCTCAGCATGTTGGGGTACCATAATACAATTATTACGTGGTCTCGCTGATGGTCAACTACTCTTACTTATAAAGGTAAAATATTTATTATTTCTTCGCTAGCCCTATGTTGTATTTGTCACTTCTCTCCTGTAGGAAACCATGGAGACAAAAATATCAGGAAAAAAAAATTGTATTCGATTGAGATTGCCGATAACCATACTAATGCTACGTTCGATACCTCTCGTGATCACCGTTGCAGGGTTAATGTTGTGAATTTCCGTTCGATAGTAGGTTTTTCTTGTATTTACTACTTTAGGAAGTCGTGAATATAGAGAAAATTTACGACACCCATTTTCACAATTTCTACGGCCTTCACCTTGACCTCATGGAAAAATGGCTAACATTATTTCGTCGTCCATCTTTAGTTACAAAGTCGTGAATATCGTCCGAACAGTCTTCAGTTTTGCGCACAATTTTCAGACTTCGAGAAAGTCGTAAACACTATTTTCACGAGTGGTATTGAACGTAGCATAAATTGATTTATATTTTGTCTCTAGGATGATTTAAAACAAGATGAAATACAAGATTGTATCAACCATTGTTTATGTGTTTTATTGGATGATGTTTGTCCTTCACTGGGATCCCTCACACCTTCTCAAAGGTACGTTTTTTTTTAGAATTAACAACCCTCGCGTAGATCCTGTCTACCAGTTGGTCCTTGGCCAAACCTCTTCAATGATCTTTTCCAGGTTAACAAAAATTTCTGACTGTTTTAAATTATTTATTTTATAGTGGAGTAGAAACTATCTGTAATGTCGTAGATCACCTGACGGAAGACTGGAAATTTTTACAGTATCGAGGTAAGTTTATCAACTGATCAAAATGGCCTCCAATATTTTAAAATCTTATCTGAAAGGTTTGGTGATAGCTTTTATTTTTCATATGGGTTCCCCCTGTCAGTGATGCAGGTCGGAAGGGCTGGCACAGAAAAAGCGTCTAGTCGTTCGGATGGAACAACCGAGGCCATGTGTGCTGTAGTAACTTTTTTGTGATATTTTTCCAGAGGCTATACCAGATATCAAGATAGAAGATTTAGAACGCACAGCACGAGGACAAAAAAACAAGGAAAGAGATAAACAAACTTCAACCTGATTTAAACAACTTGAAATCTCAATTAATTTTACACAGTCTAGTGTTCAACATGCTGACCCAATTCTATATTTATAGCTTAGGACCAACTTTACAATTAATTTTCAAATAGTTTGGATTGTAAAGAGGTTTTCTAAAAAAAACATTTATGTGTATCAGGGACTCTGATACATCCATAATTTACACCATTCAAATTTTCCATTAGACGCCAGCTTCTTGAAATTTCCACAAAAAGAAAACGTTTTCTGATGTCACTTTTGCAAAAGTTTCTTTGGTTTTTATCGATAGTGACGTCATCACACACTTATTGGAATAGCAAGAACCACAGACGTCAGAATGAAAATTGGAATGGTGCAAATTGATGCTATCATTGTCCCCTATACATCTTTCAGACAATCTTCTGACAAACTCTTTAAGTCTGTTTTACAAGCTGTGCATATTCAGAATATATTTGATGTCGCTTGCTCCAATTTTTTGGTTGGATCAAATAGTTTTAGATTTTTAGTGAGTTACTAGTGTGATTATTCTAAGGTTGATTATTATTATTATTATTATTATTATAGTATTTTGTTGTTATTTTTCTCCAAAGAGTGCTTCAAGACATGTTTATGGGCGGAGTTCAGAAAGAATTAATTAATCGACAGATATGATTCGTTTGTTTTTGAATCCTACGCGGATGGACATAAATATATGTACTCATTTTATTTTTATACGCCCACATGAAATGGCGGCGTATATTGCCGTCACCCATATCCGTCGGTCCGTCCGTCCACAATTGCTCGTAAACACTCTACAAGACACAATTCTTGACGGATTTTGACAAAACTTGGTATGAGTGTTCGTAATCACCCAAGGATGAACCCTATTGAAAATCAGAAGAATTGAAAAATATTTAGTATGAGTTACTGCCCTTGTTCTTGAAAACGCTTTTAAATTTAGCTCTTCAACACTAAAAGGCATGATTCTTGCTGGATTTTGACAATACTTGGTTTTATTATTCAGTCCCGCGCTGAAGATTGAATATTTGCCTTCTAGAGTGTTCACGAGCTAAAAATTGAACACGTTTTCAAGAACAAGGGAAATAACTCATACTCAATATTATTCAGTATCGCCCTAAAGAGTTCAAAATAAGTGTATGACTGAAGATATTTTTATTCAAAATCAAAGCTGCCAGTGGGCGTATATTACCTTGCCTGGCAAGCTATCTTAAGATTTTTTATATGTTATGTTTAGAAAATATTATTAGCATGTTTAGTGAAATTAGGTTTCAGTGTATATTGTTGATGTTGGGGCTGCTTGATTGGTGAGATCTGCACGTTCGGGATTCATGGAATCAACAGAATGTTCAATAAAACAAGATGGATAAGAGTTCAGAATGCGATCCACGTGTATGGATAAAATAGTAGGTGCAAACAGAATTCAAAATGGCGGAGATTTTGAATGTGACATATCTGCTTCCATATCGTTCGAAATAGGGCAGAATTGGAACAGACGTACCGAAATAATAGTAGATGCAGACAGAATTCAAAATGGCGGGAAAAGGAAATAGTTTAGAAAATTTTGAATGTGACATATCGATTGAGGGCAGAATTGGAAATGACGGAACCTGTTTAGATCTCTCCAATCGAGGGCGCCACCGTTAAATCAACAGACGATAAACGAAAAAATATATCTAGAGCTGTATTTTAATCATATTTTCAATATTTCCAATTCTCAAACCATGTTCCAATGTTCAGTATTTCTTTATTTTCTTGCTTGTTCCATTTGCTTTTTAATTTATATATTTTGATGTTAGTTTTTATGGTTGTCTAATGTTTTGCTTTGACAAATTATTAGTAATGAGTTAAGCTCACACTCTTAATGATACCTCCCAAGTTGAAATTTTCCCTCATTGCACAATTCATAGCGTTGGCTGTATCTGTTTTCTTTTTATCCAATCAGATATAGAAGAGTAGGAATGGTAAACTCCCTCTTTAAATACCTCAATAGGTGAATATCTTAGGCACTTATCACTTGTCTTGAGAATTTATCCTCATTGTACACTGCATGGCATTATCTAACATTATTTTTTATAGCTCAAATCACACGTGGAAAAAAAAGAAGAAAAATACTCCCATTTCATTGTATTTTTAACTTGATTTATTCATGAAATAACTCTTTAGAGAGATTAAAGAATGTCACCGTTTTGACAAAATTTCCCTCATTGCACACTGCATGGTGTCTGTTTACAGTTAATTATATTCAGGTAGACTTGTCAATTGGTATTCCACAGTATTTTTTAAATCCTATACACTCCAAGGTATTATAGCTTTTTATTTATTTCATTCTATCTTACACTATTATTCTATTGTAAAAAATATCAGATTAAACACTTTTTAAAATCCATTATGTTTGTCAGATTCCATGATAGTTTGGAATTTTCCCTCTTAGCACACTGCATGATGTAGCTTGTCTTCTGTCCAATCTATAGCAGAAAGATTCGAACATAAATCTCCATTTCATTTTATTATGACAGTTGGAAAATTTCAAACTCCCCAGTTTTACAAAATTCAACGTTTACAGCACCTTCCAAATTTCAATGTTTACAGCACCACCATTGTTATTTTAGTTATCGCACATTGATTTTCAGATCAGTATCAGGTAAGAGAATCATCCTGTACATCGTACAAGGCAAAGTCTGGTTTTTCACATCCTGTATAGCCACCGTTATCAATACAGTATTCTATAAACATTCTCCATTTTTCATCCTTAATATAAAAACAATGTAATTGAACAGTCTGAAAGGTGGGGTGGGGGGGAGGGGGGGTTGTTTGATGTGTGAAATTGACATGACAGTATGAAATTGACATGACAGTATGAAATTGGCATGACAGTATGAAATTGACATGACAGTATGAAATTGACATGACAGTATGAAATTGGCATGACAGTATCAAATTGGCATGACAGTATCAAATTGACATGACAGTATCAAATTGACATGAGGATGTACTAGGGTCTACATAATCTAGCTATTGATTTCCCAGTTGCCTACAGTTGCTCTCAGGTTCTGCCAGTCACAGAGTGGTTGGTTGGAATATTTTTTGTAGTAGAGGAATGGCTCAATCATTAGTGAGTTAGGTTGTCATCAGAAAGGCATTTAGGTGTCTGTGGGTTCAAATCCTGGTGACTTGGCCAGTGCTTTCAATAGTTGGCCCACTATCAGCTTAAAGCTTTCAACCTAAAGGGTCAAGATAAAAAAATCAAAGATGGCCACTCACCTGACACAGGACAAAAGGATTGCCAACAACAATCAGTGCAGCTTGAGCTCTAGTTATAGCGACATTAAATCTTTTAGGATTACTGAGAAACCCTAAAACATGGCGGATATCAAATCCTAATAATCTTTCATTGGAACGTACCTGTAGGTAGAGAATAGAACAGTAGAGGAGCATAGGTCATGTAGTAGAAAGAGCATATGTTAGAGACTTAGATAGTCCACATAGCTAATAATGTTTCTTTGTTATCCGAACTCTTGGATTTTGCAATTTCAAGGTTGTCAACTCCTCATTTTTTTTCGGAGAGTTCACATAGCTATCATAGTGTTTATTTGGTAATAAGGTTTGTCGTTTGACATTCCCTTAAGAGAGTCCACACAGCTAATAAATTTTCTATGATATTTTAATTTTTCGGCTCTGCATTTCCTTCCAGACAGTCCACTTAGCTTATGGTTTGTCAACTTAGCATCCTTTTCAGAGAGTCCACATATTTAATAACATTATGCTATACGAGTCAACTCGGCATTCCTTAGAGAGTCAACATAGCTAATATCAGAAGGAAAGATTAACTTACAGTAGAGATTATTATAACTTGTCTTTCTTGACCCTGGAACTCTTCAACTGACCCGACCTTGACCCTTTCAACACCCAGTTTCTCTATTAATAATCTTATTTTCTCTATCTGTACAATTATATACATAGGTTAACCCTTTTAAATGGATTGTAAAGAGGTTTTATAGATTTTGTATTTGTATCGGAGACATTGATAGTATCAATTTGCACCATTTCAGACATCTGTGGTTCCTGCCATTCCACTTAACTATGCATTTAATGACGTCACTTATCGCAAAGGTCCTTATCATTAGCAGCTTTTGAGTATAGTGACGTCATAAAACACAATTTGAAACTGTCAGGGATCTATAACGTGAACATAGGTAAATGGGAAATGGGTTTATAGAAACACTGGCCGAAATTTATCCACAAGAAACCTTACCTGTTTTCTATAAGGTGTGATAATACCAATGTCTTCTACTTGTAGATCAAGACTAGCATCCTTCAGTAGACCTTGTAGATACTGGACAACTTGGACTACCTCAGATGGGTTAAACCAGGATGGGCTGTTTCCTTCTCGCAAATCTTCTCCCTAGAAACACAGCTAATATTAATGATGGACAACTTAAATGGCATGACTACTTAAAACAGCTAAATCAAGACTAGATATCTAGTCAGACGTGATTGGTAAATACAGCCAAATCAACAGTCTAGAGCTCTAGTCAGACATGACTGATAGATACAACCAAATCAACAATCTAGTGGTCTAGTCAGACATGACTGGTAAATACATCCAAATCAACAGTCTAGAGCTCTAGTCAGACATGACTGATAGATACAACCAAATCAACAGTCTAGAACTCTAGTCAGACATGACTGGTAAATACAAGCAAGTCCAAATCCTTTTTTAAATCCACAAAGCATGACAGTGTATACTTACTCGAACACCGTGGAATATAACTGGGAAGCTTGGTGTAGGTAACATAGACCAGTTGATAGCTGTATGTGTTAATATTGGGTCAGCCATTACTTCTAGCTGATTAAAATAGAACAACTCGGACGGTAGTTTCAATATGGCTGCATGAGATCTATAATTCTCTTTCAACATCGTTACCTAAAACAGAGGCAGGAATTTTTAGGATTTTGTAGGACAAGGTCAAGGCTAAAGGAATAGAGCTGTGACAAAATTTGCTCTTTTAGCCTTCGAGCCAGCGAACAGGGGTCACACCTACTGACCTACTGTGGCTCCCCCTAGTTGCAATAACTACCTGAAAATGTTCAGCTATCTTATGAGCTTTCACTACTGACAAATGACTTAAAGAGCTCAAAGACCCCAATTCCTTATTTAATAGTTTATTTTCTTTACAATTCACATAAATTTTCCACATCTGCACAAGACTTATCAGATGCCGGGCCTCAATTCCTTACTTAATTGTTTATTTTCGGCGTCTGATTCACATAAAGCCCTGAACTACCTCAGATCTCACAAAAACTCATAATAACGAAAGAAAACACTCACCAATTCTGGATCAAAGCCACCAAATTCCTGGAAATCAGACTCGCTGTGTCTGTATAGAGATCTGTCGATCAGACGCTCCAGGAAAGATAACTCTAGTCCATATAACTTAGCATACCGAGACATTAACACAGGACCCAGCTGTTTTGGGTCTCCTGCCAGCACTGTCTGAAATGAAATGGAAATATAAAATGAAGGAAATTTTGTCAAGACAGTTGAACAGCTGACTCTTTTTAGCTATCAAAATGTCGACAGATTGAATTGAACAGACTGTAGGAGATGTGTCATTTAAACTAACAGATGCTTTTGGAAAGTTAACCTTCACACACAATGTCATCTCAAGATGAGCTCTTGTCAATTAGGATACAAAACTACTGTATCGAACATACCTGTCCGTCTGCTCCTGATACAAGTCCAAGCGGAATCAAACATTCTGGTTCTGTTGCTTGTCCTGCCTGAATTAAAAAAAAATATTTGACTATAACAGAGAAACTTGCCTGAATAATACAGAACTAAAACTTATCACATCTGACTTTTCAAACACAAATATGAAAATGTGAAGCATTTAGGCAAGGTGATTCTAGCCAAAATAACAAATATATTTACCAACCTCATCCACAAAAGCATGCGTAAAATGGCCGACCTTTAACCCAAGATTAACCAATGAGCCAGCAGTGTTACACGTACAGACGACAATTCTATAGCGGCAGATTATATTGATGTCTTCACCACGCGCACTGAACGGCAGGACTACTTCTGGTATAGACTGAAAAAGAAAACAGCGACATCTTAGCTGCATCCTGCATCAGCATTCTAGACTAGCGAATTAATGAATAAATGAAGATACTTTCAACCTATGCTGGGGTCTGATGAATGAATGATTGAACTTGAAGGCACTATTTGACTTTATGCTGAGATCCTATGTAATTTCAACTCCAGCAGCCTCAGAGGGTTTCATAGATGCAATATATTGGCCACCCAGCCATGTATGAGATTTTTAATTGGGAAAATATCTGAAGGTAATAGGCCTATCTCAATCTTTGTCAGAAATCAAGCCTCAAGAGGTAAATAAAGAAAAAAAGGAATGAAAAACATAATCTCAAGGCCTTGCAATAGCTCTCTCAAGGGAGACTACTCTTACTACATAAATGACATTTCAGACCACAATATTACATTTAAACATCATACCTCATCTTTTCTATGGAATGAATTAAGCCTGACCATATCACAAACTTTTACTTTACCACTGGCAAACAACCTCTCTACCTACAATAGAAACAAGTTAACTGATGATGGTGACTATTTCATTAACAGCAATAGTAGAAATTGATGCTATCAGTGTCCCTGATACACATAAATGTTGACAAGTTTTTCTTTTTCCTTTCTAGCTGTTAACAATATTAGAGCATTTGTGAAAGAGTTCTCCTAAAATGCTTAGTCTTAGTGGAATTTTTAGAAACACAGATGTAAAATTCAAGAAAGAATCTTTACAATCCCTTTAAGATGGTGGACCTACCAACAAGTCGGCAGCACTATTAGAGGGGGTACAGGCCACAATCCTACTAGAAGGAATCTGCAGCAATATCTGTAGTATAGATTCCACCACTGTGATGGTCTTCCCTGTACCTAGAAAAAAAAACATGATTGATTTAGATAATTTCAGACCTGGAACATTTCAAAAACAACATGTTTTCTACAAAGGTAACTGAATTAACAAATTAAATTTTGCTGCCTCTACATCACCTTCCATAAACACATTGTCCCAAAATACCTTTGTCTCTATGTCTTAAAATAAAGGTGTTACCAATATGCAAAAAATAATCAAGTTACCTACCAGGCGGTCCAAATATAATATACGGTAATGGCCGACATTGCCCTAAAACTATTTTTATAACGGCAAGTTTTTGACAATCGTTTAACTTTTCATTAATAAACTCAATCTGATCCTGGACGGCAAGATTCACATTTGGAAGATATTTTTTGACCTTCTCCGTTTTTTTCTGAACGCTTCCATTTGGAATGTAACTATCTTTTGATCCATCGCAAGAATCCAATAAATTTTTAACACGATCTGTATTAGCGTACTTAGTCGGTGAAATTCTTTTGTGTCCGTTAAATTGATTTTGTGAGTTCTTAAAAGTTGTTTTCACTGGAATTACGTCCATATGATTGGTTCTCCGTTCCATTCGAATCTGTGGTGTCTTAACTTTGATATTTACTGGAAATAATACTGAAAATAGACATCAGACTTTGGATTAATATTCAAAATTTCCGTCACCTTTTTGTTAGTCAAAAATCAAATTCTGTTATTGTCAGGGGCAATAACTCATCCAAGATATTTCAAGTTTCAATGCTATATAATGCTGCAGATATACTTACAATCTGGTCCAAGTTGTTTTACTGCTATTTTCAAGGCTTGGTGACATCTTCTTAAAGAGGTCCTGAAAGAGAATCACAAATTTCTCAGTCAAAATCTTATTCACCAATCAAATTTCAAACGAAACTGTAAATTACACTGGAGCTTGATTTTGACAAAGCCCTGGCCAATCAGCAAACTCAGAAGCCCAGTGTGCTACAGACTGTATGTTAATGATCCTTACACAGTTGGAAATCGAAAAAATGTAGGAAAATTCAATGTCCTGGCTAAATTTCCCTCATTGCACACAACACTCTTCCTAGCCTCAATTAGGTACGGTAAACATTGGTTTCAAAATAAGAAATATTTTACCTATTAAATGTAAACTCTACATTATAATCCTCACCATTATAACCAGAATGAAATTCATAACTAAATTTTAACCACACCTCATGATTTAACACCTAGATGAAGATAATTCAGTCTTAATTCAAAATATTAGAATCATTTCAAAGACTTTCAGGAGGAACTTATTCCCTTGGCTGTTCATTCCATTCAGCAATACAACTCAATGTATTGTATAGAATCTAGTGGTATTAAAGAGATTGTACAGAGGTTTTCTAAACTTTTTTATTGGGGACACTGATAGCATCAATATGCCCCATTCCAATTTACAATCAGACGTCTGTGGGTAATGCAATTCCACTAAAACTCATTCCATCTAGCAACACAACCCAATCCAATTTGATAAAGGTAAACGCTTAAACCAAAAGTAATATAAAAATATTACTAATCAAAATTGTCCATTAGACCTCCAAGGCCCCCTTTTGTATTGCTCGCTGGGCACCTAATGGGGTACCACTCCAGTCTAGGAACTAGGAGTCCACAATAAAAATTATCAAGATCCACATGCCTACCTCATGTACATACCCTTCATAACAGGGTGATTCTGGGTCACAGGGGTCCGAGAGTATAATTTTATCCCCCGTCAGGACTGAGGGCCGACCCTCGGCTAACCCTGGTACTTCTAGAGCTAAATATTCTCCTGTTTTACGTAAACATACCTACAAAACAAAATGATAAGAGTTCAGGGTATGTTGTCAAAACATGTTTCAGATATAAAATCCTAGGTTGAATTTCAATAACAAGAGCTTATCTCAGTATAAGTTCCCCTTTCCTAGTCATCATGCCTCATTATTCCAGTAGACCAATCCATGAAAAGGTTCTGAAAATCTGGGAAAGACCAGCTGGCAGACAGGATCCTGGTGAACCTAAGTTGCTATCCTTGTAAAATCATAACCAAGAGGTTTGGTCTAGGACTGTCTGGTAGACAGCATCCTTGTAAAGCTAAGTTGTTATCCTTGTAAAAATGGTCATTGGCAATATCCTACCTACCCGATGTAAATCAAACTCTCGAATGTCGATTTCATCTTGTATTTCTTCAAGATGGAGTAAAGCTGAGAATCTGTGTGTATAGTTGTCCATATCTAACTCCTAGTAAAACAGAATATTAACTTTAAGCTTAAGCTTTAGGCATTCTGAAGTCATAATAGCTTGTAATTTGTCTAATTGATGCTTAAAAGCTGGCTTAGACTAAAGCCATTAAATTAAGCACCCCAAAAGAGCAGTGAAGTAGCTCTCTGATAATTAAGTTAATGTTTTCCACATTATTTTTAGTGTCCATGGTTCTATTACTTCTAAAAAAATGAAATGAAATGAATTGAGTTTTACGTCCTACTTTTCTGCACCATGTGGGCTAATGAAAATGGCCAACGCCATGCAGGGTGCAATGAGGGAAATTTTGCCAAGACAGCGGCATTAGCCTGCTCTTTTTCGATTTCCAACTGTCGAGGGATCTTTAACGTGCACAGCCTGTAGCACACGGGGCCTCGGTTTATTGTCCCATCCGAACGACTAGACGCTTTTTCCATGTCAGCCCCTCGTACCTGCATCACTGACAGGGGGAAAGCGGGTTGAAAAATCCAAAGGTATTATCTCGACCTATGCCGGAATTGAACCCTGGACCTTCAGGTTAGTGAGCAAGCGTCTAATTCACTGAGCCACCGCGGCTCCTATTACTTCTAAAAACAATTGTTTAGAACCTTCATCAAAAGCCTGATAACTTTTGTGATCCTGCTCGAAAATGCAAAAAAATCAAACCTGAATCAATTCTGGAACTACAAATGTAATTTCTTCATTTTCAGTAACAGCATTTCTGAGTTGGTTTGGCACAGGATAATGTTCTAATCTTACAGGTAGTATTTTCTTTCCTCCTTTACTGAAAACAGAATGTATATAATACCAATATCAAATAAACATCATGGACTCTCTGAACGGACGCTGAGTTGATAAACCTTAATACCAAATAAATATTATTAGCTATGTGGACTCTAAACTGCTATGATCATTTACAAGAAAGGAAGTTTGGGAAATGTAGGCTACTTTCAACTGCAAATGCTGAAGAGAAGAAAAATACTAAAAGAAATATTACAAGCTGTGTGAACTCTCAAAGGACTAAATGACTTACAACTGTGGTCTCTGTCCTGGTATGATCCAATTATCAGTCTGATTCTGTGTGTTTATACTATTGTTAGATCTATTACTGAAAAATACAAAATAAGATTCAAACCTGCTGTCCCTTGTCAATCAACCAGGGGTTCTGTAGCACAGTCACTTAGAGTGCTGACATCTTTTCATGACATCATTTGCTTAGTTACGTCAAACAAATAGTGGTCTTGGATTCTAATCTCTGTCAGCGTGTAAAAGTCTGGTGAATCTCAGTAAATTGAAACGCTAATGGTGACATAGAAATTGTAACTAAAGCTTTCGAATTAGAACAAAATGCAAATTGTGAGTTTAATGTTGTAATTTATAAAAAATAGAATTTACCTCAGGCTTCGAGCACCTTTAGATCTGGGAACTACAGACACAGCTCTCCAGGAACACTTTCCCTGATCACTTTCAATAGCACTGACTTTTACTGGGTCCCATTTCTTAGGTTTAAACCCCCCAAGACAAACATTGGGAGTAAAATAAATGTCACCATTGATATAACCGTGGTCTGATTTAATAGCAGTTACCTCCCCTTCTATTGTGTTCATCCGTAGAGGCTCCACATCTTCGGCTTGTAAAGATCCATCATCGAATGTTCGAACGACAGCACGTACCCAATCACCTATCTGAGGTCTGAATTCAATACTTACGTCATTTTCCACATCAAATTTTATATCTCCGTTAATTTTTCCTACGGATTTATTGAGTGATGTAATATTTCCAACAGTGGAAGTCATAAATTTCAAATCTTCAGAATCTTTTGGAAGTAAAAGTGGTCGATTATCAAATTTTCCTTTTCCTTCATCCATCCATGAAGCAGAATCGATCACAACATTCACCGCAATCCATCCACCATTTTCTTTCAGCCTTCCCGCATTGACAGACACCAGATTTCCAACTCGCGGTTTTTGTTCATTTGAAACAACATCAAATGAAAAATAAATCTCATGATCAATCAGTCCTTGGCCATTAAACACATGAGTTATCTTCCCTTGCAACTGCCGTTTGTCTAGCAAGATGTCTGATTTCTCTTCGAAGATCGGTAATTTACGCTTGAGTTCATCATCATCATCATCATCGCCGACTAGATAATCGACAATTTTGGCTATCAACGTAAACATCTTCTTAAAGCTTCATCTTACGATCTAGTCAATTTAAGGCTGAAACTTTTAAAGAAAATAATTGAATCCAACTTTTCATTTATATAAAAATCTTTTGCTTCATTCATTTATGCAGTAAGATGGCATTTCAGGTTATAAATTCTACATCTTTTGAGCATTCTGTTTTTGAAAAAACGGGGGCTACTCTAGAGACATTGTAGCCTAGTCCTACCTGGGCTTTAGATCAAATTTAGGGTCTTTAAAACACTTATTATTGTATTAAAGGGGGCTCTACTTTCATTTTATCTTCAGAGAACTTTTTCTAAAACTTTCATTTCAGTGGTAATAACAGAAAGGTTACCCTGATGCAAACTTTCACCAATGATCCATCATTCAACATTTCAGAAAATACCCAAAATCATTTGATCAAAAGCGTAGTTTGAGCTGAATAAGACTTTTTATTGCATTTCTCACCAATTCAATTTCAAAACATGTGAAAATAAAAAGGGGTTTTCCAGTTTCCCAGAATGCAACTGAAAATTCTAAAAATAGATTATGTTTATGTCGTTATCTAAAATTGCAAATTTTGTTCATCTGTGGTAATCAAAATTGTATCCAATTACGCAAACGATCGACAAAATCAAGTGGATCGAGTTAATTCAACGAATCCTTTGACTTTGACTTGAAATTTAAGTGTTTTGGTTGTCCATTATTTTTTGCTTCATTTGCGTCACATCCGGGATTCGGCCATTGTGTCAGAAAAAGAAAACATTGCGTCGGAGTGGATGACCAATTTTCTATTTTAGCAGTTGGGCAGATTTTGTGTCTATCTCGTCCTTTTAAGGTAATATCTTTTGAATATCTCTAGGGATTCTTTGATTTTATGTGGAATTCACTGGTCTCAGGGTAAAGATACTTTACTTTTTTACCCAAAATCATCTCTGAATCTCTTCTTTTTTCCATCCTGATGATGAAAAGAGTGGGGTGGGGCGTCAGGAATGGATCATTAGATTCAGAATTTGTTCGATCAGAATTATTCACAAATAAGCTTAATCGAAGGGGCCTGTTTCGTTTATGGTATAACCTTGAATGGAGCTAATGTTCCATATAATATTAATAATCTTGAAGATGAACTTAAATTCAAGGAAGAAATAAAACATTACGATTCCCTTTGAAATTTACCATTTATAATTAAGCTTTTTTGTTGTCTTTAGAGAAAATCTCACCTAGAATTAGAACACTAGAAAAAAGAATTAATTTATTTAGGTTACAAAAGACTCAATTCAGAACAGGATGAATTTTATGATTGATCTATCTATAGGATAGGTCTTATGTTTATTGTTTAAGGCAATATATTTTATCTTTTTTTTCATAACAGGCATAGTGTGTCACTGGTTTGTTTTACTAGCTTTTAAGTTGACAGACCTGATTGCAGAGTAGCATACAGTGTTAAAAACTGGCTTATATATGACCCTTGATTAGATTGTTTTATTTATAGCTTTTTGTCCAGTAGTGTCTTTTTTTTCCTAATTGATGTCCTGAAGGTATTTGGAAAATTAAATGAAATGAATGTGGGCTAAATAAGACATGTAACGCCATGCAGTATGCAATGAGGAAAATTTTGCCAGGACAGTGGCATTAGCCTAATCTTTATCGATTTCCAACTGTCGAGGGATCTTTAACGTGTACAGCTTGTAGCACACGGGGCCTCAGTTTATTGTCCCATTCGAACGACTAGACCCTTTTTCCATGTCAGTCCCTCTTACCTGCATCACTGACAAGGGGAAACTGGTCATTGTTAGTGGGACTTATATCTTAATGTAATATACATAAAGTTTAAACCTATGGGTGGACATGATAGTGCTGAAAAAAAGCCATGATCAAGAAGTTGTAAAAATGACAGGCCCAGCCAGACTCAATAACACTTGTTATGATATAAAGATATGAGTATTTTTTAGGAGGGGATACATGATATAGAACAGTAATGATAAACAATGTTGAACTTTAGTTGACTCTACTGACCCATTCATACTCTCTAATTTTATCTTATTTTATATCTTAGACCTTACTAAACTTGTTGTACAACTCTTATAGTATGTAGTAAGTAAGTTTTATTGTCATCTGCTTAGTGTAAAAGTGCAATGAAGTCCACCCCTGGTATACTCATTTTTCCAGTTTCGATGGGGATTGGAAACTCCCAATGACAACAGCTCTTCATTTAAAATCATCTTTGGATTAAGCACTGGCCAATTGCAATTTTGAGCCATAACGGAGCAGGTTAAAGAGGGAATGATGTAATATCATTGAATGCTAATGACCTGTTCTATAACCTATTATGAGATTGTTTACCTAATAAGGACTTGTAATATCAGTAATTAGTGGCATATGGTCATCTATTACATTAACTATATATCTCTCTAGGGTACTGACCCGAACCCCAGGGGACAGGCCTGCTGTATTGACCTTGTTCCAGTAACTGATCTTGGCCCAATGATTTGACCTTAAGGCTATAACTGAAATTAAGCTCTATCCACTGAATGAGGAGGTATAAGTGGACTATTCAGAAAGCTGAGATTGAACTCTATTAGCTGGTAAAGTAAATAATTAGATGACTATACAGACAGCTGAAATTGAGCTCTGTCAGCTGGTAAAATAAATATTAAGATGACTATACAGATAGCTGAAATTGAGTTCTATCAGCTGGTAAAGTAAATATTTAGATTACTATACAGATAACTGAAATTGAGCTCTATCAGCTGGTATAGTAAATATTTAGATGACTATACAGATAGCTGAAATTGAGCTCTATCAGCTGGTAAAGTCAATATTTAGATGACTATACATACACCTTAAATTGAGCTCTATCAGCTGGTAAAGTAAATATTTAGATGCCTGTGTTCCTATAATGATCATTTTCACTATGAAGTTTCTGATATAAGGTCTGACATCAGGCTGGGGTTTTGTTTTCAATTGATTAGTCCAGTTGTTTTTGTCTAAGATAACTGAAGTGTGACTGCAAGCTGGGAGCTCTATCATGGTCTATTCTTAATCTGTTACAGTATTGACCCAGTGACAGATGGTAGCTACAATAATATATCTGACCTATTCAACTTTAACCTTTCACCTCTGACCTCAGACAGGGTTTTTTGTGTTTGTATTGTTATGATCAGATGTTGTCATATTGGAGTACTAAATATATAAAAACATTTCAATAGTTGTACATCAAGATAGTTGTAGTGTATGAATTGAAGAGTATACACTTGTGCTAAATTTGTATGTTATGGATTTTGGATTTGTAAAGTACATCAAGACAGATTCAGACTTAAAGTGCTGCATTTTTGTCTGAGGTTTGATTGTGGATTTGTAAATTACATCAAGACAGATACACTCTACTGCTTAACTTGAATGTAGATCAGTTTTGGACAGGTACTTCATTTTTGTCTGTGGTTGGATTTTGTATTTGTTTTTGACATAATTTGACTCTTTATGAAATAGAATTTAGAAAAAAATCAAGAATAACAACTCTTTAAATGACAAGAGTTTAATGATTTTTTCCAAAAAACATTTGAAATTATCAAGTGGCTAAAAACAGGAAATCAATTGTTGTTCACAGTTCAATTAATGAACATGTGAATCCAACTAAACACTGTTAATTTGTGGTGATAATCTAACAGCTGGTAATAATTTTTACTGTTTGGTTTTTTGGTGTCATATGATCATGTTTATTGTGTAATTTCAATAGAACACCTGATACCACTCTGCCATTGTGTCTGTCAACTTGAGATAACCCTAACCCCAGCTCTTCTAGAATACTTGATGCCCTATTATAATCGAGTTAGGGAATACTTTTGGACAAGTATATTAATGTTATTTTACTTTTTGGGTTTGTCAACTCGGTATCCCTTGGCTTTCGGAGAGTCCACATTGATAATAATGTTTATTTGATATTTTGATTTGTTTACCCTATAAGATTTCACATAGCTAATTTGGGAGATTTAGGTTTGTCAACTAGGCATCCCTTTCAGAGAGTCCACATTGCTAATACTGTCTAAATGGTCTTTGTTTTGTTTCCATTGTCAGTGATGCTTGAGAGGGGCTGACATAGAAGAGGTGTGGTTCTTATGTAGGAATGGACTGATTTCTTCAAGTTGAAAATCTAAACAGTACAGGACTGGATAACATGGCTGCCATTCCCTCATTGTATACTGCATGCCTTGGATCAATCAGGAACAGAAAATAAGGAAGTAAAACTCCATTTCATTTAAGGTGATTTATTTTTCAGAAGAATTAAGGATGAGTCAGGATTTAGAAAATGAGTCGAACTGTAGTGATGAGGATCATATGGATGACGATGAAGATGAATTTGATACAAGTTATTACTATGACAACAACGATGACCTTGACCTTGAGAAACCTAAGAAAAGCGATGACCCTGAATATTTTGAATATGAATTACTGAAGATTGAAGACGTTGAGCGGATGCTGAATGAGGAAGTGGAAGCTTTGTGTACATCTTTAAAGGTATGGATTTCTTTTCATCTTTTGGGCAAACGTTCCTTTTTTGGCACCGAACTTCATGGCTTTGTCCTCAGAAGATTAGTCATTCAGTTGGCACTGAATTTCTCAGAAGCGCAATTGTCTCCAGAGTATGCTTGTATACATGGTGCTCAAGTATTTTTGTAAGTTTGTTGAGTGAAAGAAATCCATTTGAATGTCTAAAACTCTAAAGTTCAGTTTTAAAAATCCAAATTTTAGCCCTTCATTAGCCCTAACAATTCTTAATTTTATCCCTTAAATTAGCCCCTATTTTTTGTCAATGAGTTCTGGACATCCTGATATATATATATTCATTGTCTTTTGTTGTATTTTTCAGATTGCACCATCATTAGCCAAGATGTTGTTACATGCCCACGGCTGGCGGAGGTCTCAAATTATAGAAAGGTAATGATTTATTCCCTTTAATTCATAACTTTAATATCTTAAGACAGGATGAACCGAAGCTCTTGTACTTGACAAAATAAAATGAATGTATCTGGTACAACAAGTCTTCACCTAGTTCCTACCTGTTCCTCAGACGTGATATACAGATGTGGATTTATCACTGTTAGGGCCAGACATCTGATGGTCATGGTGAAAATTCTCAAAAAACTAGACAACTCCCATATATAGCAATATTACATTTCCTGCCCTACCCATTAAGTTACAAAATCTGAGGGCCATATGCAGCGCTCGTACTTTACCTAAACTTGGACTAAAGTTAGACTTAAGTCGAACCCTAGGTATGCAACAGTCGATATTTACGAAAGTCCTGCTTAAATTTGACTATCAAATGAAAGCCTTAATCCTAACTTTGTAAAGTTCGACTTTAGCCAAAGTTCAACTTTAGTCAAGGTAAGAGCGCTGCATACGGCCCTGAGGGTTCTAACTTGCAAGACTATTTCAAAAGCCTTTTTTTTTTATGTTTTCAGGCATCAAATGAATGCAGAGAAATTTTTAGTAGAATCCAGAATAGTTGCTGATAAAAAGAACATATCTCAGGTACAATTTATATTTTCCTATGGGGGAGGGGACAGGTCGACTGGCGATTTGTGGGAATATTACAGCCTCTTTCGGTTTTGCATACTATTAAATTGTCAATGTTAACAAGAAATGGGTGATACATGGCAAGCTTTGATTGGTCAATGATAACCTCATTTGAACCTTACTGAAGTAGAAAAATTGTTAGATTATAATGGAGACAAAGAATATCAGGAAAAAAAGAAACAGTAATCTGATATTAATTAGATTGGACCTTTTGTGGTAGTTGGCTCTATTTAGCACTGCATGGCTCTGCCATTTTATTAAGACCTGCCCTCGTCCCTATTTTCAAGACCAGGTTGTTTTTTATTACAGGAAGTGATCACTGGTACCACACATACATGTTCTATTTGTGTTCGTGAACTCTCTAAATCAGAATTCCAATCTCTTTCCTGTCACCATATATTCTGCAATGAATGCTGGGACATGCATTTTGGTATTCAAATTAGTAAAGGCTTAACTACAGGTATGCTGTTCTGAAATATACATAATATAGATAATTAAATGTCTAAGCTATGTGGACTCTCTGAAAGTAAAGAGAAGTTTAATTGTCTAATACCCTATAAACATTATTAGCTATGTGGACTCTCAGAAAGGAAAGCTGTGTTGAGCAATTTAATACCAAATAATTCATTTGGCTGCATAAACTCTCTGAAAGAGAAAGAGAATTCCCCCAATTGTACACTGTATGGTGTTGCTTGTCCTCATTGGCCTGTGCTGGATATCAAAAGTTGGATCATGGAAGAACTCCATTTCAAAACTGGAGAAAACGAAAGATGTATAAGTCCATTTCCCTAACTTGAGTGTGACTCTTTGTCATTGTAAGTTCCAAATTTTCCACCAATTATTAGTATAACTGGACACAATTATATAGATAACAATTACTTTAATAAATAACTTGCAACGTTTCAACGATGATGTTTTCGTCTTTATCAAGCAATATTAGGATGTAAAACTCCAATGTTATTATATTTCTATCTAGGTATAGAATGTATGGGTTCAGACTGTAAATTATTAGTACCAGAAGACTTTATCTGTAGTATTTTAAAAGATCCATCATCTCGAGAAAAATATTTTAAATTTTCCTTTTCTGATTTAATTGATGTAAGTATCTTTCAAATTAGAACAAAGGGAGAATGTTTAAATTCCTTTAAAAGACCCCCCCACCCCAAATAAATGTACCCCCTCCCCAAGGCCTACGCTCCAGTTGGTGCTCTATCAAAATTAAAATTTGTCAGAATTGTAGTTTTTGTTTATTCTCAAAAAAACTACAAAAAAATCTGGTTAAGAATTTCAACAAAATTTCAACTTGCCAATTCAAAATTAAGTAAACGTTCCTATAATATTTTTTCCTCTCCATTTCAGAGTCATTCTCAATTACGATTTTGTCCAGGTCCAAATTGTTCTATTGTTGTTAGAGCTAAAGAACCCAAATCAAAACGAGTTGAATGCAAATCTTGTAAATCCACATTTTGGTGAGTCTCTTTTATTTGTCTTTTAACTACCGATAACATGATTTAATACCACATTGTAGCTTATAGAAGTTATTTTGGGTAGCATAGTTTACATTGTAGCTTCAATTTCTTCTACCATTGGAGACTGGTGATTAAAAAAAATCTCATTGTATACTGCAGGGTTTCGCATTGCCCAATTAAGATTCATAAAGTATTATGTAAATGACATTTATATCTCCTGTGAGGTTTATTTTCATCGACAGTTCACATATGCAGCTGTCTTGTTCAAAAAAATTCCCTCATTGCACACGGCAGGGTTTTGTATTGCCCAGTCAGGTGTAATAAAGTATGAATATATTTAGATAATGTTTTAATTGTAGTTTTCGATGTGGTATAGATTATCATGCCCCAACTGATTGTGATACCATCAAGAAATGGTTAATGAAATGTGCCGATGATTCCGAGACGGCTAACTATATCAGTGCTAATACAAAAGATGTAAGTCAGGGCCCAAACGCCACAAAACATTTATCATGGTCTTGTTAATGTTATAACCGTATATTTATGTGTATGGGGTGTTTTGAAATTAGAGAATAGAGGAAGACAGAGAACGTATTAAGTAATCAAGAGAGAAACTTAAATAAACACCCGTTTAGAATCTATTTTAGATTAGGCAGTGGGAGGAGGGGGCTCTAATTTCAACACACCAAGTATAGTGTACTGTTTTTACCCTAAAAAGGGCTTGACAAACTTGGTATGTGAATCATAGACAGTGAAAAAAGTCCGTAGCCACCCAGACTAATGAGTTATATTAGTCCTAGTTGTTTTAAAGTTTGTTTTTATATATTATAGTGTCCGAAGTGCCATGTTTGTATTGAAAAAAATGGTGGATGCAATCACATGGTAAGTTATAATCAAATTAGTTTTTGTGGAAGGGAGGGTTTGACTTCATAAAATGAACAGACCTAGAGTAGTACTGATGCAACTATATTTTACAAAGATATCAACTTAGGTTCACAATTAAGGATCCTGTGGCAAGACCGCTTTGATATTTGCGTATATCCGTACCCATTTACAGCTGAGTGCAGATGACTTATGGGACTGCCGTAACAAAGGAAATGACATCATGTAAAGAAAGCAATGTTCAAACCGATTGTGCTGCTAAATTTCATGTAAATATATTTTATTTTTCAGCAATGTTCAAAATGTAAATCTGATTTTTGTTGGATGTGTTTAGGAGGTAACATTTTACATTTTTTATGTATTTTTTTATTTTTGAACTTGAATATTTTAATTTGTTAAAGGATTAGTTACAGATCATCTTCATAATGTCAAACTATTACAAACTTTGTCTTATACCTTGACTGCAATTCAATGCAGCGATTTGATTGGATTGTATGCCAGTGCATACAGCCCATTAGAGCTCTCCACTGAAAGACTGTAAAGATTATGGCTTTGGGCTGACATACTTTCTGTCTAGGATTCTGATTGGCTGTATGAGCTAGCTTTCTACAATCCAATCAAATCGCTGCATTTAAAAACTTCTGTGAATCACAAAAGGTGACTATTGCAGTCAAGGTATGAGACAGAAGTTTTTGATATTGTAGAGATAAGGTGGGTTATTAAAATGATTCATTCTTAGTTCAGGAAAAAGAGAATTGAAATGATGTATTTTAAAATGTTTCAGAATGGAAGACCCATGGTAGTGAATACTATGAATGTAGTCGGTTTAAAGAAAATCCTAACATTGCAAATGAATCAGTCCATGTCCAGGCTAGAGAGGCATTAAAAAAATATTTATTTTACTATGAAAGGGTTGGTATATTTTTTATTCTTCTAAATTTATATTTTACTTGTTTTGAGCTTTGGGTCTTTATGAAGTCATTTACTTGGTTACTCCAGTAAGTGGTGGACGTGGACTCTAATCTCAGTCAGTGTGTGAAAGTTTAGTGAAGATGAATAAGTCAAGGACCAGTCACTAAAATGATCCTTGAGAACCTAAGTTGTCTGTAAGCTTTTATCACATATTGAACCACATTATTTAGTCTCAAATCCAAGATATAAACTTAAGGAAATCTCGAGAGCTAACATCTAAGTTTTTGAAGCATAGGTTTTTAATGCAAAGAAATCAGCTCTGTTGACGATTGAGCTACTTACTTCCTGTTAGGAACCACATAAACATTTTTCGAGACCTGAGCTTTTAGGGAAAGGACCCTGGTTATCTGTATGTTTGTCTGATTTCAGTGGGAGAACCATGCTAAGAGTTTAACTCTAGAAGAACAAACATTAAAGAATATTACAACTAGAATAGAAGAGAAGGTCATGAACAATGAAGGAACTTGGATAGCGTGGCAATATCTACTCAAGGCTGCTGATCTACTCAAAAAGGTCGGTGTGGACTTGTGGCTCCTTAGTTGAGTAAGCCGACTTTGTTGAGTCACCTGATAATCTTTTTCAAAAAACTTCATTTTTCTTGCATAAAAAGTGCCATAACTTTTCCCTTCTTGCTCATATTCAGTTATGTTATGTGTTATTTTGCCACTTATGTTGGAAATTCTGATGCCATGGCTAGTACTTTTGTTGACTCTCAACCCATACAGTAGCTGGGTGAAAGAGAAACGTTGTTTTGATTATTTGTAGATGTTTGATCATAATCCTGTCCTGGCCCAATGAGTTGGAGAAACTCCGTTTCATTTTATTTCATCTTAAAGATGGTGTATTGAGTAATATATTTGTTTTTTCAGTGTCGTTATTCCTTACAATATACATATCCTTACGCTTATTATCTAGATAGAGGTGGTAGAAAGGAACTGGTAAGTCTAACTATCAGTTGAACAGCTATGAATGGGTGTGGCACCAGGCAGAGTATACTTACTCTTCTAGATACCTGATACCACTTTTCAATAAGAAATACTTACTTAATTATGATTGATATACTTCCTTAAATGAAAAGTTCATTAGCTGCTACCAATGTTTCGCCAATATGTTGTTTGGATGTCGTGTTTCGGTTTGCGGTTCAGATTGTATTTGTTTTATTTATGCTCCTAGCTAACATGTAAATGAAACTTTGATTTGCAATTCATTATCATTTTAGTTTGAGTACCAACAAGCTCAGTTAGAGGCTGAAGTAGAGAATTTATCCTGGAAGGTAGAACGGGCAGAAATATCAGATACTGGGGTAAGACTATGTTTTTGGGACGAGACTCATTCAGATACGAATTGAGACTCTTTTATCGTACAGAATTTCTTTGTCAACTCTTTGCTCCTTTTCAATGAGTTCCTTTACTTTGATTATCGCTTTAAGCCCAATAACATTACGGTTAAGTTAAATATGATTTTGGACACTAATTGTCTTGATAAGGGTTATATATCTGAAACATGTCTGCAGCCATAGATAAGCTCTCATCCACTTAAAGAGGACCAACCATAAAAATCCCCTTTTTTCTCTTTTTGCAGGAATTAGAAAATTTGATGGATATAGCAGAGAAACGACGACTAACTTTATTAAAAGATTTTTTAGAAGTTTAACAATAGTTTATACAGTTCATTTCGTACCATCAGGTGACTGATCATGTGACTTAGTATCGTCTGATTGGATCGTGTAACTAAGTATCATTTAATTGGATCATGTGACTGGATCATGTGACTAAGTATCATGTGACTGATCATGTGAGTAATTCATGTGTCACCTCAGGACTTGAAAAAATTGCATTTAAAATCTGAAACTGACGAAGAAAAAATGAAGATTTAAATTAGTGCAATGTAGAATTATGTAGAGTTTTATATTGTTTGGCTGTTTAAGGCGTGGAATGGAATTGTGAGATATACACTACATTTCATTTCATTAGTCCAATAAGATACAGAACAGTAGGATATAAAACTACATTTCATTTCATTAGTCCAATAAGATACAGAATAGTAGGATATAAAACTCCATTTCATTTCATTAGTCCAATAATATACAGAACAGTAGGATATAAAACTACATTTCATTTCATTAGTCCAATAAGATACAGAACAGTAGGATATAAAACTATATTTTATTTCGTTAGTCTAATAAGGTACAGATCAGTACATCATAAAAGAGAGTTATCTCCCATTCCCCTGATGATTGAAGTGAAGATTAACAGTTGTATAATTCTTTATATCATTATGTATGTATGTGAAATCTGTATGTATTGAGCTTTCTGATTAGAAATGTTTAAATTAACTGTAGCTAATCTCAGGCCTCTTGAGGGTTAACTTGCCTAATTATACCTCAAGTTATTAAGGTTAATGAACTCACTGACTGATGCTGGATGAAAAATGAAGCATATTAGGCATTTATCTTTTGAGTTATATAATGCTGAAATTTGCCGTATCATGTTCCAGTCACAATCTCAAGCCTGCATGGAAATGTCTAGCCGGGTTAACGTCCTATATGACTCAAGGTTATGAGTCTGGAATGCCCTGTAGTATCGTGAACTCATGATATAGATTTTAGTATGGAAGATTATGATAAGAAAGTTCAAAATATACAGAAATCTACTGTATATAAAGTTGTAGTGTATTTGTAATTTTTCTGTTATTATTTATTATTTCTCATTATGATGAAAATTACAATATTACAATAATCATTTTCTTTTGTTTTTCACGGAGTTGATGATCCCACCCTTCTACCCATGTTTTTCTTCTTGCATGAAATTGCAATACTGAGGTGACTCTCTACCCAGAATAATTCGTATTGAACCTCATATAAACATTTTATCAACTGCTACCAATGAATTGCGGAACTGTGATTTTTTATGTCGGGTTTCATTTTGCTGATCGGATCCTCAGTACTTTTTTTGTAAATCAAAATGATGCTCGGTATAGTACAGAAATTTTAACCTGAAGCCTGAACAGTTAAAGCTAGATAAAGACCACTTGATACGTATGTAATATTGCTCTGATACATACAAAAAATAAGTGGTCTAAAGACTGTTATTGGTATCCTCTAATAATCTAAAAGAATCTACACTGAATAATTCATTTTCTAACTGCCAAAAGCCGTTATGCAAATCCAAGACTGTGAATAAATTCCTTTTGGTTGAAAACACAACTGTTTAAAGTTTAATCTTAGTGATGATTTTAATCGCTCCTTTTGACATTCTGAATGCATCAAAATCCATACAAAAACTATAAGTTCCACCTTTCTTGGAGATTAACATTACTGGGATGGCTAGTGACAACGTCAATTTCTTTTAGGAGCGTATATAGCCTACCGATTATGAGAAAGAAATTGGACTTTTGTTATCCAACTTAAGCCATTAGGTTAATTTATGCTTATGTAAGTAAGAAACTCAGATGGAAATATTTAAAGCGTTTATTGGATGGTATTTCATCAGCTTAATGACAAAATTTGAGTTACAAAAAATTATTAGATGTAAAGACGAGACTTTCTTTAAGATTGTTCATGATTAGACACATTTTTAGCCTTTCGCCACCCTTCACTCTAGCTGGTTCTTTATTCAACTTGGAATTGGATTATACAGCTTGTTGGTCTTAAATCCTGAATATATCCACGGACTGGCTCGACTTTTAAAGCTTGTTCCCATCTTCGTAGGCAGACCTTTATGAGTTTGTTCTGAGGGTGGTGTATATTTGTTGGGAGATGGGTTGGTAAACTCTGAAAATAAATGACAAAATTTTAATGACATGGGGTTGTTGTTCGGTTGTTTATTTAACAACCAGTGGAGATGAAGAGACTTATCAGGAGAAGAACGTCGAAACGTTGCATCAAACAAAATCCAATGATTGTTATTCCAAAAAGCTGTATTAACTTCATTTAAAGACTTTTTTGGGAAAAAAAAAGGATTAAATTATGTTGAGAACCTACATCTAATGCAACAAATGTATTGTCCAATTGTTATTTTAGATTTCGTGTTTCGTTTTGCAGTTCCGATCGCTAGTACTTGTTTTCTTTTATCGATATCATTCTTGACAGAGAGTTTCCTGTTTATTACTTACTTTTCAATGGTTTAGATCGTTTAGTTATGGTATAGCTAGGACCCGAGTCTTTAACTACAGGATGGTACGCTGCCGGTCCTGGACCTTGATCTAGATGACAAAAATCAGAATATTGATGGAAAGTAAAGACATCCAATCTGGTATCTGAAATACTTATATCCGATGGAGAGCAATATCATGACGAGTACCATGCAGCTACTGATATGGATCTATATATATAAGGAAAAGCTCCCCCACCGCCCCTCTTCCAAAAGTAATCAAAAGATGTATACCTATATGTAGCCGGTTAATCCTTTTCCCCATGCTAAAAGCAGGCGCCTTCTGAGCACCCGGTTTGGGATATTTTTCAGCATTGTATTCATTGGGTCCTGGTCCATCAACTGCAAAAACAGAGTTTTATAATTGAGCTCTGTTCCAGTGTGATGGTAGATCACAGTCAAAACGTTTTGACACAGATTAGAGATGTAATAAGTGGCCTCCATCACTCAGGCCTTCTTTGTCTATGCATAGCTGCGACGAATGACTATGTCATAAGCAAATACTTTCTCATGAAAACGACCTACGACTTGATTCATTAGATGTCATTGACAAAAATAAAGGATGCATTTTAGAGCACCTACAATCAGATAGCAGGAACTTATGCCAGAGACGGGACAAGGTTTGCTTCAATTGTGGGACTCCCGCTTACTCTTCTCGATTCAAGAGCACCTTGTGATCTTAGGTTTATCTATTATGTTCGTAGCAAATTTTACATGAATGATTCATGAGTTATTATCGTTTTGATAGGCACTGTCTATTTTCTCCCTTATGTATCTGGCGTTAAGATAACAAGCTTATCTTGGTCCACGAGGACTTCTTATCTGTTTCGAGAATAACAAGGTCTCGACCCTCTCTCTTGGGATCAGTATTGATATATCTGTTATTATAGACATTAGTATGTATATTGAATCTAATCTGCACAATACCAAATTATTTCGATATTCGACTGCAATAGCCACTATTCTTATGTTACGGAAGTTTGTAAATGCAGGGATTTAGTTGGGTTGTACGTTGGCGGATACAGCCAATCAGAGCCCGCAACAGAGAGGTATAAGACGAAGTTCGTAATAGCTTGATATTGTGAAGATGAATGAGTCTAGGAATCTAGGTGTCTTACTGTCTTGCCAGGTTTTACTTCTGTGGCCGATAGAAAAAGCTGGTCTATCATTCTTCAAAAATTCCGTGGTTAAATTATAGTTGGCTGGCCCAGGGGAACTTTCTGAAACGAAATAAACAGCTCTATAGATGAGACACATTGATGACGAATCGTGGAATAGCGAAACCCATGGTAGAGCAATATGATAGTCTCTTTAGATTTCGATATCACACAATTCACCATTGTTATCAAGAAACTGGTTCGCTTTGATTGGTTAAAAATAACGTTATTAGAACATAACTGTGGTAGAAAATTCGTTAGATTACAATTGCACCAAATTCCCGTCGTTGAACCTAAAGGAATTGATATAAATATATCTACAAACTGAGACCGAAATCTGACAATCTGACATAGCTAAATAAATATCAAATTGATAATAAGTGAAAACTAAATAAAACTATAGTCAAGTTAGTAGAGAGTTATATTAAATGTTTTATCTGATATCTTTGACAACTGTCTGTTTAGTCCGAAACTTGGTGACCCTACATCTGGCCTCGTATAATTAGTTTTGTATCAAGCAATCTGCTAGCTAGTTGGACATGATAGTTTGGTATGCTCTAGTCTCAATCTGACCACAGAAAACTATCATTGTACCAAGCAATCTGCTAGCTAGTTAGACACGAGAGTTTGGTATTCTCTAGTCTCATTCTGACCACAGAAAACTATCATTGTACCAAGCATTCTGCTAGCTAGTTAGACATGATAGTTTGGTATGCTCTAGTCTCAATCTGACCAAAGAAAACTATCATTGTACCAAGCAATCTGCTAGCTAGTTGGACATGATAGTTGGGTATTATCTAGTCTCATTCTGACCACAGAAAACTATCATTGTACCAAGCAATCTGCTAGCTAGTTGGACATGATAGTTTGGTATTATCTAGTCTCATTCTGACCACAGAAAACTGTCATTGTACCAAGGAATCTGCTAGCTAGTTAGACAGAATAGTTGGGTATTCTCTAATCTCATTCTGACTACAGAAAACTATCATTGTACCAAGCAATCTGCTAGCTAGTTGGACATGATAGTTGGGTATTATCTAGTCTCATTCTGACCACAGAAAACTGTCATTGTACCAAGCAATCTACTAGCTAGTTGAACACTATAGTTGGGTATACTCTAGTCTCATTCTGACCACAGAAAACTGCCATTTTTCCAAGCAATGCTAATTAAATACAGTATTCTTGTATTTCAGTCCTATTTGGACGACAGAAAACTGTAGGAAAGAAAGCTGTCAGTTGGTTGGTATCATCCTCGCCTCTCCTTTGTCGAAGGAAGAAGCAAGTTTCGGACAGTATTGTATCTGTATCGACAAAGCTTCCACGAAACAATCCTGCCGAGACCACTCACATTAAATATAATTCATTTACCAAACTTAATAACCATTATTCTAGGACAATAAAAATCTCATAAAGATTAACAATGAAAAAAGATTGATTGTTCTGGCTCTATCTGGATGACATTCTAAGCTATCTGATATGACTATGTCTCTATATCCCCGAGCCATGTTTGTTTAGTCCATAGTTTATTTGATTAGTTTACTGATTTCGTTGATTGAAAATCAAACAGTAGAAATAGAATCAATAAGATTCTATAGCAGCCAGGCCTAATAATAGACGACGAGCCTTGCTTTTCACAGACGGATGGGCGCAGCCACGAAAGGGGACTGGGCAGTTGCGCGGCCAAGAAAGGGTGCTGTCCAGTTGCGCGGCCACGAAAGGGTTGCTGTCTAGTTGCGCGGCCAAGAAAGGGTGCTGTCCAGTTGCGCGGCCACGAAAGGGTGCTGTCCAGTTGCGCATCAGCTTAGGTAAGGGGTCTGGCATGTTAGGCCGCCATGAAGGGGTTCTTGGTAGTGTCGTAGCAAGTCATGTTTTTCGAGAAGGGGTCCTAAGCTGGTTAGGGTAGCACATAAACCCCCATTTTCATACAATGGGAGCCGTGTTCCAAGGACAGCAGTGCCATTTAATCAATCAAGGGTTTATATGTCGCACTGGCTCGCGCACCGTTAACACATATGTCCGACAATACTTTCCAAGTATTTCCGCCCGTGTAAAACAATTAGCATGACATATTACATTTGTTTTTATTTCATATGAGGCTGGTTAACCACGAGGATAGTCCGGGACATCACATAGTGCCTGTAGCTGTACGGACATAACTCAATTTGAATAAAAGACGTGGGCCTTATTTGGCATTATTTTGGAGTAAAGTTATTTTATGAAGTCTTTGGAAGGTAAGACCATGTTTTAATACCACATTTTCGGAATTATGGTTTTACAAAAGGTATTTATAGAATATTAAGTTCACTTATTGCAAAGATTAATTGTATTATTTCAATTGCCGTAGGCCTACGTCTGAATTTTTTCCATTCCAAAAAATCCACAACCAGATATGACTTTCCAACCCCTATTGATCGTATCAAACTATTTCAAGAAATCTGATTGGGTAAGACAGTGAATGCATTAGGATTAGCCAATCAGATGCTTGTTTTAAACTTTTATGATCAACTGAAAGTTACGATATTCTGATAATTTATGTTTCTGGTGGAGAATTTGAAATAATCTTCCATAAATAGATAAGATCATAAATGAATGAATGAATGAATGAATTAACGAATGAATGAATGGATGAATTAACGAATGAATGAATGGATGAATGCATGGACAATTTTACCTGGTCCCAAGCCGCTATATTTGCTGACAGGATAAGAAAGTTTGGTTCGATGTCTACAACTGTAAGCGGGGTGTCGCTCTTGTATCACTTTTGGTTTCACTTCATAATCCCCGGGGCCGGGATGGTATTCATCTGAAAGATAAGCAAAAGTTTTGTTGGGGACCAACTAAGGTTCACGGTATTTTTCAACCAGTTGGTCCTTGGTCTTGTCATTGATCAATCCACACAGTAGACATACCTTGTGTTGAACGGGACATTTGATTGGATGATTATTTAGGTGACCTACAACTCACACTGCATAGTAATCGTGAGATCATGGATGCGGAGATGAGAAAATCGCTACAAACAAGCAATGAAACGTGAATTTAAAATTAGATTGGGCAAGAATAATAGATATGACAGACATCAGTTATTCCAGGCTATATGCCTTTAAGTTCTGTCAATACAATATCCACAGGACAACACCCCTTTAATTTAACTTACCGTTTCTATCGAACCACCGATACTTCATAGTTTTAGCTTTATCGGTATCCAACATGGTGGATTTGACATAATAGGAATTCGGAGACGGACCATATTTCTGAGCTGAAAATAATAGAAGAAACAACTACCACTATCTTGAGACTATTCGACATTTTGGAGGTTACCAATGGTCAAAAAAACCGTTGGTCGATGTTCGTGAGTTGAGTTCATTTTGAGCTATGGTCTTTACTAGTCATATGAAGGTTATATTTTGATCCAACTTATTGACTATTATCAGAAGAAGTGAGCTGTTTTTCGATCCCTGTTTGAAAGGCTTCTGCCAAACCCACCAACTCCACGTGAAAACTGCTGTCGAACAACCATGTTCCTTTAGCAAATTTGTACGAACAAGGCTAAATAAGAAATCACTTAACATTATTCCACAGCTGTTCCTACCTTGTAAATCTTCTCTCCTGGCTGTCATGGATTTTGCTACAGCCTGACCAATAGTTGACCCGACATCGTAAACATTGGGCGCTGGTACGTTCTCTTTACTCGCTGAAATGCATGTAAATTCATTCTACAGAAAACTACCACCCGATGCCTTCTTCCGAATGATCTTTTGCCCTTAAACCTTATTCGGTCCCCTTGCTAATGATTTTTCAAACATAGCAACACGGGGCTACGTTCGAAATCTCAGAATATTTAAGTGAAATGAAAAATACGTACATACATCTTGATACTGAAGCCGTTTAGCTAAAGAATAAGCAGGTCCACTCTCCGGGTTTCCAATTGTATAATCCGCTGGACCTATAATGAGTACACATTAGCGTCAGTTGTATTGAAACGGTTTCAAAACAATTTGAAGGGGCAATCAACCTGCACTCAATGTCTTAGACCCTAACATAGCTAATCTAAACGTGGATTGTGACCAAATACATAAGGGAGTATTCGCCGCAGCAAGGAGCTGTCCGTCTTCCCCTTTGCCATACATCTACATGGATATTGACCAATTGCAATTATTGCAAAGAAAGGTGTGCTTGTGCTTTCAGCTTCTCTGTAGCACCACGATTGCCTCAAATCTTCAGAAGCTTCTATTGACAATACTGATGATCTAGATGGATTCTGTTTAGTTTGTGAATCACATTTAATTAGAGAGAGAAATAGTACCACTCTGGCGCTTAGTACGAGCTTTACGAACGAAGAACTAGACACAGCTTTATGGAATAACAATCACTGGTTAAAGTTTTATGCAACGTTTCGACTTGTTTACATTGTAGTCCTCAGGAACAGAATGCATACTTGGATATTAGCTATTAATGGAAGTAGTCTTTTTTGCTCTAGTATTCTAGACACTCACCGGGACCTTCTTGGGAGCTGATTGTTTTCCGGCTGTTACCAAAGGATTTCTGAGGACCGCATCTCCAGTAGCCTGAGCTCGGCCAGTTATTCGGCCCTGGAGTTTCAAAACCTAAAAACATGTGCTATTCAGTCACTGAATAAGAGTATTCATTTAAAGAAAAGATCAAGAGAGAAAGTCACGAGTATAAGCACGCTTACAGAACTGCTTTTGCATCTTTTGTGTCTCATCAGCTTTTCGTGATATCTTTTATACTTCTTTATTTCCATTGTCAAGCAGATGGTCGGTTTGAGGGTATGGGGATGAAAGAATGTATGAAGGACCTGTTTGTTTGTTTCAAACATGAGTTCTTTTAAAAAGGATTGTCTGAAACAGAAACAGTGTTAGACTTACCAGCAACATCTGCAGGTTGAATCAGGCTGTTTTTAAGACCAGCATCTTGATGCCTGGTTCTCATGCTGTATCTCGGTCCGGTACTCCCCACCTCGTTGACTCGTACATTGTAACGAGCTGGACCGATATCGGATGCTGATTTAGCAGCTGAAAATAATCAGATTTAGAGAATTAGATGATTACTTGTTTCGCTCACGAATCACCATATGCTCTCCCTTGACAGTTGTAAGTGCGACTGAGTATATCAATAGAGAGTCCACAATAGCTTATAATATATTGCATATTTGGTATTCAGTTTTTCATAGCGACCTCATAGCTTATAATGTAATGACTTTAAAGGGATTGCAAGGGAATACTCGGGGATCCTGTCTACCAGCTGGTCCTTAGTCAAACCTCTTGGCAGTGATCTTACTAGGATAACACTAAGATTCACGAAGATCCTGTCTACCAGTTGGTCCTTGGTCAAACCTCTTGGTAGTGATCTTACAAGGATAACACTAGGATTCATGAATATCCTGTCTACCAGTTGGTCCTTGGTCAAACCTCTTGGCAGTGATCTTACTGGGATAACACTAAGATTCATGAAGATCCTGTCTACCAGCTGGTCCTTGGACAAACCTCTTGGCAGTGATCTTACTAGGATAACACTAAGATTCATGAAGATCCTGTCTACCAGTTGGTCCGTGGTCAAACCTCTTGGCAGTGATCTTACTAGGATAACACTAAGATTCATGAAGATCCTGTCTACCAGCTGGTCCTTGGTCAAACCTCTTGGCAGTGATCTTACTAGGATAACACTAAGATTCATGAAGATCCTGTCTACCAGTTGGTCCTTGGTCAAACTTCTTGGCAGTGATCTTACTAGGATAACACTAAGATTCATGAAGATCCTGTCTACCAGTTGGTCCTTGGTCAAACCTCTTGACATTGATCTTATCAAGATTACCTTTAACCACAAATAACAAATAGTTAGTTTGAAGCAAATGATAAGAATTAGACTTACCTTCGTCATCATAAATAGAAGTAGTACGACCCTTCAATGACAGATGCCTGTCTTTCCATTTTAAATCACGCCCTGTACTGTAGTTAGCTGGACCAGGAGCTTTCTTAGCTAAAACAGGAACAGAAGTGTGTTAGCTGGTGGGACATACCAGTTAACAGATTGCTAAGGTTTGACAATGACATTTTTCTGTGGTCAGATTGCTAGGACGATGTTAAGGGTGGCGTATTTTAAGAATTGGACATTCCTCAACAATATTAGGCAGTAAAACTTCAAACATATTGTACACAATAAATCAATAGGCTGATAGGATTTAAGTGAGAATGTTTAGTTGTATCAAATACCCGTTCTTACGTTTTAAGACTTTATATTTGCCGGCTACAGAATAATGAGGAGGTTCGTACCGAGTGGCTCTGATCTCTGGGGAATAATCAGCAGGTCCTGGGCCTGGAATTCCTGAAATTTATAACAAGGTTGGCTTTACATTTCTATTAAAACGTTTACAGCATCAAATTAGTTTTCAAGTTTATTTGTTGACGTTTTTCCAATGAAGAATATACCAGAAACATCCTCCACCAGATCAAAATTGGTTCGATACTCCAATGTTACTTAAAACATTTTAATATGAAAAGAAACGTATGCAAATTCATTGATCAGAAATTAGAAAACAGCCATAATAGTATTATAAAGGATACAGAATTTAGTATGAAATGCTCATCCAAACGTTCCATTTTGGCAAAAATGTATAGCTTTAAGTGGTTGTTATCCTTACCTAAAGACGTCAATGGTTTCTCGCCTTCAGGAACAATATATTCTCCCATAGATGTTCTATCAACTAAAACAACAAAACCATACGATTAGGCTACTATGCATATTTGGTTTGGTTTTTGAGGTTCAGTCATTCGTGAATCAGAATTAGGTCTATTACTACACCAAAGTGACATGGTCCTGTCACTCTTGTCTTACATTCAACCCATCCAGCCAATGGAAACATCCAGCCAATGGAAACATCCAGTCAATGGCAATAAGATTGTGATCTTCAAAAGTGCCGCTGATGAGCTTGTGTCCTATTTGAAAGTGGCCTTTGCATTAAACATTTGTAGAAAAGTGTTCAAAACAATCTTTAAGCCTATGAAAACTCTGGAACTGAACCCCAGAAAAACTTACGTCTAAAGTTCTGTGGTTTCTGCGACTGTACAGAACTCAGATCAACTTCCGACTCTTCTTTAGTCGCATTGAAAATCTGTTGCAGGAACGCTGGTAGCTGAACCTTGGTATCCATTTTGTGGATGTAAAAATGGCGAAATTTTACAAAAAATCTCCAGAAATAGCTCCCGTGTTCTTCTGCTCACATTTCAGTAGCTATGCTGATGACGTCAACAAAACATAATCTGAAGACGTCATAATGGCGCTGAACTGAACGCAGACTTTTGGATACATTCTATGCTTAAGGTACGGTCAATTACCTCAGCAAAGTTTAATGCCAATGCCAAAAGACCAGCTGGTAGACAGGATCTTTGTGAACTTAAGATGTCATCCTTGTAAAATCATTTCAAGAGGTTTGTTGGTAGACAGGATCCTTATGATCCTTGGATGCTATTGCTGTTTCTTACTTTTTAATAGAGGCTATGCTTTTTGTATCCATTGTCTGTTGGTATTGTCTTGATGTCGTTGTAAACTTTTTTTTTATATCATTTCATCCCAGAGACATCTAAAGTAATTACACCGCTGTTTTAAGTGTTTTATTCAATTAAATAAGAACTATTCGTTATATTGTGATGTGAAAGGTGTTACAAATAGCAGAATTTAAGTTTTGTAGACATCAATTTCCCTTTAAACTAGCATAAGCCACAGCAGGTATGATCTGTTGATAAATATATACCCCCCCCCCCCCCCCCTCTCCTTACAAGCTAGAGCTCATACGGACCCCAACATTCCCTCGCGACACCCCTAGGTTCAGTTAACATTAGCTAGAGCTGGTATAATTTGTTGATAAATCTCGATTCCTCTCAGAAAAATTTTCTCATGAAGAAACTCGTTATGATCGTGGAGAAGAACTGGGGTGTTGTTCATTGGAGAGAAACCCAGAGCTGGTATACCAAGCTGAAAGATAGACAAAAGTGGAAAAGTGGGGATCGTTGTGGAAGAATTTGGGGTAAGATTGATAAGGATGGAAGGATGGACAGTATGGTTACCCCCACCTCCCTCCGACCTAAACTTATGTGACTTATTTAAGGTCTTCAAACCATTAGGTCAAAACCTTGGACTAGCGTCTTGCTACTCATCGGGCTGTAGAATTGCTCTTGTTTACTGTGGACAGTCGGTTCCCCAGCGTTTCTACCCCAGCCGCCATACAGTCGGTTTAGAAGCTCCTCATATCGCTTGGTGTTGGCTGGTACCAATAGAAGACACTAGTAGCCCAGGCGTGGCATGAAAGGGACCACCCACCTTTCTGGTATGTCGACTGTCAGTTCCCACTGGACAAATGGACGTGATGATCTTCAAGTCTCTACAATAAGATTTATCAAAATATTTAACTTCCTTCTTTCCCTAAAACTGTTTCTTATTGCTTAAAAATGGAATAAAAGTGGATTTTACGCCTTACTTTCTGCTCTCAGTTGGGCTTATGAAGGCAGGCAACGCCATATTGTGTGTAATGAGGTAAATTGATCCAGGAAATTGGCATTAGACTGCTCCGAACGCTTTCATATAGTCAAAATTATACCATAACTCACAAATTTTGACAAGTTCCGCGGAAGGCGTTCCACCAAGGATCTGAATCATCAATACTAGTAAGGTCTTGGTGGTTCCCTCTCTGAAATAAGGATCTATTCATCACTATTGAAACGAAATATAGTAGACATCGTGAAATACGGTAAATATGTAATATTTTTTGACGTGTTAAAGAGACGACGAGCGCACAGCGATCTTATCCTTCTATGGGTGTATGATAAATATAGCACAATTATGTGAACTCTCACGAAGAACCCATTCTACAGTTAGTACTTACAACCACAAATTCATAAGTTACTCCTTCGCCCGATTCTTTACACCACTGAGCTATCTGAGCTTCGAGCTTCTCCATGTCCACGTGTGGAGGTATCCTGATATCAAATCCTGAAAAAAGGATGACGGGCACTATATGTGTGTGGAATATCAGCTTCAAATTTATATTTCTAAAACCATTATTTGATGTTGACTCATATTGCTTTATACCTTTTGAGGATATTCTCTTTCTGATGACAGTTTTGTAATTGAAATGCAGCCAGTCCGTCAATTTTCCGCAAGGTTCCGTATTGGACCCTTTTCTTTTCAACATTTGTGTTAATGAACGTCAACTTTCCTGTCGGAGATACTGCAGTAAATGGTTGGCATTTCAGGTGCCAGCTTCACAATGATCAAGATATTACGGCCTCATCTTATACCTTGACTGCAATGGTTGACTTTCTCCTTTGTCATTATGAAGATGTTTAGGTGTATGGACGTTTAGTCTAATGTAAGCTTACCGATGCCGAGTTCAGCCGGGATGACGTTGTACTGAATACCTCCCTGAAATGTGCGGAAATAATATTAAAGACGATTAGGAATATCAAATGATCAGATCAAAAGCATGATTCCGTTGGACCAGGGTAACACGGATGATAGATCTGGAAAGGCAAATTTTATCCAGCTGACCTCCTGAAGCTACTCTCATTTTTTTATCATTTTACATAGGGAAAGAAATGTCTGTGAGCCCACATTAACAATTCTGTGACCCCTGACCCCTGACCCCTGACCCCTGACTCGACCACACCTACTGATACATAGAAACATCGATCTAACGAATGTCTACATCCATCATTTTGAAGCGCTCTTTTCATTTATGTCCTAATCAAGTTGCGCGGTTGAAACTTGAGACAAAGTAAGGATTACCTCTAACATGGTCATATTAACTGTACAAACTGAACCTATACTTAACGACTCGTCTGATTTCAACCTGAAATCATGATAATTGATAAAACAGGTAAAGCTGCAGCAGATGATGATGATGATGATGATGATGATGATGATGGATGCTGCTGCTGATATGATGATATGATGATGATGATGATGGATGCTGCTGCTGATATGATGATGATGATGGATGCTGCAGCTGATATGATGATATGATGATGATGATGATGATGGGATTGCTCAATAGATGCTAGATCGACGACTGCTTGGAAATCAGAAGCCGTCGGTTCGACACCCCCTTTATGGACGAACATTACTGATTCCAGGGTTCGTGCTTTCCGAAGTTGGTCCAGCTTTGAACTCCTTCCACCAACAGGAAGTACAATATAGGAGAACAAAATGAAGAAAGGTCTCTGACGCCTACCTGTCTTCTTCTGTTTTTCTAAATTCCAGAAACTTGTTAATGACTCTTTGCTGGAATGAAAAAAAAACAGCAGCTTCATCTGAAGGGCAATGGATATTTACCACATTAATGCAGAAGCAAATAAATAAATCCAGTGAAAGTAGATAGTTATTTACCACACTCTGCAAAATCCCTATACGTCCTGGAAGGATAATGAACATGGCTAATGGACTACCCTCACGTGTTACATATTATAATGGTTGTTTCTGTGTTTGAAATGTGCTCAGAGAGTGAGCTTATTCTTGCTCTTCCCCAATCCAAAAGCATCATATTGTACTCACCACTTTTTCTGCGGCTGTGTTTTCTATCAGCTGTGAACCATGACCTGGATTGCCACTACAGGTGACTTTAACCCCTACAAACCAAAGAAAACTGGGTAATTAACCGCTGTCTCTTTAGTATTGTCCCGCTTTAAGAAGGCTACAGTCAATGCCGCGAACTTGGTTTATATCTATCTACAACAGTTGGTTTCATTACATTTTATAATATAACGCCACAGAATTTGAATAACATACTCCTAAGTTGTACTTGAATATAAATTGGAATTTTAATCATTTCTTTTAAAGAGGAAGAACGAAAGGGAAGAGAGACAACCCTAACAATATAGGATCTACGTACACCAGAAAGACTTTTCACCATAAAACACTTTGAACTCTTCTCCAGGATTCGCTATTCCTGCAAAAAACAGAGTAGAAACTTCAGGATCAAATAGCTAGGAACAAGGCATACTTTGATTATAGGAAGGTGGATGTTATCCAAATATATAATGGCTACAAATCCATAGCCATGACCCAATCCCGAATGTGACTAACTGGATAAATACAAATGGATACCCAACCCTCTCTTGGTTGACAAAAATCGGACCAATGATACTACTGCGTACTGCTAGTGGGATAGAGGTGGGAGGCACCACAAAATACCATCTCAATGAACGAACAACCCCTTTGCCCTTTGAAAGGTAACTAGTTGGTAGACAAAGATAGAAGAGGCCACCCCTTCAGACTGACAACAGTCATGCCAATGGTCCTCCAGTAGAACACGATACGCTGTTTAGTTGCCATCCATCATGTAACAGTGTACCAAGAACTATACAAGTATCAACTAATAACTACTTCTACAGCACTCAAAGTACTATTACGGAAATGTTTGAAATTACAAAGAGAAAACAGAAAATCGAAGTATATCCATCAAACACGCTGTTATGAGTCAATAAATGTAATGAATATATAAATCTATACAGTGTCCACTACACTGAACAATAGCATTTGATACAATTCTAGTAAACTATCAGTTTGTACCAAACTTATATTGGAAACGGGTATTGACGAAAATAGATGCAAACTGCATTGCCTGTCATGCAGCTTGTCTCGAAATAAATCCAAAGAAAGAAATGCACCACCTTTGGTAGTAAATAAAGCACCATACCTTCGTCGAGAGCAAAACCAACATTTAGTTTCCTAAACTCTTCTCGTTTTACAAACAAACTTTGTGGAACACTCCCTATTTCTTCATCTAAAAGGACGAAAACAGCACAGCTTAAAAAACAAAAGGCTCATCGAGAGAATTTCTGTAGATTTTGCAAGATTGACTAGATACCTAACACATCAAACGCAATTGCAAACCTTGAAAATATGCTAGACAACCTTCGCTTCTTATGTTAGTAGTAACGTACGAGCCATTTAAACCAAACCAACCGCAGTAAAACAAATTGCAGAAGTACCAATAGATTTTCATGCAACTTGGAGATAGGACGTAGCATACCGGAAGTTGCAATTGATTTCTAAAAAAACAATTTGGTGAGCAGTTTGCAACTTCCGGTTACACAGAAACCAATCAGTTATGCAAAATCCTCATATGAAGTAACATACCGGAAGTGAAGATCAAATGAATATTTCTTAAACATTGTTCACCATTGTTCTTTAATCGTCGAACAGCTTCTAGGTACCTAAAGATATCAAATTGTATTACGAAATGGAAACATGACGACTCACAAAAGACCACCTGCAGGCTCCTTGAGAGCTAAATATGCAAAACTAAATCCAAAAGAGATCATCTATTGGACGAAAATGGCTCAATATAAATGAGATATTCGAAGAAAGTTTATATTTGATTATTTGGTAAGATTGTATAAAATAAATAACTTACTGAATACCAACACATTTCATATCCTGAAAATGAAATGAAATTGACGATAAACAATGCTTTGCAGAAAAAAATGTGGGAGCAGCGACATTAAGCTACCTTTCGATTTTCAACTGTCTAGGTGTACTGTCTGTTGACCACAAGACGTATGAAGCAGATTGGTGCACTTTGCAATGTCAAATGTGAACATTATTTTGCCGAGGCGGCATCAGACAGAAACAACATCTCAAAACGGAATTTAGCAAACTCACCGACCAGGAGCTAGTAGTCATAGAGAAAGAACCCTATATAGCGATATACAATTCGCTCGATTCATTTTTGATAATGAGAGACGAGGGAGAATTTGACCTTTGACACTAACCTGAGCGCCCCTAGCGTAAATTTTACCATCAATCTTTTCAGCACTGAATGGATCAACTTTCCAATGTTCCTGAAAACGAATTTTCACATGATTGTAGTAAAGAGTAACTATTCGCAGTTTCTGATATTATTGTACACCAACCCTACATGAAATTTAAATTCGGAAAAATGATACGGTTAATGTCATAATTGAGTCGAATGAATCCCCTCAGCATTTAGAATCTAGTTCATGATATTCAGGCATGGACATGGCTAGCACATTTCGGGACAACTAGATCTAAAAATAGCATAAATACTTACCGGAAATACAGGAACGACATCTATATGTGAACTGAGAACGATTGATTTTAATGATGGATCTGTTCCTTTCCACGTCATAATACATATCGGTTTCTGTGGCGCCACCTAGAAATATGTGGTAATATTGTGATATTCGTAAATTGACACCATATTCAAAATGGTCATATTGAACTACTCATGGGGGCCAGGTAGTTTTGACACCAATCCCTCTCCATAAAGTGTTTTATATTTTTATCGTTGGATAAAGATGATTTTGGTATAGATCTTCATCCATAAAACGTCTTACTCTATATGGACGACTAAATACGGGGATAACAGGTCATTTTGGCACAGCTTCTCCTCCATAAAGCGTCTTACTATATATTTGGACGACTAAATACGGGCAGGTTGTTTTGGCACAGATCTTCTTCCATACAGCGTATTATTAAATCTAGGACACCTAATTGCCTATATCTTGGTACGTGATGTTAATAATGATTCATATTTTTTATCATAATTAGGTTATTTGTTTATTCATTTATTTTATCTTCTAGATATTATAACCCACGAATTCTTATTATTATATTATTGATAAACTTTCCTTTCCAAATTAGTTCCTATTTTCATAGAAATTTACAACTGTTAAGTGACATTGCTCGCTCGAGATACCTTCGTATTTTTTTAACCTGTTTCCCCCTGTCAGTGATGCATCTTGAGGGTGACGTTGAAACACGTCTTGGTTGTGTACATCAAAGTCCCTCGAATGTTGAGACGGGATTTTGCAAAATTTCCCTAATTGAACACTGCATGTCGTTGTCCGTCTTCAATTGCATAATTGCAGACGCTCTTACGTACCTCAAAAGATGTAAATTCTAGGCCAATATCTTGGGCGACTCTTCTTAAAAACTCAACGGCTTCATCTATGAAGAAAAGGATTTAATATAGCATCTAAATAAATATAGATAGTTTGGCTGTCAGTATTTCCCTCGCTGCACACAGCATAGTGTTGCCCCTTTCCGTAGACCTGTCGTAAATTGCCCATTATTTCAAACTTTTCCCTCGGTGCACACTTCATTAGCATTAGAATGTAAGACTTAAATTCATAACCGTCAGTGTGCAGGATTGTACAGCAAATATTTAGTTTGGAAAGAACGTGAAATCACACCTTTAGCTTTTCAAAACTCTAGAAAGGATTTTCATAAGTGATACGGAAAAAAAAACAATGACACCATACCGTAGTTGACATCAGGTTGTACTGTTTTAATCCGTAAATATTCTCTAAATAATGTTACAGCTGGGTCTTCTGTTTCACTCATTATCCTAGCTGAGATATCCGATGGCCTAGTTGAGATATCCGATGACCTAGCTGAGATATCCGATGACCTAGCTTAGATATCCGATGACCTAGCTGAGATATCCGATGATCTAGCTGAGATATCCGATGACCTATTCGATATATCAGATGGCCTAACTGAGATATCCGATGACCTAGCTGAGATATCCGATGACCTAACTGAGATATCCGATGACCTAGCTGATATATCCGATTTCCTAGCTGAGATGAACTAGCTCAGATACCCGATGTCCTTGCTCAGATAACAGATGTCCTAGCTCAGATAACAGATGTCCTAACTCAGATAATAGATTTCCTAGCTCAGATATCCAATATCCTAGCTCAAATAACAGATGTCCTAGCGCAGATATCCGATGTCCTAGGACAGTTATCCGATGTCCTAAATTCTGAAATATTCCAGATTACCGACGTTGTTAGTGGTGTTTGATGACAATTTATACGAGATTTTAGTCGAAATGATAACAATATCGCCTGTCGTTAACAGTTGAAATAGTAGTTTGATAAATTCAGCAAGTTTCGAACAAGTAAAAGGGATATGGTCATCAAAAAAAATCCCGTAGCTCTTGTTAGAATTAAAATCTGATATGCAGTTCTTCTACATTGCATGTTATAATTGCATGTCATATCAAATATAGGATTCCTACACATTGTGCAGATTTGTACAGATTTCATGAAGTGTACGGTTATACCTTATTGCCCGTGTCTGGATTTCAATTCTGAAAAGAGACACAGATGGCTAACAGCTGGTACAGAAATATTCAGACAATTGATAGTAAAGAGTAAGCTATGTTAAGTATAAGCTGATAAAGAATATATATAGAGGACACCATCACTTTAAGAGATAGATAATGTATATATCATATGGTTATCATACTATTGTTTACTATATTATATTATATACTATATATACCTCTAGTCGTAGGTCAGGATTTGACCCACATATACCTCTAGTAAAACATGGGACAACACATTGGCTTATTTGTCGTGCACTATATCATACCAGGTGTATGTCTTGAAAGTGTGGCTGGACATACTCAACCTTTCAACTCATTCCCATCCCACTCTGCGTTTGGGTTATCAGCTTGGGATAATACTTTAACTTTAACAGCTAACAGATATTTTGTAAAAAGATTGCAACTGTGGCTTTTCATTCATAATTTTGTAGTGATTCCTCTTCTCAGAGCAAGAGTCAATGAAGCTGTAGGTCCCAACGTTGTCAAAGAAATCATCAATTCTCTCCTTGCGACAAGGAGCATCTCATACAGGGCATGCTTTGACCCCTCTTAAAGAAACAAATGCTTAGGTTATTTTTTTTTTTTATTATCAAATACTTTTATTGCATTTTAAATTTAAAATTTATCAAAAATATATGTAATCTGACCACTCCCGCCCCTCCCCCCAGTTCAGTTAACATTAGCTAGAGCTGGTATAATTTGTTGATAAATCTCGATTCCTCTCAGAAAAATTTTCTCATGAAGAAACTCGTTATGATCGTGGAGAAGAACTGGGGTGTTGTTCATTGGAGAGAAACCCAGGGCTGGTATACCAAGCTAAAACAAAATATGAAATTCTTAATTATATGCTAGCAAACAAAGTTATAAAAAGTTAACAAGACAGGATATGCTCATATTCAGATTTGGTATGGATTTATAAATTTAGAGAGTCCACATAGCTATTTATGATTTTTTGGTGTTTTCAGAGAGTCCACATAGCCAATAATGTTTGTTTGGTAAATTGTAAAATCCAAATGCATTCACTATAAAGCAATCTATTTAAAAAAACAGCACTGTTTCATTTTGCTCTCGACACGTGTTTCAGATATACAATCAACATCAGGGCAGCTGGCATGTAATTGGAAGCTCAATACAAACATCTGAATTTAGAGGTGTCAGCAAAGTAAGTGAACTCACTCACCAGGAGCTTCAAAGATTACTTACGTTTCTGACATAACGACTGTCAGTTCCAGCAGGGAATATTTCTGGTCTGATTTCAATATTCCTGGAAGAAAAGCCAGGACAGACAAGAATAGACAGTGCCAAATAAAATAGAACCATTACCTAGAGATGGAGAATATAGTCTACTCTACCAACAGAAGCAGTACGTGGTTCGAAAAGGTTATCGTCTAAATATCAGCTTTACCAGCTGATAGAGCTCAATTTCAGCTATCTGTATAGTCATCTAAATATTTACTTTACCAGCTGATAGAGCTCAATTTCAGCTATCTGTATAGTCATCTAAATATTTACTTTACCAGCTGATAGAGCTCAATTTCAGCTATCTGTAGAGTCATCTAAATATTTATTTAACCAGCTGATAGAGTTCAATTTCAACTATCTGTATAGTCATCTAAATATTTACTTTACCAGCTGACAGAGCTCAATTTCACCTATCTGTACAGTCATCTAAATATTTACTTTACCAGCTGACAGAGCTCAATTTCACCTATCTGTACAGTTATCTAAATATTTACTTTACCAGCTGATAGAGCTCAATTTCAGCTATCTGTATAGTCATCTAAATATTTACTTTACCAGCTGATAGAGCTCAATTTCAGCTATCTGTATAGTCATCTAAATATTTACTTTTCCAGCTGATAGAACTCGATTTCAGCTATCTGTATAGTCATCTAAATATTTACTTTACCAGCTGATAGAGCTCAATTTGAGCTATCTGTATAGTCATCTAAATATTTACTTTACCAGCTGATAGAGCTCAATTTCAGCTATCTGTATAGTCATCTAAATATTTACTTTACCAGCTGATAGGGCTCAATTTCAGCTATCTGTATAGTCATCTAAATATTTACATTACCAGCTGATAGAGTTCAATTTCAGCTATCTGTATAGTTATCTAAATATTTACTTTACCAGCTGACAGAGCTCAATTTCAACTATCTGTACAGTCATCTAAATATTTACTTTATCAGCTGATAGAGCTTAATTTCAGCTGTCTGTATAGTCATCTAAATATTTACTTTATCAGCTGATAGAGTTCAATTTCAGCTATCCGTTTAGTCATCTAAATATTTACTTTACCAGCTGATAGAGCTCAATTTCAGCTATCTGTATAGTCATCTAAATATTTACTTTACCACCTGATAGAGTTCAATTTCAGCTATCTGTTTAGTCAACTAAATATTTGCTTTACCAGCTGATAGAGCTCAATTTCAGCTATCTGTATAGTCATACCAGCTGATAGAACTCAACTTCAGCTATCTGTATAGTCATCTTAATATTTATTTTACCAGCTGATAGAGCTCAATTTCAGCTATCTGTATTGTTATCTAAATATTTACTTTACCAGCTGATAGAACTCAATTTCAGCCATCCGTGTCACATTTCATAATGAAATTCTGACGTTTAGTTTGACTATAAGAGTGTTTATTTTTGGCTGGTACTGAATATCTGTTTTGAAAAGAGTAACAAAAAGTTAAAAGACAGTTAGTTGTATGAGATGTTGCAGGTATAGGTGGAGAGGAATACGAACAGAAACTAAATGTGAAAGAAGTTAGACTACAGACTACTACAAGACAGAGGATTCGAACCCGACACTCACTTGTCTGACGTATAAGCTATCAGTACCACATGGCATTATTTCAGTTCGGATTTTTATTCCCCTAAACGTAGATAAATGGTCAGAACATCTTAAAGTAAAGCTTAAGGGGGGAAAGTCCATGGATTTAAATATAAATTGCTTAAATTGAGCTCTATCAGTTGGTTTAGCGACTATGTATCTTTAAGGTAGGCACAGAAAACTAGCATCACCTGATAAAGTCAGACCTCTATTCAGTTAGGACTGCAGTATGATTCGAATTTCGAGCAAGTGTTTCGGTACATAATAGAACCTTTCAAATATGTTTCTGAAATGATAGAAATGTCTTACAATTTTTGACAAGCTGTAGAGAATGCGGACCACCATTTATCATCCGGGCTAGTTGAAGCCATGTGGGATGCGTTTCCTTTCTGAAAATATAACAAAAAGTGTTTTACGTCCGATGCATTTGCATGCAACCTTTGGTAACGTTCACAGAATAAGACGCATGCAAGGATTGGGTTGGTTGTTCTTTTCTAATTGACTCTACTAGACCTCTTTCAATGCCAGTTGCTCAAACCTGCAACACTGACACCGGCTTAAAAAATAGATAGGGATCGGATTCTGCAACCATCCGGGGTAGTACGCAGGCAAGCATCTGACTCATTGAGCAACAATTCTGTGGCCCTACTCGGCCCCTGCACCTAGAAACGACATTAGAGGCACAGAGAGATACTTTAGATTGTTGAGCAATATACATACATGTAAATATTCTACAGTAATATCATCACCAGCTTCCTTACACCAGGCATCGATTTTAGCCTCAAATTCGACCAGGTTCACTGTTGGTGGTATTCTCACATCAAAACCTAGAGTCAAAACATCAATGTTTCTTAGTGTAATAAAATGGCGATATACAAATACAAAAACAAAGTCAGACTCGCACCGGTTTCTGTAAGTCGACAAGAATGGACAATTGAAGGCACAGAATCCGGAATAAGGCTATGATGCAGAACATCATTCCAAAAGCTTCACTATCAATGCGTTCACAACATGTGAATTGAAGAAATTATCCACATGAAGTAAATATCTAGAGCTGTTTTCAATTTGGTTGGATCAAGGAAATCATGTACGGAACAAGTGGTAAAATCGAGAAAGTAGAACATACATGCCGTCATTTCAGCTGGTACCACATTGACTTGTACACCACCCTGGAATATACAGAAAGGGGTTAACAGTGGCGACTGATATCATCCTCGAAAACAGTGGCTGTGGAAACATAATCTCTTATAGTGTTAAGTTATCGAGAAAACAAAATTGAACAGTATGTATGAACTGGAGTGGACTGTTCTGAAGTTTGTAGAGGAAGTAAGCAATCATCTCGACATTTTCCAATGCCCCCCCCTGATCTCTTATCAGTGTTCTGTAGCCCAGAGGAAAGGAAGTGCCTAGCTTACCTCGACCATGGTAAGGTTAACTGAAGTAACATCTCCTAATCGTAGATTTGGATCTGATTCCAACCTGGAAATAATCATAATATATCTGATGGATACGTCTCGTAATTAATTGTTGGCCTTAGCTGAAGAAGTATGGAACAAACTGGCTCTAAGATTATTTGGGTAAGATATTCACCAAAGTCCTGAGTAAAAATAAACTTCACAATATCAAGCTATTACGAGCTTCATACTTATAGTTATACCTTGACTGCAATAGCCACATTTGTTGTATTCAGGAAGTTTGTATGCTTTTGAATACAGCTTATCAGAGACCTCGAATAATTCAGACTTACCTTTTCTCTTGCTCTGCCCTTAAATCTAAGAACTTATTAACAATTTTATTCTGGAAACAGAAAAATTCAAATTCAAATGAACTGAAAAGCAATATCCGCTCGTTTGTTTGAAATTAGTAATAGCCAAGAGGCGATGTTATTTTGCTGATGTTGTTTATGGCTAGTGTTATCAAAGGGCAATACATTTCGAACATCAATGTACGCCAATTAGACACACTTACTGAACAGGAGAAGCTATAGTTGAGCTCAGAGACACAATCATGGAGTGAAAGAATGTTTTCCGATATGATGAGTCTGCATTTCTAATGCCAATGTACAGCAAATTAAACTAAACATTGACCAAGAAAAGCCACAATTGAGCTGAGAGACTCATCTGGTAGACATTTGAAATTAATAATTCTGTGAAATTATTTTATCCCCTTACAAATTTGTCAGCTGCAGTATTTTTGATGAATGTGGAGCCATGACCAGGAGCGCCTTTAATATTAACTTTAACCCCTGAAATTACAATGGAGATTTTAATAACGTCTATATGCTAATGCTGGGTGTCGTGCGCGAAGGAGGCCATACTTACTCTTTTCGAAACACCTGATTGTACCCATCTTTTGCTTCCGATTTTGTCATACTTTGGACGTGTTAATGGAATTGTTTTACTTGCACGAAAATTGGCGTAGAAGCTCTGAACTTTGGATATTTATTGTGCACACCCTGAAGAATCTGAGGCTGTGATTTATTATCCCATTCGAACCACTAGACACTTACCCCACGCCAAATCCTTAGACTGGGTTTAAATTTTCAAGTTACTTACACCAAGCTGATCGTTCACCGTAAAATACTCGAAAATAATCTTCTGGATTGGCAAGTCCTGGAATAAGTAAGATGTTTTTAAAATTATAACATCCATTTCAGAGAGTCCACATAGCTAATGTTTATTTCGTACTTGTCAACTCAGCATCCCTTTCAGAGAGTTCACATAGCTAATAATGGTTATTTGGTATTAAGGTTTGGACATCTCTTACAGATAGTGGTTTGATATTACACTGTATATACATCAGAATCATATCTTACCTTCATCCAATGAAAATCCTATATTTAACTTTTTAAATTCGTCTAAATCTATAAATTTAGCCATTCCTTCAAGTCCACCAATTTCTTCATCTGACAAAATAATCAGAAAATGTTACTTTTAAAGGCTTACAGTTGTCTTAATATTCTCTCTTTTCAAGACTAACCTCCGACGCCCTGTTCTTCTACAATTCAACGAAAAACAGTGGCTGAACTAGATGAGTGGGACCCGTGGACTATTCTCAACTTCTGCTCTCCTGTATTTTGAGACCCCTCTGTAAGTCAATTTAATGTCTGTTAGTGATTTATTTCTGAGGTTGGGGCACCCTTAGGTGTTTGGGCCTGAGGACCTGGCTCAACCAGTTCCTATGGCAGTTGAGTCAGGTGTTATTTCAAATTCTAACCTGGTCCAAAAATGATATGAATTGTTCTTTTAAATTTTTGGTTTTCTTTTTTTATTCTTCTTACAGCCTCGATATACCTTAAATAATATACAGCCACAGTACAAGATAATAGCTTAATAGCTTGGGTATCCATATATCATACACCATTGTGTTCGTATGAATCATTAGGTGAGGGAGTCGAATAGGGGCCACACAATTGTCAAAGGGGGGCTCACGTGTAGTTATTTTCACTATGTTTAATAATATACAACCACCGTACAAGATAATAGCTTCGTAGCTTGGGTACGCATATATCATACACCATTGTGTTCGTATGAATCATTAGGTGAGGGGCCACAAGATTGTCAACTTGGGTTCATTGGTAACTCCTAGTTTAATGTTAAGAAATATGAAAGTTAGGGGATGGGAGTAAGCCTGGTCAGCCTCCTGTGCCAGTCTATTCTTGGGGCTCCCGCATAGAAACACCACTGGCATACTGGAATAAAATTTAGGTTTATGCTTTAAACTTATTGGAATTGAAAAACACAAATATTAAAAGTACTCACTGAACACCGACACATTTCATATCCTAAAAAAAACAAAAATCGTTATACGTGACTTATATTAAAATGATACTTTACGCCTCTGGTCTATTGCTAGCCTTGCTACACTACTCGTTTTTGAAATACTTTTGTACATTGCAGTGCAAATTTACAGCTCGATTACTTTCGACAGCCTGCAAAAGTTTCGGCACCTTTACTATACGTAGTTGACCTTTGACACTTACCTGAGCGCCCCTAGCGTATATTTTACCATCAATCTTGTCAGCACTGAATGGATCAACTTTCCAATGTTCCTTGAAAACAGGAACAACATCAATATGTGAATATAACATGACCGATTGTAAACTAGCATCACTTCCAGGCCATGTTATAATACACATTTCTTTACCTTTTACCAACTGAAATGAATGAATGAATGAATGAATGAATTAGTTGTTACGATAATCTCTGAAAGGGATACTGTATCAGTAAATTACGAGCTAAACGGCTATAGAACCCTGTAAAATCATCTTACCTCGACTGTATGAAAAGGAAGCTGCAGCTCTTCCGCCTGACCTCTAAAATATTCTCTAGCTTCATCTAAAACATAAATCATTAAATTCGGATAAAAATCAGATATCTGCCCATAGATAGATACCTTTCTGTGACGCTAGGTTGATTATCAAATACCCATAGCAGATGTTTTGAATAATGAGTAAGATATGCCTATCTAACGTACATTGTAACAATACAAGGGCTGACTTTAGCATGCTAACATAGATAGTGTTAGCATGCTAAAGTCAGCCCTATGAACAGACAAATTTATTTTTTTCGAATTTAAATCTTGTCTGAAAATATTTTTTTGAAGTAGTAATTATTCATTCATACTGATCATTCTTTATCTTGTTTTATACACATCGTTATCTCTTTATACTTGAGTATGTACCAAAATAGGCTTACAACAATGATTTATGGTTGGTCTAGTTTCGTGACCATACATGGTGACTTTATCACATTCATTTCTGTATGATAGAATTATTATACATGGTCATGGGCAAGCATTAGATCTTCTTGAACCATAGACTGTCACAAGTTACTACAGTGTGTCATTACTGACATAATAGACCAGGACCCCACCCCAACCACCAAAATATTTTCTCAATTTTACCAAAAGGGCATAAAGATGTTGTTGGTGACCTCCACAGATCTAATACCTGTAATGTTATAGGCCTATTGATAAAGTGGCTTGTTTTTTAGACTATGTATTCACTCAAAGAATAAGCTCACGCTCCAATTGTCTCCTAGATAAACCATCCTAAGGGTCAAGGTTTGTTTGTTCAAAGAATACACCACTTCAGTAGAGATCCATTATGCGTACAATACGTTCCTACACAATTACATAACATAAAACTAACACATGGAGATTGGAATACACTTGCTGTCAAACACCGACAAAACTCGCTTGAAAATGTTGCAAATTCGACCTACGCAAGGAGCCACAAATCGTCTGCTTGTTCCTTACCATATTTAGGATGAGGCTGCACTGTTTCTATCCTCAGATATCGTCTAAAATTAGTCACTGCAGGGTCTTCCTTTTCCTCCGACATGTTGTTTACCTTTATCTCTACTTTCACTTTATCACGTGACTTATATAAGGGAGGTAATTGATTCATCGATTCAGACCACAGCGGTTTACTTACTTAAATGGTTTTATTTTAATTTCTTTAGTTTGTTAACCTCAGTTTCTTTGGATCTATGAAATATCTAGAGTTGTATTTCAACCAGAATTGAGAGAAGTAAACCATAGAAAATAAATGAAACAAAATATCTAAAGCTGTATTGTCTGATTGAGAAAACTAACGCACAGAAAATAAACGAAACAAAATATGCTATCTACAGAACTGTATTGAACTGAGGTGGAATATCTGCCTAGCTTTGATTATTCCGGCCTGTTCTTTTGGCAAACAACAAGGAAAGTCTTTCACGTCTGTAGAGAACCGAGAACTCTATTTAGTTTTTCTGTCGATAGAAATATTGGAAACTAGATCAAATAACCAATCTATTAAAACCTTTCTAAATCAATTACTAAATCGTCCCTATGTTTCCCCTAATAAAATGTATTAACACGTTCGGTATTGAATGAATTCAATGGGTTAATTTATCAACATTGGCTATCAAGAATTCCTTAGTCTTATTTCGTCCATTTAGAAGTCCCTAAGGGAAAGTAGTCGTGTTTGGTTTATACAGGTTATTACGTAATTACGTAATATTTATTAATTGGCAAATATGATGAGTTCTGCTGAGTTGCCTTTGACGTTTTATGTCTTGTACTATTTTTGGAACTTCTGAAGAACAGAGTCCCTTTTCACACACTTTAAACAAAAATACAATCAAGATACAAAAAAAAAACAATAAAAAAACAAGCGATTTGATTGTTTAATGTAATTATATAGTAATAAAATCTTTCATTTAACAGAGCATTTGATGGGTTGAATATTCATTTACCTAGAACAGTAGTTGCATAAAAATTTCATCAGATCATTGATGACAAATAGAGTCACTTTAGCAGAAAAGGCACGAAAAGCAAACTGTCTAGAATTATATGCCTTCCATATTTGGTTTCAGATCAAAAGAGATGGGGGGGGGGGGGGGGGGGTTGCGGGTGGAACTTTTGGAGGGGTGGAGTGGTTGGAGTGGGTGGGAGGGGCAGAAGAACAAAACTAAACAGTGTTTATACAGTTGCCCCATAATATCGCGATATGTATCGTGGGCTATCGTATGCACCTTCAACAACAGAATTCCTATTTGAAGCCCATAGCTTTTTTTCGGAGTGGGGTTGGGGGGAATTCAGAACAAAACACTGTGTTGATACAGTTAGATAAGTTATAATCTTCTCCGCACCTTACACGAAGGAACTCCTGTTTGAAATCTAACAGATGTTCGTCTTGGCATGGTCTAATCGTGTCGAAACACGGAAGTTTGTTTTCTTTCAAAGCATCGTCAAATCGCGAATAAAAACAACTAACTTGTTATTGGGATTCCTGAACTAAAGGAAGATACATGTTTCACGCTAAAATTAACTGTATTTTCATTCTAAATAGACAGGTACCAAATTATACCAATATTAAAACCTGTTCAAGTTGGATACCCCCGAAAATAATTTTATAACTGATAGTATATCATGCTGTTAGCAGGAGCAATGGTGATTCCGTGATTAGTAGATGAGGGGTCGAGTAGAGGCAACATGAGTCTCAGAGGTATTCATGTATGGGGGTAGAGTATAGGTAGAGAGGGGGGGGGGGGGGGTAAATCTTTCCCCGTGTATAATGTTTTGAAAGTTGTAGGAAAGGGAGGCAAGACCGAGCCAGTACCAATCTTTAAAATAGATTACAATTTCGTTTCCTTATTTTTATCGGTCTTATATTGGAGTGAAACGAAATTTTAATTCGATTGGGTCTATACATCAGTGGGACGTAGATTTCTATTTCAAAATCGTATTAAGATTTTCTTTAAACAATTCCAGAACTCCATCTTTAAGATTGTTGAAAAATGAGAAACGCTCAAGTAACTTCAGTTGTTTTAAAACTACACAAAATGCACCTACATTTTACCTGGGGGTTTGTAGAGTTTGTACTCAAGAGACTGTCAGCCACCCACGGGAATTATAGTTCTATATATAGCACGAATATTACAATCTATAACAAGGACATAAAATGATTATTATATTGCTTTTAGAGAGTCTACAATGCTAATTACTTTATTTTCTATAAGTTTTTGTTAACCGACATGCTGTTGTACTAAATTATTCCTCAGGTCGTTCTTCAGGCTTTTGGCTTTAAAGGGATAGGTTTGCTATTTTTTTTTTTGAATATTTTTAAATAGTCTTCAGGAGAACTAGAAATGTACGAAAATTGCACAATTCCTTCAAAAATATCTCAAACTTTGAATTTCACTTTCTATTTTATATTCATCTATAGATTTTTTATATTTGGCACAGTCGTAAGAAATGACGAGTCGTCATTATAACATTCAAACGCAGATAATTCGGACACACATGCATTTGAAGGCTCAAATTTCGACGGTGAGCTCTGAATACTATTACTGATTGGCTTAGCTCAAAAAATCCCATTTCTGAAACTAAAATATAATCTGTCAAACGGATGGTGAATCTGTCCTTTTAAGATATGAGTCTAAAAACATTATTTCAGTTGAACTTCCCGACATCAATGGTCGAGGCATCAGACGCTTTCCTAAAGGTAATGCGAAACTATGACACATTCGTAGTGGTTGATTTCGATTTGTATTGCCAACTGCCCCGTAATTATGTGCGGTAGGTAATAACCACCATCAAATCAAAACATGTTCAAGTCACAGCCAGTTCTTTCAAGAGTTTGGTTCGATCTACTACACACCCAAATCTTCCAAGTAAAAGGCTTGTCTTTAACGAACTAAGTACCTGTTTTACTAATTGAAGAGAAATTGAGGTTAATTAATGGTTTATGTTTTAAAGGGATAAGTTCCTCTAATTCTATATTTCTGTAGCTTTTACTTGTAAAGTAAAAGCTGACAAGTTACGTTCTTCAGAAGCCGCTTGGCAAAGTAAGCATCTATGGTTCTAAAGGACAAACTTCTTGGCAAGTTAACATCTTTGGTTCACGAGTCTGAGGATCGTGTCGACCAACTGGTCCATGGACATGTTTCTTGGCAATGATCTTATTAAGGTAGCATCTATGGTTCTGAAGGACCCTTTCTATCAAAAGAAGATAAAAATTGAGGTTCCCAATAATTCGTCTACCAGCCAATCCATGGATAAATATCTTGGTATTGAGTCTACAAAGATACCAACTTTACTCTATACAAATGGAACTTATAAGTGTCGAACAAAGTCTGTAAAAATCTAGATTTAGACGGCGTTATGCCTTTATTTTCCGTACCTCATATAAAATAATAATATTTTCTAGGTACATAGTTAGCCTACACATTAAGAAACCACGTAATAAATCTTTATATATAACATGATCATTTTTGACAGAAAACAGTTCGACATCTTTCTTTCTTTAAATTAAAAAATCATCTCCAGATGTAATGAATTACGTACTTTAATTACAGAATCCGGTTCGTAAATTGTAATGGCCATTAGGGGCAGTGTTTGGGTTACACCCATGTTATTCAATTGATAATGCAATTTTAAGGGCAAAAACTATTTCATTTGCAAAGTCAAAGGCGATAACTCAAGAAATAATTCGGTAACAGTTTACATACTTTCATTACAAAATTCGGTTTGTAAATTGTAATGGTCATTAGTAGCGGTGTGAGAGACTTGTAAACCTATTATGTTAAGGGAGATAACTAAAGAAAAAAACGAACATTTAACAGGAGCTTAAAATTACATAATTGAAAAAGATCCCGTGTTGGCGTATAACAAATTCATCGCTGCTCTCTCAAGTCAAATCAAATCAATAAGAATCAATGTTGGTCTATATAACAACAACATCATCGCTGCTCAGAAGCAAGAAGTCAAATCAAATCAATAAGAATCAATATTGGTGCATATAACAACAAAATCATCGCTGCTCTTGCAGTAAAGTTAAATCAAATCAATAAGAATCAATGTTGGCGTATATAACAACAACACCATCGAAGATCTGGTCTCTATCAAGTCTCAGATGATACTTGTGAGATATCTGGCGATATCTAGGTAGAAGCAAGAAGTCAAAGGGTAGTCAATAAGAGGCAATGTTGGTGCATATAACAACAGCACCATTGCTGCTCTTGAAGTAAAGTATACACAAAGAAGGTCTGGTGTCTATCAAGTATTTTTCTCAGTTTATATTTGTGAGAAAAAACATAGTGTTAAAGGGATTGTAAAGAGCTTTTCTAAAATGTTGTATCTGGGATACTGATAGCTTTAATTTGTACCATTCCAATTTTCAATAAATGTGCTTTCTGCAATTCCACTTAAGTAAGTGTTTGATGACTTCACTAATCGCAAAATACGTTTTTATCACAACACTTAGTTTTGGTGGAATTACAGGAACCAAAGACATCTGATTGAAAATATGAATGGTGCAAATTGATGTTATCAGTGTCCCCGATACACATTAAAAGTTAAGAATAACCTCTTTACAATCCCTTTAACAAGATATAACACAGACGATGATGAATTGTATATTTCTGTATATTTATATAATTATTATAGTATAAACTATACCAGGTGAAAGTTATTAACACCTTACTCCAGGTATACACAATATCAGATTGAAAAGGATAAAACACACTTTAAAATGGGCTGTAGCACAGTCGGTTAGACCGTTAGAATCTGTACGTGACGTCATTTTCTTGATTACATAAATTAACTCAAATGAGTTATCGTCGGTGAGAATTAAAAATTTGTTTATCCTTTACATAATACTCTCCAAGTTGGACGCACCAATTAAAACGAGCTCAAGCTTTTAAACTCCATTTTTCTGGAGTAATGCCAGTCTGTCAACGCGGAACTAGCACCCACTCACACATTAAGTTAAAGCAAACATCCACTTTGTTTGCCTGCAGGGTCGCCCCAGCAGACGACAGATTAACGGCATTATACAAGTATTTAATATATAGCCTCTTAATGGAAGTTTTAATTACTAGGCATTTCTAGCATAATATCAATAAATTATAATCCGAGTATCTGTACCAACTCATTTCCAGATGATCGTGATGAACTATTGTCCGATTATCTTTACCTAAGCATTCGTACACAGTAATAAGCAATAATCCGAAGATCTTTACAGAATTATCACTATACGAATAAATTATTGAACGAATAATTATCTTTACAAACCAGAATAACCTAAGTATAAATAGTTTGTTACTTTTAGCACCTTATTGGACAAACTCATGAGGTCAAGGGTCAGATGTAGTAGACTCGCACTTCCAGCAAAATCAAAGATTGGAACATATCTCGGACTAATTGACTGACACTAGACCAATATTTATTTTGTTGATATAAAAATATTAAAAGCTTATTATGTGTAAGATTCAGTTATTACTGTAGATAGTTAAACCATACAATATCATCGATTATTTCTTCATATTCAATTAGTCCACAGAAATATAGTACAGTTCTGATGTTTGTTGATACACAGTTCAGTGCTTTTAGTTGGTTAGAGGTCTAGCTTAGGGCAGACTTCTAGTTTAGATTAAGTTACGAACCTAAAGTTGCCCTCATACCATAGCGAATACCAGATGTGTATGGTTACGATTATTCGATTAATGAAAGTGGCCATAAATTCCGAGCACAACTCACAACTCAGTTTCATGAGAGTTGCGTTCGAAACTTATGACCGCTCTTCTTTTTTGCAACTATACGCCTTTATTGTACATTGATCAGACGCGTGCTTTGCATTTTGCAAAGAGAAACAGGAAGCTGAAAGTCTTCTCATTCGGCTGACAAGACAAATATCTAGACGAACATATCCCTTTAACAACTAAGGTATCTTAGGTACCCAACCCTTTCAACACTTCCGGTTTACAGAAAAGTAAAACATACAATGCACGTCATAAAATGAATGGATTAGAAAAAAAAACCAAATCAGCACGAATAGTTGCAGAGATTCGAACTCACGTACACTCAAACTCAATGTTTTAAAACAAGAGAAAAATTTTGTAATTGATGAATAAGCTATGTCTATTTTTATTGAATAGTGGAGGATTCTACGGGCCACCCTGAATGTTGTCTACAATCAATGTATCTAACATGGTTTAGCCATTACCTAAGTATATATTGATACAATAAATAGTATTCTCGTTTTAATTCCACGTTGTATTATTTCGAATTATTAACTTAAATAAATTTATAGGTTTTGGAAAAAACAGATATCTGATTGCTCTATAAACTCGATCTAAAATCAGTTTTTATTATTGGCCAATCAGATCAGACAAGTTGATAGCTATGTATAATCTGACCCGAAAAATACCTAAGTAGTTAAATTTGCCAACCAGAAGAGTGGAAAACAAAGTTCCGTAAAGTAGCATCAAAACTCTGCATACAGTTTCCTAAAGAGACCTACAAGTATACAATTTTCATTATTTAGAAAGTTCTAACAATTTTTAAATTTTCGTCTGTCAGAAAATAAAAAAGTGTAACAAACCAGAAAATACAAAACATAAAAGACGTTAATTAGCAACCGGAAGTTCGAGTTTAAACACTTCCGGTTTATAAAAAAGTATCTTAAAACATACAGTACACTTCTTAAAATGAATAAATAAATGAATGAATGAATGAATGAATGTTTAGACGTCATTGTATCAATCTAAGTGGAAGAACAGAACGCAGGTCTATTAGTTATTTAATCCGTTTGAGATATGGGACCATGGATATAAATTTGATCCGATGCTAATGCATGCCGGATTAATGAAATCAGATTCAAGCGTGATTCTATAATTGATTGTCGATTGATTATGTTATATGTATACCACCCACACTCTCGTTACAGATTACATGTTATCTAAACCTATATTCCGTTGGGACCTCACCCACGGGTGTAGGGTAGGAGGACGGGGTAGGGGTAGAGTACCACACCGGAGCCATCAATTCTAACACTCTAATTAGCGAATATTTCAACATTATACATGGTTTTGTTTTTTTAGCCGTAAAGTTCCAAAGTGTTCCAATGCATTTCGGTCCGAACCGTTCCGTTCCGTTCCGTTCCGTTCGGATCCGACCCGAGGCTATCCGATATATAATTCTATTCTATTTCCTGTGGCGGAGCCAAAGTAGGAGGAGAGGGGCAGAGGGAGCAGCCCCCCCCCCACCCCCCTCACAGCCCCGAAAGCAAGTTTTTCAGGAAAAAATCTCATATGTCAGATATTTCGTCCTCCCTCCCCCCCCCCACCCCCCCTCTTGGACGTTAACCTGGCTCCCCCATTTTCTACTTCAGGTCTATTATCAATTTCATTTCATTTCCATACCCATTCCCCATCTCATCTTATCATTACATCCTACCCTATCCTATTCTACGCCACCCAATCCAATTCTACTCTATGCCAAGTCTATAATTACTATCCCACGTCTAATTATGTTAATTCATGTTGAATTTAACAGTAACAAGAAAAGTGTGAAAAATGAAAACTAACATGTTATAAAATTGAAGTAAAATTTGGCTCTTTACCAGATTGGTTGTTAACTATTGCAATTTAAACGAAAATGCATTAAAGGAGTGAAATCGACTACGTATTTTCTTGATATCTGCGTGTATCACTTCTCATTATAAAGATCTTGCTCGTCTACAATATCATGAACTGATCTGTTTTAACTGATGATATTGACGATGCTTACAAATTTACAGGTCGATATTATAACATACGAAACTACGTATGGTTCTTACATGGATAGATTCGTATGGATATTATGATTCCCAATTCTCTCGAGAAGAATGTGTTTTAATATCGGTATTAGAACGTCTTTCTTCATCTAATTGTTATCGAACCTGATGCCATATGTCCGTTTAAAAAAACGTTACTGGAACCCGTATTCTTTAGAATACAAAAGATCTTGCATGGATAGATTCGTATGGATATTATGTTTTAATATCGGTATTAGGACGCCATTCTTCATTTAATTGTTATCGAACATGGTACCAAATGCCTGTTTTAAAAAGTATTACTGGAACGCGTATGCTTTGGAATAGTACTGAAGAAGTAAGGTCATAGCCTCTTCCAAAAGTCCGACACCACCTCCAATCCTCAGCCCTCTCGGTCCCTCACTCCTCCCTCTCCCTCGCTTTTAGGCGATGTCCCTATGTTTGATCAAAACTCTCAAAGTTAGGCCTACTTAAAAGTGAAATCTTTCCTCCTTTCTTTTCATAAGTGGCCAATATTGTTAAAAAACCGAGAGAGAAATGTCAGTTTTAAAAGAAAGGATTTCCGTACTATAAAACAAAGGAAACACTTGACAACTATTAGATCTTGTGTTAATGGGATTCTGAATAAAATGGAGCTTTACATCTCACCTATCTGTACTTTGGGATGACGGACAGCGCATGCGCTGCCCCGATAGGAATGTAATTGTGAGGTAAATAAGTGAAGTGTCATACTTTTCTGTAACTAATGGGCTTATGAAGTCATCGCCATGCAGTGTACAATGAGAGAAATTTTGCCAGCACACTGGTATTAGCCTTCTCTTTTTCGATTTTCAACTGCCGGGGCATCTTTAACGTTAATTTAATGAGAAAGATACGACGGTCAAGTTTACTGTACTCTTTACACTCCCTTTAAAGGTCATTGTTCAGGCTGATCGTGGGTTGACGTTGGCCTTGAATATATGTAAATAGTCTTCAGAAGTACTAAAAATGTACGAAAATCGCACAATCACTTCACATATACCTCAAATTAGAAATTTTACTTTCCATTTTTATACATTATGTAGGCCTTTACATTTTCTATATATGGCAGAGTTTCGAGAAAGGACGAGTCGTCATTTTAACTTTCAAACGCAGATAATTGTGGACACACACGGATTCGATGGCTAAATTTTCGACGGTGAGCTGTGAACACTATTACTGATTAGCTTAGACAAAAAATTCCCATTTGGGAGACAAAAGCATAATTGTTTAAACAGATGACGAACGTGTCCCTTTAATAACGATTCACATTGTGCGAACTGAGTCAAGAGTTGATTTCCGACTTTTACCTTCTCGTTTCCCTGGTACCACGTGCTTCATCATTCTAAATAGCAGACGATTGATTACCAGAACGAGGCTTGGCTTCAGTCAGTGTGAGAAACGGCGAGAATCATTGAAGAAGACTTTTGTTATTTGACGTGGGAATTTATTTTTCTTGTGAAATACGTAATTTTATCAATGGATTATTGCTCGTTGAATTATTTCAATTTAATTCACTGAAATGTAGGTCCAGGCTAGCTCGTCAAACCACCATTTCCACTCGGATCGCATTCTAAAGTGAAGTGTTTCTCTGTAAAAACGGTATGTACAATTTTAATTTTGTCTCAACTTTGATTTGTTAATTAAGAAAATGAGTTTTAAACAGTATTCATTATAAAACGCATTCGTTAATTGAAATAACTTTTTTTTGTAACAAACATTTTCAGAAATAATTCGTAAGTGTGTGAATTTTAAACTTCGAATTTCGAATATGTTTTAAAGCCATCTTTTTTCGCCTGCGTTCAGTTTTCCGTTTTAAAACGATATTCTCAAAAACGTTCGTTTTCGCCTTCATTTACCTTTTGTTATGACACGAAACGTTATAATATATTAGCCTATGTAGTAAAATGCCGAAACGTTGCTTTGAATAAAACGAAATACATAAGTTGAATTGTTAGATTCTTTGACTTGAGAAGGGCTCCATAAGTTCGACCTGCGCAACGTTTTTCTTGAGATCAAAAACAAAACAGAGATAATCAAAGCGATTGAAAAAATTGATAAATTTGTATTTTATTGTGGATGGAAAGACAAATTTGATTTAATTGCACCACCAAGTCTAGATTTGAATTTTCGCCATTCCAATTCCAAACAGCACTAGATATTTCGTTTCGTTTTTTTCTGTGGGGTACTTCACTCATTCAAATGAGGAATATAAACGAAAGAAATGTTATAATATTCTATTTTATTGAATTTATTCGTCATGTATTGTAAATCTCGATCAAATTTATTAATCATTTAAATTGGAATCTCTGGAAGTCGAAATGATGCCTGTACTTTCCATTTCCTGCGTTTTGTCCTGGAGGTAATTAATTCTTTTGTATTGATCTATTTGATAATTGAATGACTAAATGATTCGACTAATCTGCTTTCGGACACACCTGGTGCCGATAAATTACATCAAATTGCTATTAAGTATTCCAACTTGAGTCGTTAATAGTTCAAATGAAATGAAATGAATTGCCAACGAATGAAATGAAATGAAATGAAATAAATAAAAGAAATTGCCATTTTTTACCAAATTTATTCAAAATCATGTACATGAAATAAAAATGAAAAAAAAAAAATGAATGGAAAAAAAAACTAAATGAATGAATTATTGAAATGAAATGAATTCAAATCAGATAAATAAATGAATAAATAACGAAATAATGAAATGAAACTGAAAACAAATTTTTGACATTTTCGTAGAAAAACCAGCCATCTTGTCAAAATGTATCTTGATATGATACGAGCTATGAATCAATAGAGTTAATGCAATTGAAATATTGAATAATACAAAAAGATCGATATCAGCTATCAATATGTATACTATGATTAATGATATAATCATCTGCAGATCGAACTGAATTCATCAGTATTCTATTCTCAGACTGTACTGTCTATATTCTGTATTCTCAGGGGCGAATCTAGAAAATGTCCGAGGCGTTGGAGGCTACACCCCTCCGCAACTAATTTCAGATGGCCTGAAATCCTGAAATGAATTTCCAGAAGTTTTGAGGAGGCGAGATAGGTGTCTGTCTTAGGCGAGGCCAGAAGGAGGACTAGGGGCTGCCAGAGGCCCCCCCAGAAGGCAACGGATTTTGAGCAGGAACGGTTTAATTTACACTTCAAAAAGACCTTTCACAGGCCAGAGGGCAGGGCCATGGCCCAATGTCCCCCCCCCTCTTTAATACGCCACTGTGTATTCATTCTATAGTATATCATATTTATTATCTGTAGCGGAATTGTATAATTTCTATAGTTATATTATTACCAGTTTCTCAATTTGCTATATTCTATTAGTATTCAATAATAATCAATATATGCAGAAGAATTGGATAATTATTATCAAACCATATTAAACCATTATCTATAGGCAATCTTCTCTAAAAACATTTAACTCAATCAGGTGCTGAAAAGTAGGACATAAAACTCCATTCGATTCATTTCGTTGATTTGCTATATCCTTTATTCTAAACAATATTTGCTATGGAATTGAATAATTATATTAGACCACTATCTATAGCTAATCCTTAAACAATTTTAAATGAAAGAAAAAACGCTTGTCTTGCTGCTATTTAATTATCAATTAATTGATATATGTCAAAAAGTACCACAGAACAACAGTTCAATCAATTGATGCGTGCGGGAATTACCCTTTTAGGTGTGGGACTCGGCAGAGTAAAACCTCCGTGATGTTGTTATTTACGTCAGCGCTGATTACGATGCGCCACCTTCTCTCAGTGTTATTTCCTTATAATAATAATTGACCCCATTAATCTAAGCTTTACCCAGGACATATTTTTTAAAATAGCTTTCCTTACACGGGTATAAACGTATAAGCAATCCGTATGGCGATAAAGAGTTGGTTTTGACTGTTTCCTTAAAGTCAAGAGTAATAACTCATTGAGTGACATTGCAATGTTTTTATCTATTATTAACTTATTACTGCTTTACTGACTAGTGTAACGTCTTGAGTATGATCACCCTTTCAGAACACCCGGTGCCGGAGTCAGGTTTACGTCCGAGGAGGGGGGAGGGGAGGGGAGGAGACATCTGAGATTGCCCGAATTTCTAACCTAGTTATGAGACTTTTGTCCGAAAAACTTGCTTTCGGGACTGTGAGTAGTGGGTGGGGTGAGATGGGGTTCTGCCACTGTTGTCGACTCCACACATGGCTAATAATGTTGATCTATTATCTGGGTTTGTCAACTCAACATACCGTTTAGATAGTCCACACATAGCTAATAACGATAATTTGGTATTTTCTTGTAACCAGATTATGTAGCAGAATGGTAGCAGATGTGAATCTGTCAATACCGTTATATCGACTCCTGTCAATCAGCAATTTTTATTCCCTCACTGTAGGTCTCACCTGTTTTAAGATTAAAGGGATGGTCGAGAGAGAAAAAACGAGGTGCAGAACGGTTGGAACATCATCATTGCTTGATAAAGACGAAAACATCATCGTCGAAACGTCGCAAGTTATTTATTAAAGTAATTGTTATCTATATAATTGTGTCCAGTTCTTCATACCCCAGCTACTTAATGCCTTTCAAGGAAGTTGAAAATAAATGACGGCTGTGAGTTCAGATGATCTTGAGTAAGTCGTCTGCACTCACAATTCCCGTCGACCTAGCTGTAATTGGGTACGGATATAATCAATGGGTACGGAAGATCAATGTCAAGACGTTTGACTAAGAACCAGCTAGTAGAAAGGATCCCTTGTAAAATATAGTTGCTTCTTTCTTTTCTTAGTCCATTAAGGCACAGAACTTCATTCATACCAGCTCTATAAGGTGTAACATCAGCTGTTCTTTAAAGTAAGGTGCAAAACTTTACGTAAAACCCCATTTCATTTCATTCTTGTAATAAGATTATAGTTTATATGTCTATCACAGTGAGAGATTACATACGGTCTGACAGTCTGTCAATATATCTATTGTAATAAATAATACCACTGTCGATCCTTACCGCTTATTAAGTTTTTTACATATACATTTTGTATTTTCACTCATCGACATTGGTACTTTGCAAGATTGACATGACCATTTTGTAATGACGTCATTGGTATTCTAAAGCTTCGACACGTGAAATAATTTAGGCAACGTTTAACCTCCATAATATCCGGAGTATTAGGGCCAACGTAGCTCCGTAATATTTAAGAAGTCTAGGCTTTGATTTAAAAACATGGCTAGCAAGAAAGAGAAACGATACGTTTTATGTTTGGAGTACTACGTAGTTCCTATAATTTAAAGTAGCTCGTACCCAGGTTTTGATTGAAAGTGAGATGAGATAGTTTATAAGATATAATGAAGAGAATTTAGACTAAACAATAATTAATTTGTATAAAACTTCTCGACAGTTTCAAGTGGAAATTTAACACTTTGTATTAAACTATATGTACAATCAAAAGTCAAGGAACTCTAGCATCTGCTTTGATGTAGAACGAACTCTGCACGGAAAAGGCCGAGGTTTGTCGAATGTCTACACATTTAAGAGAAAGTAGCCAGTTGTGTAGAAACTTATACAACGATTAAAAGAAAATAGACTATTACCACGGAACCAAACTAGAGGATGTAAACAGCTATAGTGTGACAAACTAGGCGATGTAAAGAAAGAGTAAGAAAGGCCGATTAACCTACTGTGTCCATTAGTTCCAGGAATCGGTGGAATTCAAAACTGTCATATCCCCTAACAGCATGTAGCTCATACACAGAAAACTATACTATAAACCTGTAGCCATACTAGAGGGTGTAAAGAAAGGGTAAGAAAGGCCGATTAACCTACTGTGTCCATTAGTCCCAGGAATCGGTGGAATTCAAGATCATAATTTCACCTAACAGCATGTCGCTCAAACAACGATTAATAGAAAAATATACCATAACCACAGAGCCAACCTAAAGTATGTAAACAAACCTAGTAACCTACTGTGCCTAATAGTTCCAGAATCTTTGGAGTTCAAGACTGTAATTTTCCCTAACAGTATGTAGCCTGTAGACCAATAACTGAAAACAGTTCTATAAAGACAGAAGGTTAGGTCTAATGTGTTTTGTTAACATTACGATACACAGTCGGTGGTTACAATGAACTACTTACGTTATTATAGCGTGTGGCTCGAGTCTGATTTCATCTTTGTTGAAGTACAGCGCGAGTTGTGTTCTATAAATTTACAGATGACGTGACGTCGTCAGTTGTGACGTAACATGACGAGACGTGACGTTATGTGACTTTGTATGGCGTGACATGACGTCACTTTTTGTGACGTCACGTTTTGTGACATGACGTATGGTGTGACTCGACGTTGGGGCGTGACGTGACGTTGTGACCTGACTTACTTTGACGTTGTATCACATGAAATTACTCACTCTGCCTTGATGTGACGTATCACACGAGTGACATAATATGATATGGTTTACCCATGCAAGTCTCTGAAGGGAAACTTAATTGACTAACACAATCGCAAAGGGATGACAGGCGTTCCCGAGGAAAACACTTCTATCTCGTCAAAATATTCTGTAACATAAATTTATAAATCATACTTCGGGTGTCTTTCAAGGCAAAATGAACCGATTGACTCACATTTCACAGAGATACCTTATAACTTAACAAAGCTATTATAAGTTTAATTGAAACCTACTAAGTCTTCTGTATCCATGGTATTCAACAAACTAATATATACTAATTTGATTTGATATCCAGTTAATTGACTTATTACAAATTTTAGATTAACTTTGTTATATTGTAAATATGTTAATCATATATTGTCGTATTAGCTTATATACTTTTCAAGGCATGTCATATTACGGTATTTGTATCTTATATATCAAAATATTTCCCATTCATTTGATAAAACTCAGTTGAAGCTTCTCCAAATGAAAAATGAATTAATGAAATTAGTTGTATTTTTCTGCTGCAGTATGGAGTATTAAAAATATACAACGCCGTTCAGTGTACATTTGAGAAACTTTTCGACAAAGCGGGCGATATTCGAGTACTCTTTTTCGAATTCCGATTGTCGAGAGTACTTACACCATTGGACGTCGACATACTTGATTATTGTTCCCGACTAGCTAGTACAGTGGCAGTTCTCTGTCACCAGGTTGGAAATGAAATGAATGGAGTTTTACTCCCGCCTTTTCTGCATCTAATGGGACTAATGAAAACGAATTCGTGAGATGGGAGTCCACACCCTTTTAGGTGTGGGACTCGGAAGAGTAAAACCTCAGTGATGTTGTTATTTACGTCAGCGCTGATTACGATGCGCCAACTTCTCTCAGTGTTATTTCCCTATAATAATAATTGACCCCATTAATCTAAACTTAATCCAGGACGCATTTTTAAAAATAGCTTTCCTTGCACGGGTATAAACGCATAAGGGTTTACAAAGGATGAAATTGGGCTCAGAAAGCAAACTCGCCGACCAGAAGCGAAGTGTGACGACTATGGATTCGTTTGGAGTCTAGCCTGGAACTGTCTGAAAGTATAACTAAATAAAGATTTGTTGACATGAAAAATCAGATATTGGTTTTACCTTAAGTGGAATATCAATATTTGCTGTAGATTAAAGGTATAAAGTCATCTAATTATACTATTTCTTACTCGACCTGTTAGTCTGTAATACCTTGATCATCTCTCTCCATGTTTAATTTCATACAGGCTAATGCCACTGTCCCGGCAAAATTTACCCCATTAGGCATTGCAAGGTGTTGCCTTATCTGGAATATAAACGTAGGGCATACAAATTATTTCACTTACACAGCTTAACACTATTAAGGGTAGGCTAATGCCACTGTCCTGGAAATTTTCCTCATTGCGCATCGTATTGCGTTGCCCTATCGGGAGAAAAGAAGGGCAAAAAATTCTTCCATGTAGAAGTGACATTCCTAATTAGCCCTATCGTGAGCACCATTCCATTTCATTTTATTTTATTTCAAAACAAGTTTATCATTGCTGTATGAAATGAAGCGATTAGACAGACAGCCGTCTTCAGACCATCTTCACCTCACTTGAAGTCCCAAGCTGATACAAGGGAATACAAAGCGACCAATATTTCAGGTAGACTTAACCTGTATCAATAATCAGACTGTATAGAGTGAAGATTGTTGAAGATTTATTGTTGATTATCAATGATTTGTACTTGATTGTCCTCTTCTAATCAATAGTAATTACTTCTATATTACAACCATAGTCCATTTACAGGGGTATTGAAATACTTCTATAATAAGACCACATTAAAGACGTTTAGAATACCTCTGAGATAAGACTAGTGCGAAGGGGAGTTTTACCTCTACAATACGACCACATTAAAGATGAGTGACATACCTGTATAATAAGACCATATCGAGGATGATTGGAATACCTTTGTTATAAGACCATATAGTTGAATAACCCTTTAATAGAGCCATATTTGAAGATATAAACTGTGTAATGAGGCCAATTTCGTACTAATTGATATATGTATACAAATGTGTAACGGGGAGACTTGTAAATACCTGTGCAATAAAGTCACAGATGAAAGATTCTGGCCTCTTGCACCCCAGCCTTTGACGATTGAATTTCTTTAAATATCAATACCTTAAAGGTATAAAAGTTTTGCCGACTATCTCAAAGAGGAATTTTAATGATAATGACTTTCCCAACTGTTGAATTCTTCTCTGAACCTTTTGTATGTATGTACTTAACGCAATACATTGAAATAAAAAAAAACGAAAACTGTTCCGGTGCCCACAGACAAAGAATCGTGCCAAAAACGATTAGAGATTTTATTTTAGTTTGATACACTTGAACTATCTTAGAATTAATTAAAGTTCTTCAACATTCCACACTAATCGGAAGTACCATTGCTATACATCAAACTATGGCAGATTCATTCGTTCCTTCGTTCGTTTTATCACAATTCGTTCGTCAGTTTGTTCATTCGTTTATTGGTTAGTTCGTTGGTTTGTTATTTGGATGGTTCATTCATTGGTTCATTGGTCCATTCATTGGTTCATTCAGTCATTGGTTCATTCATTCATTGGTTCATTCATTGGTTCATTCATTGGTTCATTCATTCATTCATTCATTCATTCATTCATTCATTCATTCATTCATTCATTCATTCATTCATTCATTCATTCATTCATTCATTCATTCATTTGTTCATTTGTTCATTCATTCATTCATTCACTGTAGCTTTAAGTAAAACTCGGTCAAATAGATCGCCATTGTTTATTTCATCGTGAAGTAATTTGTAATTTTCGGTTGTATTTACCTTTGGTCTTTAGGTGTACCTTAAGTCATGTTAACACCTCTAGCCTAGTCTGACACCTGGATGTCATTTTTACTGTCTAAAACTAAGTGACCTTCATTATGAGGTAACTTCGATACAATCCCGGGCTTTAATGTCAATGGCTACTGTATCGTTTTTATGATCCTTTTGGAACCTTTGTGGCGTTTTGATAGAAACCATATTCGAACTTGTAAGTGTTTTTCTTTCTCCATATGAAAGTTTTGCCCCGAACTCTTATTTTTACGTTATTTAGCTAATGAAATGAAATGGAGTTTTATATCCTACTGTTCTGTATCTTATTGGACTAATGAAATGAAATGTAGTTTTATATCCTACTGTTCTGTATCTTATTGGACTAATGAAATGAAATGTAGTTTTATATCCTACTGTTCTGTATCTTATTGGACTAATGAAATGAAATAGAGTTTTATATCCTTCTGTTCTGTATCTTATTGGACTAACGAAATGAAATAGAGTTTTATATCCTATTGTTCTGTACCTTATTGAACTAATGAAATGAAATGGAGCTTTATATCCTGCTGTTCTGTATCTTATTGGACTAATGAAATGAAACAGAGTTTTATATCCTGCTGTTCTATATCTTTTTGAGCTAATGAAATGAAATGGAGCTTTATATCCTGCTGTTCTGTATCTTATTGGACTAACGAAATGAAATGGAGTTTTATATCCTATTGTTCTGTACCTTATTGGGCTAATAAAATGAAATGAAGTTTTAAATCCTACTGTTCTGTATCTTATTAGACTAACGAAATGAAATGGAGTTTTATATCCTATTGTTCTGTACCTTATTGGACTAATGAAATGAAATAGAGTTTTATATCCTACTGTTCTGTACCTTATTGGTCTAATGAAATGAAATGGAGTTTTATATCCTTCTGTTCTGTACCTTATTGGACTAATGAAATGAAATGGAGTTTTTTGTGCAACGACCACTTTTTGATCGACCTAAAAAATGGCTTTAAGATTTTAGCCACTCGAATCAGCTGAGCTACAACCCGTTCCAAAATTTGTCTTGTTTTATTAAACTGGAATTTTTATGAGTTCTGTGAATTAACCCCGACTGTTTGAGTACACTATAGTACTGACTCATTTTAATACCAAGTGATTTAATAGGTACTTTAACTGGTTAATATAAATCATTACCTCTAGCAGTGGGAGACGTCATTTACTAAATAACTTACACCACACAAAACATGGCAGTTAATGGGTTAACTATTCTTCATTTTAACCCCCTATACATCCACCTTCACAATGTGAAGCTATTACGACCTTTTATTACGACTTACACCAAATGCAACATGGCAGTTAATGGGTTAACTTTTCTCTATTTTAACTCCCCTATCTCAACCTTCACAATGTCAAGCTATTACTAACTTGTCTTATACCTTGACTGTAAACATTATGGCTTTGTTCAAAGACTTTCTGTCGAGGACTATGATTGGCTGTATTTGCTAGCGTACAATCTAATCAAATGGCTCCATTAACAGAAGTCTGAAAACGTATTCCGAGTATCTGAAATTGAACTCTATTAGCTGGTAAAGCGAATAAATATTCAAATATACTTCTTATATCGTCAAACGTGGAGGTTACAAATTAGATATTGCCTTCATATGGAAGAGGAGGTGAAATTGTAAAGAATTAAGCCAATTCATCGCCGTCAATCAAAGATATCAATAAAACTAAAGAGATAAAATATAAGAATGTTCCCACAACAATGGTTCGAATTCTCTCGGGTATTCACTATTCACCCACAATATTCACGACTAGCCATTAATTGCCTTATTTTTGTCGTTTCAGAAAACAAGATGCGGAACTTTACCATCGATCTGAAGAACGATAGTTCTGGAAACACAACCGTGATCGAGTCCGGTTTACTCCAGAGGCTAAACGATGAAAAAGCCTTGCATTTTATTCCAGTAATGATCTGGGTCGGTTTCCTCATGTTCGTAGGCGTAATCGGAAATTCCTTAGTCGTATACGTTTACCGTAGACGCTTCAAAAAGACCTCTTCTAACTATTTCATTCTAACGATGGCCATCTTTGATCTAGTCGCATGCGTCGTTGGTATGCCTACTGAAATTTACGATTTACGTTATCCGTACACGTTTTACAGCTCCACGGGCTGTAAGATCTTCCGTTTTACAGAAACGTTTACGATTTACGGTTCAGCAATAGTGTTGGTAGAAATCGCATTTGATCGTTATTTCAAAATATGTCGGCCATTGATGATCATAAGCTTATTCAAGATTAAAATGCTTTGTTTTATGGCGACTGTGCTTGCGTTGATATTCTCGATGCCTACTGCGTTACTGTTTGGGATAACGCGATCTACGACTCCGATTGACGGACTGCTAGGTTACGACTGCTCGATCGAGGAGAAGTACAGAAAATCTACGTTTCAAACTGTATATTACGGAGCGTTGTCGGTAGTATTTGTGGCTACACTGCTGATTCTTACGGCCCTCTATGTCAGGATTTGGGTCGAAATCAAGAGACGCAGGAATATGGTGATCGGGGACCAGATTTCTTCGCGACCATCTGAACCCAACCAGGAAAAGAAGAAGATCCGTGTTACGTATGTAGCTAGTGGTAGCGCAGATGATGGCGACGATGATTCGTCAGGAACCGTTGGTGCCGGAGGATGCAACATTACCACGTGCGACGACCAAAAACGGACAAGGTTCGGAAGCTTAGCTAACTACGCTTCACGTATACGTATAACGCGGACGACCATTGTGTTGTTTGCGGTTACAGTTGCGTTTGTGATAAGCTATTTACCAGCTATAGCTATCATGATGACGCGGTCAGTTATCAAAGACTTAGAGAAAAATCAGGGTATAGAGGTGGAAGTCGTTTCGAAATTTTTCTCGAAATTTTTCTTCATAAACAATGCTATAAATCCCATCATTTACAGCTTTTTAAATATTAATTTTAGACTTCAAACCAAAAAAACAGTGCGAAAAGTATTTTGCTGTGATCGACGTTCAACGCCCAAAAAGGGTGATTCGGATCGGAGCACAAAACGTGAAATTTTGTTGATCGGAGGCAAGGATGTATGAATGGAACGGAAATTTCTTTTGAAGAGGAAAACTTTGTTAATTCCCGACACTGTGTTACTATTTGCTTTAAGAAGCTCCAAATTAATTAGAGCTCATGCTGCTGATATGGGTTTCGGATTTGAAATTCTCATCATTACAGTTGTTTTCGAAAATGGGTTATTGCCCTTGTATATAACGATTGATTGCAGCTAACTTTCTAATACAAGATACCGCTATAACACACAAGCGGGTATATATTACGTCATATGGAATACATATTATATGGTACAGTATGTGGGAGCTAACTTTCTAATACAAGATACCGTTATAACACTATTGAAGAGGGTATATATATATTACATTATATGGAATACGTATTAGAATAACGTGAAGCATATGGGGATGTTGGACAAACATTTTAACAAACGCTGGAAATGGGAAGTCTTGGACCAAAAATTGACATTTTGAAATGCGGATGCCGCAAGGGAGACTTTTTAATATTGTTGTGTTGATATCGACGCTGTATATAAATGCTTAATTCAAATTCGTAAAAGATGTCCGGTGTGTTCTCATATATCGTTGCAAATTACATATATTGCCTATAACTCGATTGTGAATTTGTTGTTACCGTGTGAATTGACGCTTATGATGCCGTGGACATATGTTTTGGATATACCATCGATCGTCAGGATAGCTAGTTTGTAAATACTCTCTTAATATTATTAATCTATTTTAGTCAATCCCGGTTATTGAAGATTCGAATCCATAGTTGTAGTGTTTAGGGTCTTCAAACATTCCTGGTGTACGAATCTCAATATGCACATCTTGTAATTTTGTTTCGTTTATTTCTGTGGGTTACTTCACTAATTCTTGGATCTTAAATCGAGTCATTCTGTGGCTTTTATAGCGTATTCCAATCTAATGAAAGAACTAAATGGGATGCAGAGTCATTTTATTGCTTTTGTGGGTCATTATATTGGAATTGAAGAATATATAGAATGATGGAAGTAGCCCAAAGAATAAAACGAAACAAATTATCTTGACCTGTATATATTTTAAAATCATTGTTACCTCTATTAAGTGCAATAATTCAAAATGCGGACCTCCTCTTATTTGTTTATTTTTATTGTAAATATTTTTATCGTCAAACAATTATATTTTGTGCTCGTCTGGGGTCTATTTATTTTATGCTAGATTTATATTGTATGCGTTATGTACCCGAGTTTATGTTTTGAATCGAACACTGTTTACAAATATTCTACAATTTTTGACATAACTGTACCACATTTTAGTCCCATAACCAAACATTGCAGAAGGGTACTGGATTCTGTTAATTTGGACTTCTCGTGAATCCGGAAATCTGCTGCTGATTCTGTGACGTCATTCCTCTTGAGATAACGTGACGTCAGGGGTAGGCAAACGTCACGACGTTATGGCGGGATGTTTAATTTTGCTTTTTATGCGTTTATAAAGCTGTATACATGCTGTAAAATGTATAAGTAGCCAGGTAGGCATGTGATTGGAATAGGACTGGTTCGGGTTATCTCCCTAGGTGGCGTCACTGTACCGAAAGTACACTAGCGCTACCTCGTGCCCAAAGGCAAGATAAGTGGAGTGAATAATTCCTATTACTTCAACGTTTTAGGCCGGGTAATATAGAATATTTGTACGTCAAAGGTGATAAACGATTTACTTTGTTTTTATTTATAATGTTGATATTTCTGTTACATTGTCTTCTGTCAATAAAATTCTATTATATCATGCTTCAATTGTAGTCTGATAGATTATGACATCTCAAATAACAGAGTTACGTCCCTTTATTTCATAAGTTCAATGAGGTACAGAAAAATACATATTTTGATATAAATATATATTTATTTTTTCAAAAACTTTCTGGTAGTTTGACAGCTATAAACAATTTTCAAAAAATATCAACGTTGACAATTTATTTATTTATAACATACAGAGATATATCAGTTATAACCTTCGAAAAGAAATTTAACCTACAACAATGTATTAGACATTTGGACAATATATCTGTCATGCGTTTAGCTATATATACTTTACGTAGGCTTGACGTAGTTTTTGCTTTTGATCTAGTCTTGTCAGACCTGCATAACAAAACAAGAAGATAGAATTGTCAGATCTGGATTTGTCAAGTAATTAATTCTCCGAAAATACACGAAACGAAAGTTTTATCTGAAAAAGTGAAGTAACCCACAGAAAATAAATGAAACTAACAATCTAGAGCTGTATTTTATCAGACTAAGTGAAGTAACCCACAGAAAGTATATGAAACACAATATTTTCAGTTACCCACAGATAATAAATGCAACAAAATATCCAGAGCTGTTTCAACAAAATTGATTGAAGAAACCCACAGAAAATAATGAAACAAAATTGAGCTGCATCTCTAACCTAAATCAGATTTCCACCAAATGTCATGATAACAAAAGGATAACAAATGTCGTAACAAGATAACAAGTGAATATATTGTATAACAATGCCACGATTTGTCACTGTGGCCCCTTATTAGACGTCTCTGTATGTTTGGTAGCCTTGGTAGTTGTTAAGCCAATAGGAATGTAGCAACATGTTTTGTTATCCGGGCACTTACGATCGGGACGTTTCGTATGACACAGCACTTCCGGTATTATAGACAGGTCGAAACAATCTTGTTTACATTCTGGTCCTGAAAAAAAAGGAATTAAAAGTGAGTTTTACGTTCTGTTTTATGTTCTAATCTTGGCTATTGAACACAGTCAACGCCATGCAGTTTGCAATGTGGTAAATTTGTGTAAAAAAAAGAAATTAAAAGTGAGTTTTACGTTCTGTTTTATGTTCTAATCTTTGCTATTGAACACAGGCAACGCCATGCAGTTTGCAATGTGGGAAAGGCAGTGACATTAACTTGCCCTTTTTCACATATGTCATAATGTTCATCTCAGAGAGTCTACATAGCTAATAATGTTTATTTGATATTTAGGTTAGTCGACTCAGCATCCCTTCAGAGAGTTCACATAGCTAATAATGTCTCATTTGGTATTTAAGTATGTCAACTCAGCATCCCTTTCAGAGAGTTCACATAGCTAATGATGTTTATTTGGTATTTAGGTTTGTCAACTTGACATCCCTTTTAGAGAGTCCACATAGTTAACAATGTACACTTCGTACGTCATCATCTTGACATTCCTTTAAGAGAGTCTACATAGCTCCCAAATACAATAACAAGTGCACACATAATAGCAATCCTCATAGGGTGAAGAAAATTAGGACGTAAAACTCCATTCATTTCATTTCATTTCATTTCTAAAAATTTGAAATTGAATTCACCAAGTCCATATAGCGAAAAGTGTTCATGTGGTATTCTAGTTTGTCAACTCGGCTTCCTTTCAGAGAGTCCACATAGCTAATAATATTTATATAGATTACACAATTGACAATCAGCTAAAAATTTAAATAAAATTCACATAGCTAATAATGTTTATTTGGTATTCTAGTTCGTCAGCTCCGCATCCCTTTCAGAGAGTCCACATTGTTAACATCGTTTTACGTATAAATGTGCACCACAAAATAGGGCGAAATTAGCTGATAATGTTTATCTTGGTACAGAAAATTGTCAATCTTCCAAAAATTTTATATAAAATTCTTAAATATACTTACTGTCGGGCGAATCGCCATTAATTGAAAAGTTAAAAATATTCATTAAAATAACAATACAGAAAATAAAGGCTGTCGCCGATCCCATTGTAATATCAGTCCCACTGTGTCACCCACAAATGTCGAAATAAAATCTAAATTTTGAAGAGGATGACTCTTGTCACCTTGGGGCTGAAATTCTTGTCAGGTTTTATTACTAATTCAGACGTGTTCTCATTTTTAACTAAATAAGAATAGTAACCCACTATAGTTGTTTATTAATATTAAATTTAAAGGGATGTGCTCGTTTAATTTGTACTAAATTAGAATATTAACCGACCTATGGTTGTTTATTATTAACTCAAATTTAAAGGGATGACTTCATTTAATTTGTACTAAATTGGAATTTTAACCTAAGTTTTGTTATATGATGACTTTATTTAAATTAAAGTAATATGTTCGTCTGATTTTTACAAAAAAAAATGAAATACTAAACTACTATAGTTGTTTATTAATAACTCAATTTTGAAGGGATGTTATCATTTAATTTGAACTAAATTGGGAATTTTTTTGAATCAAATTTATCAATGGACAAGGCACACAGTCGTCTAATTCTTAACTAAATTGAAATATTAACCGATCTATAAGTCGTCATTTAGTAACTTGAAGTAATTTCGCCTATTTCTTCTTTAAACTAAATTTGAATTTTTTTTTTTTAATTTTAAAGGCATACAGGCGTTCATTTCCTATCTAACTAAATTATTTTCAAATCGACAACACTTTAAAGGGAATCAGTCCTCTATTTTTAAAAGTACAACGCATGTCGTGATATAATATCAAAGTGATATAGGCATCTAATTCTAAAAATAAATCGAAGGGTGACCCCAATTTTCTGACACAAAGGAATGAAAGCTTAGTAAGATACAGGGACTAAAGGGAGATTATTTCAGAATAGTTGCATGATTACCAGACTACAAAATACTTCCTCATTAGCAATCGTCATCAAATGCAAAATTGTGGACATCTATGAGTTACAGTCCCGTCAAAGATGCTTTGACAATTGAAAATTGGAAAAGAGTAGGCTATTGTCTAACGTTTCTCTGCCCTGGTCTAATTTCCCCATGACACACTGCATGACGTTGTCCGGCTTCATTACCCCAGTGGCATGTGATAGTCTAACCAAGATAAATTCCTACCCAAATTTTAAATTAAAGCATTTTATTAACAGCATAATCATTAATAAACAAAAATTAACAAAATAAATAAAAACAAAATAATCTGACGCCTGGTCAATATTTTACAAACTAAAAGGGATTAATTCTTGGAAGAAATACCACATGCAATACCAAATCACAGATTATCAGGTAAATATAATAAAATCACAGTTCAAATAAGATGTTTGTCTATAACTTTTATCTAAATCTAGCAATCATCCAAAAAATCTTCGGGAAAGCCTTCGTCACTTCCGCTAAATTCGTCAGAACTGTAACTCTGAGTGTCATAGGAACCGGAAATACATTGTATCACTTCTTCATGATCGATCTTCAAATCATATCCCATAATTTGTACATCTTTAATACCGCTAGATGGCGTGTCGTTTAATTCACCGGAAGTGGCGTCTGAGGATTCGTCACATGGTGCGTCAAACGTTGCTAACATGACGTCATTATAAAAGTGACCAATGATATACTCCGATTTATTTGGTGATGAATTCAAGAGATTTGATTGGTCAATATGTGAGTTATAATTATATTGTACCAGAACTTCTTGATCAAGGAAAGTGTCATAATTTATGTTGCTGTAGGATAAATTATTTAAAACTAAAAATTCCTTCCCATTGTCAGAATCTCGGACTATATTGCCTTGTTTTCTTTCATTTTCTGTCGCTTCATTTTCATAGGAATTCATCGAGTCGAAATAAAATTGAAATTCGTTTAGAGAGGTCTGGTTATCAAAGTCTAAACATGATTTTAGACATTTTATCCAGTCCTTTTTAGATGTCTTGTTCTCGACTTTCGATGCCGATGTCTCTGTATCCTGGAAGAGCTGACGACGACATTTTGGAGGGTTTGCTTTATTTTTCAAGGTTCTATATCGTCTTTTGCCTTCGCAAACGAATGACTGAAAAAAATACATTAAGCATGAATTAATTTTTGTACATTTCATGCTTAAGGTAGGTCTGATATGGACAGAGAGTGCAGAATATCTTCATATAGGCTGAAAAGATGGATTATTTATGACCCATATTAGCTTCCATAGCAGTATTTTCAAATTCCCTCAACCTTGCAGTGTTGAGAAACAAAAGCTTAAATTGGCTATAGGTATTCTATTCATAGAAAATTGTCCTAAATAAGATTGTCAGTTAGATTGCATAATGGCTTTCTTGGGCTTCCATAGCATTACACAAACCGCATTGGAATGGATTTTCACCCAATTGCCCTGCAAATGTTGGGACAAATGAATGGCTTTAAAGCGTCAAGAGTACTTACCAAATTTTCCATATCGAACTGTAAGGATTCCATTCTGCTTTGGCTGTTTTACTTCTCTCTAGAAACCTCAGTAAATAGAATAAAATGGACTTTGGATTTCTACTTCAACGTATTAAACTAATGAAATAAAATGGAGCTTTACGTCTGATTTTTCTATTTTTGTCTGCACTAGAGAAGATCTGAAAGCTGGAAGTGTTGAAGATGATACTGAATGTGTCCAATATCGCTCGTTTATATACTAATTGCTCAGTTATTCCATATAACACGTTAATCTGTTAATCCATTCATTAATCTCTTAATCCCTCAAACTCCTATCAGTGCAATTAACTCATTAATGTCTTTTTAAATTTCTTGTGTGTCCCAATCTAACAGTTTCTAGGTGCTGATTTTTGGTAAACATCTCTAACCGTTGTTTGTTGTTTACATCTAAACAATTATTTAGCGGATTTTCAAAACAGTGCAAAAATGGCATCTGAAATAAGTCACTGTTTATAAAAATTGTTTAAAAAAATTGACAATTTAACAACATGGTTATTTTACAAAAAACTATTTTTCAAATAAGGAACCTGTGCATTTCATAGTGCTGGTTTGTCCTAAATTTTTGGTTTAAGTTTACGTGATTAATAAACTTTGAATATGTCTTTTAGTGAATAATCCATTATCTAGTTTAGTCGACAATAAGATTTACGCTGCATGAGGTCAAAGATGGCGGACAACCTCATGCTGTTACCTGCAATCTAAGGAGTTTTACCAATATTCAAAAGAAATGCCGATCTAGCAACGTATGGGATTGACACTGCATGGGAGGTTTAAGAGGACAGGACTACTTCAAAGAACCTCATGCTGATCATTAGACTCGCAAGAGCTTCAATCCGTTCCAGTCGCCAATTGGATTCACACTGCATGGGGCAAAAGACTATCTGTTTCAGAAATGAAGTTTAATGTCCCACTGTTCTGTGAGTTATTGAGTTAATGAACCGCATGCTGTTCAAGGGAGTCTTTTCGAGACGCACATATATAGAACAAGAGTCCGCTGATGGACTTACACTACATGAGGTCGAAAACTAGCTGCTTCAGGTCTGCGTCCTACTTTTCTGAACCTTATTGGGCTAATATTGGTAGGACTTCTCTAAACAACCCATGCTGTTCAAGTTAGGAGTCGCCCATATTTAGGAGATTTTGCAATCGCCAATGGGATTTACACTACATGGGGTTAAATAGTATCTCTTTCAGAGATATAAGTTTATGTCCGACTTTTCTGCTATCTGGTCTAATGAAAATGACTACTGCAGAGAACCCCATGCTACTCGAGAAAACTTTTGGAGTTGTCCGACCATTTCAGAGAACACCATGCTGTTCAAGAGACCTTCATGGGAGTCGCCAGGATCTTCAGGGTCGCCAATGACATTAATGGGCCTCTAACGACATGAGGTCAAAGACCGACAGGGAATCACATGGTGTTTATGGGCGTCGCTAGGATCTTCATTCGATTCTGGCCAGACGCCTTTGAAGGGCCTTGTACGACATGAAGTCGAAGACTGATAGAAGAACCACATGCTGTTTAACTGAGGTATGTCGGACATTCTGGTAGTGTCTGATCATCGAAGACACCGACTCAGTCAATGAGATCTTCACTCAGAGTTTATATTTTGTGTTGTTGCTGTTTTAACATGACAGGCATGAACTGCAATGGAGTATTACGTCCTATGTATTTGAACGAAAATTTATGTATAGATTGATCTTAAAAGATCAACAAAGCCTTCCACAATTCACAAAGGCTGTTTACCTATATATTTCATATGGACTCGGTGAGAGAGCCGATACTGGATCGACTTCCGGAAGCACTGCTTGTGGCATTAGAACTTTCACCATGCTAGATTTATCAAAGGTCAATACTTACGTTTTGTTTAAATCGTGGTTACATTGTAATACTTGCTCGAGAATAAAAAATATCGGCATCTAAAAGGTAAACAACTTATTTTGGCGGGAAACCACTAGGTTATTACATGCGTTTTCGTCGATGTGCAATTTCTCTCGATATCGTTTGCCCATAAGGAAATATAATGAACAAAGTCTAACGAAAACTATTTCATGATATTATTTTTGACTGTGGATGATTCTTTGTGATTTGACCTTTAATTTATAGTTTTTCAACATCCATAAGTTCCTACGAGAGTTTGTTCCCCTGTGATGCAAAACCAAAGAAACGAGTTCTTAGAATACGAAGGTTCACAGTTTCGCGCTTAAACCTTCAGTATTTCAATAAATAGGCTTAATAGACCTGTACAATATTTTCTTTCTGTGTACGAAAAGGTTGGAAATAAGCAAATTATTGTATAATCATAAAGTTTATTTCATCAAATTAATAAATAGATAACAAAAGAGTAACAACTATAACAATAACAAAATAGTTTGACGATGTATCTGGCACATTATAGCATAGCCTAAATCAATACACTGCAATAAGTAAATACATGTACAAAGCAAAAAATAAATAAATAAATAAATAAATAATGCATGATAGAGAAAAAATACACCCACTATTCCCTAATGTTATATATTATGATGGTAGTATCA
>NW_008710725.1:767754-859977 GCF_000327385.1 Lottia gigantea
ATTTTATCGTTTGAGCAGACGTCTGATTCAAAAGTTAAAGATGAATCCGAGCAAAATCCCGAATCATACAAAACGGTTCGACTCTTCTCAAAATGTTCAGGGTCGATATTGCTGTATTCTAAAACGTCGAACTCCGTACAAAGAGCCGAGTCGGAAAAATTCAGGCCTAAATGAGAGTCATTATGTTCGTGGCCTTTTATCCATACTTCGTCAGACTCTAATTCTTCAAAGCTTTCACAATCGGAGTCCCATGTTTTGATGCTTTCACATTTGGTGTCCAATGCTTCGATGCTTTCACAATCGGATTCCAATTCTTCAATGCTTTCATTCAAAACTTCGAGATACAACTGGAACTTATTCATGGACACTGTACAATCAATTTCCAAATTCGATTTTAGACACGTGACCCAATCTTTATTCTGATTGGCTGCCAGTGAATCCTGATGATGGGAAGTGACATCATCAGTGATGGATTCTTCATTAAAAGAAAATAGCTGACGTTTGCATGACGGGACACAGCTCTCGACCATACATTTTCTTTTACCAAAATACATGAATTTCTGAAAATAAAAAAATAACAGTTTTATTTATAGTTTGTACGACCAAGACATCATATGCCATGTCTAGACTAGCTAGTAAACTACTCGAAATATCTTATTAAAATATAAAAGGATCCGAAAAATCATTCAGATCAAAGAACCGACTGATGTTTTCTTGTAAATCAAGAATACAGGCACCATTCCTCATTTTTGAAAATATCCAAACATCATATATCATGAAAAATATAGGGGGCAAAGAATCTAAAAATTTGGGGGAACAAATTCTGAAAATTTTTGAAGAAAAAGTATCAAAAATAATACTAAAAGTTATATTTACCTTAGAAATAGTATATCTAAAAAGTTCCATTTTTTTTCAAAGACAAAATTTACTACTGAATCAAAATATTGCTAGAATCGTTCAAATGAGGTGAAAGAATTTGATATAACCTAAACCAACCCCCGAAATCCTAATATACCCTGAATATTCTGTTAATCCCATCGTAGTTAATCTCTTTAGAGACACAAAGCTAATCCAGCGTATTGGTGTTTCTAATTAAGCAATCACTGCCCCTTGCTGTCGTATTCAACGCCAATCATTTCGTCAATATACCTCAATCATTACAGCATAATATACACTTTTAATGAAAAGATCGGATTTTTCTGCTTGGTAGGGGGTTGTCTTTGAAAATCCTTTGCGATATCTTGAAAGTGAGTTTCTGCTCACTAATTTGGAAGTTGTTTAGTTTTTCCACTTTGTAGTCCCGACTGATGAATACAGAATGCTTATTGCTAATTATAATCATGAAGTAACCATGGGGTTTGTATGGGGGCTCATTGTGGCCCTTTCACATCGATGCTTCTTTCCTCGTGAAATGTCTACTCACTTATTTGGATTTTGTTTATTTTTTCCACTTTAATGTACGAATAAACAGATGAATGAATCAAAAGAATATGATTGCTAGTGATAATTAGACACTAATCAAAGGGCTTGTATGGTGGTCCATTGCGGCCATTATACATCGTTCAAAACTCGTTGCGAGAGGTATTGTTTTGTGGAATATTCAAAGTTAAAATTTCAATTTTCAATCACAAAATGTAATGTCGATGTATGTTATTACTTTTAGTCTCCCAAAACCTAAATAACTTTAATTGAATTAAATAAATATACAACGCAGATGTAAGTTTTTCCTAAAACACGTAAAATAAATTTAATTAGATTTATCATTCGTTCAAACATGCCATTTACTGTCAAATAAAAATATAAAAAGGTATTTGTCGTTTGTTAAAAACATAATCATTAGTAAATGATAAACTGTTGAAAACTGATAAAAACACACTAATAAGCTTAATCGGGAGTATTTTACAAAATGACTAAAAACAACTGTTCTGTTCATTATTAGAAAGCTTAATTCCAAAAATAAAACATATAAAAACATGCCAAATTACCTTGGCATAACAACTGTACAATTGTATGACATTGTTGTACAATACGATCTTTGAATGGCATTTAGTAATGGTGTTGGATATAATGAAAAAATTCTTATGGATTACAATTACTAACGTTTCGACCAGTGTTCTCTGGTCCTTATCAATCATTATTCATTGCTTGATAAAGACCAGAGAACACTGATCGAAACGTCGCTCAAATAAAGTTAGTAATAATAATCCATAAGAATTTTTTCATTATGTTGTACAATATTTTATGAGCTGTATAAACATATCAACCGTTGTAAACAAAACTTCAAAACGTTATAACAAATTCTCTTAACCACGGTAATATGTGAATGTAGTTGGCATAAACATTGTAGAATGACATTGATGTACAATATATGTAGAGATAAAGAGATATACAGTACACATTCAGTGTTAATAAAGGCATCATAAATGTATAATATTGTGACATTGTTGTACAATAAAGCTGGAATAATGAGCTGTATAAACATATCAACTGTTGTAAACAAAACATCACAACATTGTTATTTCCATAGAGATATACTTCAATGCAATTATGGCATCATAATAGTACAATATTTGGACATTGTTGTACAATAAAGCTGGAATAATAAGCTGTATAGACATTTCAATTGTAAACAAAACTTCAAAACATAACAAATTCTTAAACCACGGTAATATGTGATTGTAGTTGGCATAAACATTGTAGAATGACATTGATGTACAATGTATGTACATTTAAAATTATAATAACAACTGTATGATAAGGTGACATTAATGTACAATAATGGTGACATAACGAGTTATATAAACATATCAACTGCTGTAAACAAACATCAAAACATTAAGTGTCCATAGTGGCATCGTATTAATGCCATGGTGTGACATTGTTGTACAATGGAATTGGCATAATGAGCTATATAAACATACTAACTGCTACAAACAAAAAATCAATTGTAGCAATTTTTAAACCTTCGTATGACATCGTTGTACAATAAATTTGACATTACAAATTAAATAGACATTAAAAAGAAACTAACGTAAACATTCAATCAAAACAATTTCAAATGATTTTTTATAACTTTACTCAATTCATCATATTATTTAAAATTTCTTGAAGAATTGACAAATTTTTTTTTGTTTGGTACAATAAAAACGAAAAGGAAAATATTGAAAAGTCAAAACCAAATTGCAAAATGTCCGTTTACTTTTAGAATTACGTTTAGTAACAATTATTTTAATTTTCTGTCCTTTAATTAATTACTGAATTCGACATGGAGCCAAAACAGCACATCAGGAGACAAAAGAACAAAAGTTACACAATTCAGCACAGCAATTGGCCATACAACCAAATTAACAGATTAATATTTTTAGAAATTATGCGATCGGCGCCTTGGGATTCGAACCACATATGACGACAAATCACGATGCATTCTGTTTAATTATTAAAAACAAAAGAATCTGTTTTAATTATTTATATTCTTAATCACTTTCTCACTGAGTTCGCCTTTTCCTGCCCGCCGCAGATTGGCGATCTAGGCCAATTACCAACGCGATGGGCATATGTTGCACATCCCGCTGTTGATGGTCCAAGGCGGCGCAACGAATTTTTTGTTGTCATAACAATCAAGTTGTAAACAACAACAAACTGTCTGATTGTTTATTTCTAAAGACAATAATTAGTCAACAGATTAACTGATTGATTTTTGGTATCGATTTGTAAGGATTATCGAAGGATTAACGGATTAACGGACGAGATTATTCTATTATCTACTAACAGTATAAAAGTGAATCCTCCAGATACCAAATCATATCAATTCACTCCAACGAATATTCATCATTCAAATCTTTAGAGAGCACCAAGAGCTTCTATCTCAAGTGAAATTTTGGTGAAAATTTTAAGTTTTTAAACAAGGAGAACTGAAAGGAATTGACATATTTTTTTCACGAGTTTGTGGACAATTATTTCTGTGTATATCCCGTTTTGAAAAAAGTGATTAATCCAAATCTATTAAGGATATTTAAATTTCCAGAAGTTGGCTTGGACCGATTTCCAAAAATCTACAAAAAACGATTCAGTGATTAAAAATATGGATTATTTGCAAAACGACGAACCTGAATTGGTAAGAATTATTTTTTGATTTACATTACTATTTTTTTGATCTAGAGACGAATGCCTCGTTGAAATACCTACTAAATTACTTAAAATTATCATGGAACACTTAAAATGTCCATCTTTTTGATCAAAAGACGCAATTTTGCTTTTTTAAATTTATTTTTTTTAAATTGTATATTTATTTTCACTCCAGGTTTTTCTTTGCGAAGGCAAAAGAAGATACAGAACCTTGAAAAATAAAACAAACCCTCCAAAATGTCGTCGTCAGCTGTTCCAGGATACAGAAACATCGGCATCGAAAGTCGAGGACAAGACATCTAAAAAGGACTGGATAACATGTCTAAAATCATGTTTAGACTTTGATAACACGACCTCTTTGAGTAAATTTCAATCTTATTTCGACTCGATGAATTCCTATGAAAATGAAGCGACAGAATATGAAAGAAAACAAGACAATATAGTCCGAGACTCTAACAATGGGAAGGAATTTTTAGTATTAAATAATTTATCCTACAGCATAAATTATGACACTTTCCTTGATCAAGAAGTTCTGGTACAATATAATTATAATTCACATATTGACCAATCAAATCTCTTGAATTCATCACCAAATAAATCAGAGTATATCATTGGTCACTTTTATAATGATGTCATGTTATCTTGCTCTGACTCTTCAGACGCCACTTCTTGTGAATTAGACGACACGCCATCTAGCGGTATTGAAGATGTAGAAATTATGGGATGTGATATAGAAGTGGACCACGAGGAAGTGATACAATGTATTTCCGGTTCCTATGACACTCATAGTTACAGTTCTGACGAATTTAGCGGAAGTGACGAAGGCTTTCCCGAGGATTTTATGGATGATATGGATTAATCATATCGAATATAAATCTAGCTTTAAATATAATAGTGCAAAAACTACCCGTATTGTGATATAAAAATTTCTTCTGTGATACAAAAATTTAATTTAATTTAATTTAATTTAACTTAATCAATATGATTTTTTTAAGTTCTATTTATTTAAATCATTTATTTATTTATTAATTTATTTACTAATTCATTTACCAATTTATTTACTAATTTATTTACTAATTAATTTATTAATTAATTATTTATTTATTTATTTAATCTATTTATGTATTTATTTAATCTATTTATATATTTATTTATTTCTTTTTTTTTTATTTTATTTTTTTTTTATTTTATTTATTTAATTATTTATTTATTTATTTAATCTATTTATTTATTTATCTATTTATTTATTTATTTATTTATTTATTTATTTATTTATTTATTTATTTATTTATTTATTTATTTATTTATTTATTTATTTATTTATTTATTCTATTGCTAATTTATAAATTCTATTTATTTATGATCATGTGCAGTTTATGCTGATAGAAATGAATAATATTCATTTTATTTTTGATTATTATTTATTTAGCTTTGTATATTTTTATAATTGTATAATACCATATTGTCATTTATTGTTATTGCTAATTTGTTAAAATAAAGCTTAAAATTAATAAGAGTTTTTATCAGAGACGTGATTTAAAAAAATAGTTGTAGTCTGGAAAACTTTGTTCTGAATTGAATTATCTCCCCTTATACAAGCTCTCTTATTTATAACAATCTCGTGAATTGCTTGCTGCTCTGATGAATTGAAGTACACAATGTAACTAGGTATATAAATTAACTAGTTTTAGCTTGAGAATTGACAAATACAGTTGAAATTAACCAAATTTATGGCGATATCTGATATATGTTAAACTGACATAATTTATTTGGATTAACATCCTTGGTAAAAAAAATCAGATTGATAAGCTTCTCTAATGTTATCGTATTTCAAGTGATGAAGTCAGCGGTGTTGCCAGATTCTGAATTGTGTTTTTGTCGGGATGACATTTTTCCAATGCAGAATAATAAAACAGCATATGGATTACAAAAAGCCCGATTTGATGACTAATTCATAAAGTAGGCTACATTGTTGACAATTTGGCTCCTGATATCCTATCCCACGTTTTGCTGTATTCGCTACCATTCGTTTTCATGAAATTATCGCATTCCATGGTTGACAATCCCGGTTGCAGCTAAGCCAAGAGTAGGCTACACCAGTCCAGGCTCCACCAGTCCAGACTCCATCATCCTCCCAAATAATAATAAGAAAATACAATAAAGCCCTACCTACACCAATGATTTAGAATAGATAAGCTTACTAACGCAAAGATTTATTTTGTAGATTCTCTACAATGAGTTGAAAACTCAATCGAAGAGTGATATCTGATGTAAAATAGAATATCTTTGAAAAAAGGTCAGTATGCTTGTATTTATCAGTATTTGAAATACAAACTAAATGATTTATGGTATACAGACACTAAAACTTTATTTCAACTTGACAAAGTCGGTACTCTCATACTCCCAATCGCAAAGTCGCACCAGGGTGTGAAAAAGAATCTTCTAATAGAACAGCAGATCCAGGCCCGTAGTCAGACTTGATTGTCCGGAGGGTCAAGTAATATATCCGGAGGCGTAAGTAATATATCCGGAGGGAGCAAGTGATATAACCGGAGGGTCAAGTAATATATCCGGAGGGGGCAAGCAATATATCGAGAGGGGGCAAGTAATATATCCAAGGGAGGGGGGGGGGGGAGCGTATGTTGTTTAGTTGCAGTAATGGAAATGGCCGGTTGTCAGAATTTTTTCAGGGGGGCAATCCAAGTACACCACCCCCCTCCCCTACTCCCAACACCACCATCATCACCACCACCACCCCTTGCCCCACTGTAGCTATGGGCCCGAGTATACCCAAAAGGCTCTGAAACACTAATTATGAGACTAAATTGTTTAGTTGAATTCCGTAATCGATTTCGAGTTGACCAACTCAATCGCAAGTTGTAAACAGAAAAAAGTCAATAAGCTTGTAGTTGTATATATCTGTAGTTAAAACTCGGGCTAAATGATTTATTTAAAGGAGGAAATCGATGAAGTTTGTCTACTTTCAATTTCTAAAAGTGATATATAAGATAGAGAGGGAAAAAAGCGAAGATTTATCGTCTGTCTTTAACTTATCATTCGACAGATTTAAAAGAATTATCGATGTTCAACAAGAAATTATATTGATTTATTATAACTTCGTTTTCTTATCACCAATTCTAGAATTTTAATGTACCGTTATTTTTTACAATTTTATAAATGTTCAAGACTTCATATTGTTGATCTTAAAGCTTCGTTTTCTTATCATTACTTCGCAATTTTTGATGTACCGTTATTTTTCAAATTTTAAGAACTCGTTAATATTATGAGTAGGCTACGAGAAATTCCTCACATATGAAAATTGTCGTTTTGATTGGTCACAACCTCGCACTAACCTATTTGGATAAAGTGAGCCACTGTTCCATCTATTTTATTGAGTGTTAGGTCAGAACTTTTCAGATGACCTGGATTCAGATTTAGAAGAATTCAGATGAATTTTGAATTTTAGGTTTACAAAGATCTGAATATTTGACTTGAATTCCGATTTAGAACTATCAGAATATTTCGGATGACTTGTATTCAGATTTAGAAAGATCGAATATTTAAATAATTTTGAATCAGGATTAAAAAGATCAGAATATTTAGATAATTTTGAATCAGGATTAAAAAGATCAGAATATTTAGATAATTTTGAATCAGGATTAAAAAGATCAGAATATTTAGATAATTTTGAATCAGGATTAAAAAGATCAGAATATTTAGATAATTTTGAATCAGGATTAAAAAGATCAGAATATTTAGATAATTTGGAATCAGGATGAAAAAGATCAGAATATTTAGATAATTTTGAATCAGGATTAAAAAGATCAGAATATTTAGATAATTTTGAATCAGGATTAAAAAGATCAGAATATTCAGATAATTTTGAATCAGGATTAAATAGATCAGAATATTTAGATAATTTTGAATCAGGATTAAAAAGATCAGAATATTTAGATAATTTTGAATCAGGTTTAAAAAGATCAGAATTTTTAGATAATTTTGAATCAGGTTTAGAAGAATCAGAACATTTCGGATGTTTGTACATGGTGCTACTCTATCAATCAAGTTGACTGGTAAGAGAATGGAAAGTACACATGTAGTGGAGAAGATTGTTTGAAGAATTATAGAAGAAAATGAATAATGTTTAAATAAGTCTCGACTAAAGCAAACTGATACAAAAGCTTGAGTAGCCCGAGAATCTGTCCTGCACTCATTCTGCGTTATGAGTCAGCTCTTAGGAAACTTTTTGGCTTGACCTCCACAGAGCTAAATATAGTTTGGCTTTTTGAATGTAGGAGGGTTGGCTCCTTTACTAAGAGGGCTTTAAAGGGATCTTTAATATGTTTATCCAAGACACACATAGCACAACCGGATATGACGATTTGGAGAGCTTTATAGATCAGTTTATCTGATATCATTTTAATTGCTATACCAAATCGTTTTGAAACGGGGCTCATCATATGTCCGGATTAGAAGTCAGTTTTTCGGGTTAAGACAACGTATCAAATGAAAATCTTTCAATCAAAAATTGACAATGGAATCTCGCGAGAACAGACAGACTATTATAAAGGAGGATTAAGTCGATTCTTTCAATTATAAGACGAGATATGAATCGGAGGTCAAGGGTCGGAGGTTAAGGCCGTCAATGTCGGCACTCATTAGAGTGAGCAAATATGACTTTCCAGTTGGTTTCGTCACCTTTCTTACATGTCGTCCCATTATACATAGATTCCTCATGCACGGTCAATATTTATACTCGATATGAGTCGCCGAGGAAATGAATGGAGTCTCATTTTCCTTCCTTGCCTTAGATGTGGGACATAGATCGACTCTTTTAAACGAAATTAGTCCGGAAAGTTACTTCATTTTTGTCTAAAAAAAAGAATTAGCTGGTGAAATGTGTTTTGTTCTATTGGTCTACATGAAATAGAGTTTTATATCCTACTGTTCTGTATCTTATTGAACTAATGAAATGAAATGTAGTTTTATATCCTGCTGTTCTATACCTTATTGAACTAATGAAATGAAATGTAGTTTTATATCCTACTGTTCTGTATCTTATTGGACTAATTAAATGAAGTGTCGTTTTATATCCTACTGTTCTGTATCTTATTGAACTAATGAAATGAAATGTAGTTTTATATCCTACTGTTCTGTATCTTATTGAACTAATGAAATGAAATGAAGTTTTATATCCTACTGTTCTGTATCTTATTGGACTAATGAAATGAAATAGAGTTTTATATCCTACTGTTCTGTATCTTATTGGACTAATGAAATGAAATGTAGTTTTATATCCTACTGTTCTATACCTTATTGGACTAATGAAATGAAATAGAGTTTTATATCCTACTGTTCTGTATCTTATTGAACTAATGAAATGAAATGAAGTTCTATATCCTACTGTTCTGTATTATGTCTGTGTCAATTACACGAGGCATGATGTACTCACTCTTTAACAACACCTGATGCCACACTGAGTATGTCAACTCGACACTTTCGAAGATTCCACATGGCTAATAATATGTAATTGCTCGGAATGCTGTATTTGTTACATGTGAAGGTTTTGCATTCGTGCCTGTGGCGAAATGACTAAAACAGTCAATAAATTTGTTTTAACGAATCTCCGAAATCAAGACAATCGATATCAATATTTCCCAAGTTTTAATCAGCTAAGAATATCCTTGAAATGGAAAGTGTGCTTTTATCAAAATTGTTTTCGCTCTGTCAGTAAATATTTGAACTAGAATGCATTATGTAAAGAAAAATATTTCTAAATTACAATCTAGTCTGATATTACAGTCTGAAATTTGTTTGAATAAAATGAAGTGCGATTTTATGTTCTACTGTTTTATACCCTTTTTCTGCTATATTAATGACAGGACTTACTTTCATGCATGACAGCTGTCATGCTTGGTGACTGTCATGCTTGGTGATTGAAGAGAGTATTAGGTGTTTGTAAGGTTTGGAGACTTCAGTGCTTGGTGACTGCAATGCTTGGCGACTGTCATGCATGGTGACTGTCATTATTATAGACTACAATGCTTAGTGACTGTGATGCGTGGTGACTGAGATGCTTGGTGACTGCAATACTTGGTGACTTTCATTATTATTAGTGCAATGCTAGGTGACTACAATGCTTTATGCGATACTTGGTGTATGCAATGCTTGGTGATTGCAGTGGTTGGTGAGTACGATACTCGGTGGCTTTGCACCATGAACTATGCACCAATCTTATGTCTCGCTTTTCTGCATCTTGTTGGTTTAAGAAAAATTGGAACGTCAAGTACAACTGCAATGGTTGTTGTTATTGGCTAGAGATTCCATTATATTTCATGGCATAGCATTTTTAAACCAGTATCAAGAGATGACACACTGAAACACTGACCTACTGACCTACTTGTCTGCACGAACTTTAAATATTTAGTTTAATTGATTGCATATTCCTGTTTAAAAATCCAATTATCTTTTTGAAAGTGGGTCTAGTTAATTGTTAATACATTTAAACTTTAAGCATGAGTACGTAACTAGAGCTGTTGTAGTGGCGTCTGCAGAACTTTGGATTGGCAGGGGTTAGGCCCAAACTTTTGGGGGTGGGGTGGGGGGGGGGGTGTAAATTAAAACGCTCAAATAACATTGCCTTAAGGTAAAATTTCCGATCCAACCCATGAACACCATTTTTTCGAATTAACCACGTAAATGACGTCAGCGCTCGAACAATCTAACCGACTGTGCTACAACCCGTGCTCAGTACTAACTCAAAGCAATGAACATCTATTAACTTGAAGAAAGGTCGGTCTTTAATCTTAGTTGTGTAGGTCGAATGGTTGACTATTATTGGTTTTTTGGTTTCTAAATGGTGTAATTTGTATGGTTAATATTTGAATAATGAATGACCCTCAACCAATCAATGGTCGTGACGAGTTCACGGACAATGAAACCAAAAATAGAATGGATAATAGATCGACTACTGATATATTTCATTAGGTGACGTTGTGGTTTCAATTTTATATGATTTCCAGCAATCAAGAAGGCATTTCCTTTTCATTAAAATTTCATTACCAAGTTAAAACCGACCGGATGAGCAAGTCTTGTCTCGTGGTTATCACGACGTTATAATGACCTTTCATTGTGACTACTACTTGTAGCCTCGATCATTACCCATATGTGTATTATTGTTATGTTCTGTATCTTATTGGACTAATGAAATGGAATAGAGTTTTATATTCTACTGTTCTGTATCTTATTGGACTAATGAAATGAAATAGAGTTTTATATACTACTGTTCTGTATCTTATTGGACTAATGAAATGAAATAGAGTTTTATGTCGTACTGTTTTGTGTCTTATTAGACAAAGCAAAACGCAAAGAATAAATGTAGCCTTGTTTCAGACTAAATTAAATTTGGCTATCTGCACCTAGTAGTGTTTTTATAAACCAATGTTATCTTTACTTTGAAATTTTCAATTTAAAATATGACGGAGTCGTTTTGAAGTTTTTAATGATCACACGTTTTTTACACCTGTTCAAAATGAATTGATATCGTTGAAATTTCAGTTTCTACACAAAATTGGATGAACTATATTCGGTTTCATCTTTACAATAGTATGTACGGAGTACGTAAGTATGGAAATAGCCAGCTTGGTTGGTTGGTAGATGACAAGTCGACGTTCACTTCCAGCTGATATCACAGACTAGGTATAGTTGTTGGTAGATGACAAGTTAAGGTTCGCTTCAAGCGCAAACTGTGTAGTTGGTGGTAGTCGTAGTAGTTGGTAATCGTAGTAGTTGGTAGTTGGATTGGTTCAAATTTGATGATTCTGTGTTGTTGGTTTGTTGTTGATACTTCGTGAGATCTGGTCGAGTCGAATGACAAAGCGGTGAAACTCGGCCCTGTGTGGTGTGACATGGAAATAGCCAGCCAGGCATGAAGTACCTTTAACCTGTCGTGAACTGGGTTTGTCCAATCAGAGACCCAGGGGGATTACTTACTTGACCCTCCCAACAATCAAGTCTGGCTACTGGCTTGCAGCCTCCCCCGTATTCATCATCCAAACCACGTCCAGAAAATCAAGACTTAAAGCACCATTTCAATTCAACCCGGTATCACTTTTGGAGATTGTCCAAAGTCATGTTAACCCCCATTTTGGAACAAGTTGTCGGGATCTGGAAATACCAATTAATGAAGTCAAAATTCCAGTCAGTCGTGACTGGCCACAGATCTGCAGCTGTCAAAGATCACCAAGCCTTGAATACCCAACGACATCAGAGAACAAAAAGACGAGACTGCTTGTAATCGACATCATTGATCCGGACATTGATTTAACGTTAGACCGGAAGTTGGTTTCGTATGCTTATGTTAATGTTCAGTCTTGAGATGACCTGAGTACGTGGTAATGGGTTTGATTGAATGACTCAAGCGTCTGAAATTAAGACATAAAATTCCTTTCTCTACATAACATTGAAGATTTTGATTGACATGTTTCGAGACTAGGCTAGCGGTCTATTTCTCATCTTCACAATGTCAAGCTATAACGAACTTCGTCTTATATCTTGCCTCATCTTCACAATGTCAAGATATTACGAACTGTGTCTTATAGCCTGCCCGTAATTGCCACCTTTCTTGTATCACGGAAGCGAATTGATATGATTATACGCTGGATACAGTCACTCACAGAGCTCGGCAATCATGTTTACCGCCTTTCTGTCAAGGGCTCTGATTGGCTGTATCCGCTGCCATACAATCAAATTGCTACATTCCGTGATACAAGAATAGTGGCTATTGCGGGCAAGGTATACCTTGATATCGTGAAGATGCTTGTCGAGACTAGGCTAGTGGTATATTTCTGTGTTATTTTCTATATAAACTGTGGATAATGTACAATCGTTTCCAGACTACTGAAGTATCGTTGTGAAAACGACAAGTTTCTTTTAAGAGCTGCTTAAAATTATGTTATTGAAATTGAAGAAGGTTCGGACTTGATTGATTAAACGTCGGACATATTGATGATGACGGCGCAATATTGGTGATGTTGATCTGGGACGAGTTTTAAATATTAATTGAAAAGATAGTATCGTCCTGCTGCTGTACCAGCCGATAGAACTCAGGCCTTAATCAAATACACGTTATATGCACACTCATGACGTCATAATGTCTGATATATCGTTTGAGAACATTGATATCGACCGTCATTCCAACTAATACGCTTTTTCAATTTGTAGGCGAACACTAAATTAGATTTACATTTCATAGGGTGTTACGGACAGTTGAGAATGAACTTTATCAGTTGGCAAAGCAGGTATTTAAGAGAAACCACGCTTAGGTGACTTTGGTCCATCCTGTTAGAGAAAACCGGTGATCATGTCTACCTTGATTTTGCAAACGGTCAATATAGAGGACATTTTGTTCGAAACTTAACTGATTTTCCTCAAAATCTTTTGCTACCAGATGATCGAGTCTACACTCATTTTCCTCAAGTCTTTTCCACTGGATGTTTGAGTCGACACATTTAGTCTTCAAAACCTTTTGATACCAGTTGATCGAGTTTATCTATAAACGACTCACTCTATCTGTATTTAAAGTGTTTTTAGTACAAACATGTGAATTGAGAAGTAAAAAATATTTTGTAATGAAATCAAAAAAATACATCAATCAAATCTCACGTTAGTCAAACTATTTTTATCATTTAGGTCATACCGCCCATGATTTCTCCGTTCATTTAAAACACCGAACATTTTTCTAAATTTCCGCCTAAACTGCAAGTTACATAAAGGATACAGAAACGGATTCAAAGTGGAGTTTAAATACCCAACCCACGTCATAGCGGTTAATAAACCGGGTTCAATACACCCTTCACAGAAAGCTACGACTAAAAATAGTATAAAATAGGGCAAAAAACACAGAGTGAACGCTCCCATAATAACCCCTAACTGTCGAGCCGCTTTAATCTCCTTCGTTAATGCTGAAGTTTGCCGGAGGTGACGTATACGATCCTTTATATTGAGTACTCCGGTTAATCGTCTGTTTTTATCATCTCGTAACACAAACATTGTTTTATCGCGATCACTGTTTCTTCCCGTTGTCACGGTAACCGTTGTATCCAATAGTTTTTCCGCTTGCCGGATCTTCCGGATACCGCTCATAATGGAGAAGTTATCTCCCTTTGGTCTCTCGTTGTTGTCTTGACGGACGTCTTCGAATGTACTGGCGGACGAAGATGATTGTGAAAGTGATGTACAGGTATCGGAACGTGTTAAAGTCTTATGGTTTGACGAAGATGATGATGAAGGTTTTGAGGTTAATGGTAGATGTTCTTCGTAGTAGTACCGCTCTATCCGTTCCGTTTGCGGATCGAGTACTGTTTCGTCGTAGACGTACTCCACTTTGTAGGAATTCGAATGGTTTTCTCGACTGTTGCTCATCTGTCTTTGCACTGCGATTAAACGCAGATTTTTGTAACCCTTCGAATTTTTGGAATTTTTATTCGATTTACCGTTTGAGTTACTACGCCGTACTATATAACTTGACCTTTTTTGTTCTTCGGACGACTCTTGCTGTTGATATGTGTTTTCGGTGAAATTGTGGTGATCCGGAAGATCGCTGTCGTCACCGGAATGAGACGGGGGTGACGCATGATATGTTACCGGTTTCGTTCCGATATTTCTCTGTCCTAATTCGAACTCCGATCGCTTGCGGATTTCTTGGAATATTTTTATGTATAAAGAGTACATGACTGCGAGCGGAAGATAAAAATTGAAAAATGCGGTGATCACTTTGAATGCGGAATTGGTTGCATATTCTGTATCGCAGACGTTTTCAGGAACTATGCGAATTCCCTGGCGCACAATATGATGCCATGCAACAATGGGAATAATCCACATAGAAGACGCACACCATACAATCGAGATCATTATTAACGCACGTCGTTTCGTCCGTTTCCGTAAATACACTAACGGCGAACGTACAGACCAGTAGCGATCTAAACTGAGTATAAATAAGTTTAAAATGGAGGCCGTGCTGGCTATGTAGTCTACTCCGATCCACGCCTGACAAACGACGACCCCGAACAGCCATTCCTGGGTAAAGATATAGATGGCACTGATAGGCATGACGGTTAGTCCGACGATTAAATCTGCTATAGCTAGGCTGACAATAAACATGTTGCTCACCTGAAATTAGAAAAAAATACGGAATAAAAATTTCAGTATGAGTTAACTTGCATTGAGTATTTTGATATGTGTATATCAAAGTCAAGATGAAAGAATTTTAAAAATCGGACTATTTTTAAATAACGCACAACCAAATGAAATTCATTAACAAGGAGCGCGGACTGCATAGAGAGCACTAAATGTTGCTGACATGTCGAATATGAGTTTTTCATTCCAGCTTGTTCGCACAGTTTAAATGAATTGCGTCTATTAAAATTGTTTCCTTTTAGTCAATAGGCTAATACACGTGTCCAGGCGTAATTCCCTTCATTGCACACCGCCTTTCTTCATTGACACAATCAAGAGCAAAAAAAATAGGACGTAAAATCCATTTATTTTGATTTATTACATGTGAAATATTGCAAAGATCTCTGACCTACTGACACACTAAAAAATATAAGGTTGAGAACCACCCACGCAAATGAAAATCTGAGGAATTAAAAGGCTAGAGTCGTCTTTTCAATGCAATATTAAGTCGTCCTGGGGACCGATTAAGTGGTCTGGGAAGTGAATATACATGAAGTTTGAATCCTGATTTGTGAGGGACTCTAATATTGTCAACTGTGTCTTATTTTAAATATTGTTAACTTTATAACTTGTTAATTCTTATGAGACAGCTCGAGGGTGATCTCAAATTCTGATTTTTTTTACTTTTACTCCTTAGAAAGATTAACGATCGGTTACAAGTGATTCGAACAATTCCCTTGACGAGAAAATGGTTTCTGGTGCCACATTAAAGTCAAGCTATTGCGAACTGCATCTAATGCCCTTTATTTTATCACAGAAGTTTGTAAATGCAGCGATTTCTTATACCTTGTCTGCAAAAGCCACCTCTCTTGTAGTTAAATGGTTGGATTGTATGCTAGCGAATACATCCAATCAAAGCTCTCGACATAAAGACTGTAAGCAGTATAGGTAATGGTTTACCAACTTTCTGTCGAGGGCTCAGATTGGCTGTGATACATGTACAAGAGAGGTGGCTATTGCAGACAAGGTATAAGAAATCGCTGCATTTACAAACTTCTGCGATAAAATAAAGGGCATTAGATGCAGTTTGCAATAGCTTGACTTTAATGTGGTACCATTTACTGACTTAGATATTACCAGAGAGGTGGCAATTTCAGTCAAGATATTAGCTTGAAATGGCTAGACTAGATGGTATGACTTAAAAGGTTACGTAATATCGGTCTTCCTACGAACTATTTTCATTGGTAATAAGGATTATTTTTGTTCATTAAGAGTATTTTTTCAGTCGAAATTAAATAAAGCCGACATTTAATTAATGGACCTTTGATGTTTTTTTTTTCAAATACGTAACAAGGCCATCGATCACTGTTTTTGTCACGTGAAAGGATTCTGTACACAGAAGTCTGGGGTTTTAAGTGCAGCTCAAATCGATGTATTTTCAAATGAAATAAAGTGAATGGAATTGTGCGTTCTACATTTCCGCATCTGATATGGCTTATGATGAATGGCAACGCAGTGCAGTGTGTAACGAGGGAAATTTTTCTTTTTCGAATTCTAATTGTTGGACTATATCCCAAATTTCGATCAAATTCATTAGTTTCGTTCCATTGTATGAAATTTAATAATGCATGATATAAACAGTGCTCAATTTCGCGCCATGAGTTACTTTCGGTTTGGTCGATAGACACGATCATTAGGTTTAATCTAACCAAAACATAAACGAAAATACCTTCCTGGAAACAGAAGTCATAAATTGAACATGATAATAATCCTCCATATAGATTCAGATAAAAAGCTGCTCATAAAACATTAAAATTTCATTTAAAAATCCTGCTAAATGCTAAAACTAACAAGTTGTATGACAAGCGTAAGTAATAAACCATGTAGCCCCGATGCTTGAATCATAAATATCACTTTAATACATTACAAACATCGTGAAAATATCACCAAGCCAAACTGTGGAAATATCATACACAAATCAGAATTATGAATTCAAAATTGAAACATTGTCAGCAGTAGAGTTGGTCCGGTGACGGGTCCCAGCAGGGCCAAATATTTTAAGGGTCATTCTTTCACTGTGTAAAATGATAAATGATTTGAATGTTGGGAGGCCAAACTTAGCCAGCATTTTTCTAGTGTGGAACGCCACTGATAGTCAGATCGGTGGCGCAGCTAAATGGTAGGGGCCCCTTAGACCTAAGTGAGTTGAGACCCCTCCTCTGCATTTTTAATATGCTCTCTTGCTTTTTTTCAGGGGTTCGACTACACTTTAGGGTGGGGTCCGTGGACTAGGTTCAACCAGACCCTGTGGTAGTTAAGCCACTGTGTTAGATACACCTGCCACGTTAGCTGCAGTATAAAATGTTAAACCATCATAATCAGAATGGTTTTTTAAGCCCGAAATTTACAAGTTTACGATTTCCAACTGTCGAGATATCTTTAGCGTGGCCGAAACTTCCAGATCTGTATTTTAACCTGATTGTAGGCTGTATCTAAGAAAACGACAGCAACCCTTATCATTAGCGTCCTTAATTTTCTGGAGACCAATCATGATTATCGATTCGGGGCTTTTGAAATAAAAGAAAATAAGATTGAAATTGAAATATGTATTGAAAAACAAAGTCAATTATTAAGTTATAAAAAACCCACGCAAAATTGCAAAATAAAAGAGTCTCGGAAATGTCAAGTGAAATGGGGAAAGATTGTTTTTTTGGTAACAATCGGTTGGTTTCTATTAAAGCTATAATTGTGAGGCTTAAAGCAATTGACTTTAATTGGATAACTCACTCAATTTCAGCTTTTTTCATTAATTTCTTATTTTATTTGTGAAATCATTTGGCTTGATAATGCGGAAACAGAATCGAACGATTTGAAAACGAACTAAACAATTTAAAAATCCATTAACATGGTCGTGAAAACAAAACCTAACGAGACACCGCCGACTATAATCTTGTAAAGTATTTCTAGCTGATAGCTGCTATATTGAAATTGCGAACCATTAGAGTACGTTCTGTGGCGGTTGCCGCTAGCGTGGTGAGACTTGCTTAATCCTTCAGCTGTGGCGGGTGCCACCAGCGAGGTGAGACTTGCTTAATCTTACAGCTGTAGCGGGTGCCGCTGGCTAGGTGAGACTTGCTTAATCTTTCAGCTGTAGCGGTTGTCGCTAGCGAGGTGCGAATTGCTTACTCTTTCAGCTGTGGTTGGTGCCGCTAGCGAGGTGAGACTTGCTTACTCTTTCAGCTGTTGTGGGTGTCGCTAGCGATGCGCGACTTGCTTACTCTTCCAGTACCCCTGGTGCCACCCTGTAACTCGAGTTGTCAACTATGTCTCTCTTTCAGAGAGTCCACATAGCTTATACATAGCTTATAGTTTAATTGGTATTATAGATGGTCAACCGAGATTCTCTGTCGGATAGTCCACATAGTTATTACTGTTTATTTTGTAAAACTCCATTCATTTCATTACCTTTCAGATAGTCTACACTGATTGTAACACTGTCTGGGACTAAACAGTTATTAGCCCTTCATTAAGAGAAATTCGTGCAAGTACACCAATGGCAAGACAACGTCGAACCCCGTTGGTAAATCATTATCATGTACCAGCGATTAAGTCCTAAAATACTCATAGTGGTAAAACTCAATCAATCAATGGCTAATTATTTGTTAATTATTCTCACTAATTAGACTTCTACTTCATTACAAACGATAATTATCGTCGCCTAGTTCCGCTTCAAAAACTTTTGATGTAAATACTTAATAGCGTTTTCATGTATTATCAGTGTACTTGTCCCCAAAGTCGTGGGATAACTCAGCCTGAAGCGAGTTGGATTGTCGTCTGCAAGAACAGCGATATAGCTCAGTCGGTAGTGAGTTGGATTGTCGTCTGCTAAGACAGTGGGATATCTTAGTCTGTAGCGAGTTGAATCATCGTCTGCTAGGACAGTGGCATATCTTAGTCTGTAGCGAGCTGAATGATCGTCTGCTAGAACAGTGGGATATCGTAGTCTGTAGCGAGTTGAATCATCGTCTGCTAGGGCAGTGGGATAACTTAGTCTGTAGCGAGTTGAATCATCGTCTGCTAGGACAGTGGGATATCTTAGTCTGTAGCGAGTTGAATCATCGTCTGCTAGGACAGTGGGATAACTTAGTCTGTAGCGAGTTGAATCATCGTCTGCTAGGGCAGTGGGATATCTTAGTCTGTAGCGAGTAGAATTATCGTTGCCTAGTTCCGCTTCTGAACTTTTGATGTAAATACTTAATAGCGTTTTCATGTATTATCAGTGTACTTGTCCCCGAAGTCGTGGGATAACTCAGCCTGAAGCGAGTTGGATTGTCGTCTGCAAGAACAGTGGGATAGCTCGGTCTGTAGCAAGTAGGATTGTCGTCTGCTAGGACAGTGGGATATCTTAGTCTGTAGCGAGTTGAATCATCGTATGCTAGAACAGTGGGATATCTTAGTCTGTAGCGAATAGAATCATCGTCTGCTAGGGAGGTGGAATAGCTCAGCCTTGAGTAGGTTGGATTGTCGTCGTTTAGGGTAGTGGGATAGCTCAGTTGGGTTGGATTGTCGTTTGCTAGGACAGTACGTAGCTAGTTGGGTTGTCGTCTGGTTGGACAGTAAGTAGCTAGTTGGGTTGTCGTCTGGTTGGATAGTCTGTAGCGAGTTTGATTGTCGTCTGCTAGGTCAATCCCTTTAAACATTGAAAGAGATCTTTAAAAGAGACTTCTATTAAATTCACATATATAATATACCAGTAGTTATATAAAGCGATTGAAGCGATTTCTATATCATAGTATGAAGACATTTACAATTCTATACTAATTGCTCCTGGCTTTTAGTTGTGGTAAATTTACCGATGCCAGTCAAATGTCAAGAGTAAAGATGAAATGTCAACTAAGACAATAATGTTATAATGTCACCTTGTTGACAAGCTGATCATCTATCACACTTGTTCCCAAGCTGGGCCTGGGACTCATAGGTGCACGGGCCGAAGGGTGGAGAGACGGGGAAGGCAGGTTTGCCCGAAATTTACCCACGATTTTTGCCTGTATTTTTCTTTGTTTTCGGATTGTTGCCCGATATTTTTCAGCGAATTTTGCTCTTCTAGATGATTGGGGGCCCTGGGACATAAGTGGATTAGCGCCCCTCCCTGAACATTTTTTAAACATATGTTTCCCTGCATTCTGAGACCCCACAGTAGGTCAATTTAATGCCTGTTAATTTAAATATTTTCAGTCTGTAGACAATGCTATTTCACTATTTTATCTATATTTTGTATATTCTCTCTTCCTGTTGATGGGGGTGCCCTTAGGGGTGGGGGGCTGTGGACTTGGTTAAACCAATCCTTACGGTAGTTGAGCCACTGAACACGATAGAAATTAATAACAAAACCAATATTTGTCTTTTCGACATCCATATTGGTAAAATGTCATTGGCCTCAAGAAATTATCTAATATTGTTTTATTCGCTTTGTTACGACAAGCCGCTCCATCATTATCTCTTTTTCTGATTGAAATATGGGACAGGTCTAACAATCCGTAAAATAGACAAACCATCCTAAAGCGTGGGTGTCTGGTTGAGTGTATTGTGTTTGCTTTTATCGTCTCAATATTCATCCGAGTTTTTGTCTTCATCATCATCATCGTTATCTCTTACGCCATTATACTTTAGGACTTCTATTTTTTATCGGCATCATTTTTATCCTTGACGTCATTATCATTATCCTCAACGTCATTATCATCATCCTTGACGTCATAATCATGATTCTTGGCGTCATTATCATCATCCTTGACATCATCATCATTGTTAGTATCGTAATCATAATCATTCGTTGTCTACATCATCATCATCATTGACGCCACTATCTTCAATATCAGAATACTACTTTGTCGGCTCAATCATTCGTTCTTGGTTTTTAACATGCACAGCTTCAGCGGTACCGATACCAAATCCAGTCGTAATTATGCCAAGTTCGAGTACCATATCAGATACCAATTTCAGTCATAATGATGCCAAGTTCGTCTAATAACCACGATTCTAACAGCGTGTGTTTTAAAAGAGAGAGCCATCTCTACTTGATAACGAATCTTCTTGTGTTAGTTACTTCTCTTATTTCCGTTTTCACAGCAGTCTTTCAGAGTTGAACATGCTACAACTCAGCTGGATTTTAATTTTTCCATTTACAAACAGTCTTTGATGGCTAGATTGTTTTCTGGCAGCTTAAATTAGTTTCATTTTTATTTCAATAATGAAGACAAACAAGTGCTAAACGTCAGTTCAAACCTTTAATTCAAACTCAGAATTGATTGACAGCGGAAAAACTTTGAGACAAAGATCACAGCTTGTTACCATGAAGATTTTGTGTCAAAATAAGAGTTCGTGGTACGTAGGCGAAAGTCTTTGAATCTCCCAAACGGCTATGCAGAAGCAACAGCTCGTATGTTGACAACATTAGGGCAAATTGGTAGACGTCAAAGGAAGTTATTTACTGGCGTGGAGCAGACCCAATCCCGCATAAAAAAAGAGAAAATAAACCAAGGCGTCGTGTCGTGTACTATAGTATAAATTAAAAATCCTCAGCAGTGCAAAACCTGACAGAGTAGGTTAGAGGTGCTTTTTCTCATTGTACACTTCATGGTGTTGCCCGTCTACTTTTGTTTCTGAAAGTTTCCCCCCATTGTCCGTATTAGCCCAAATGACAGGAAAGTAGGTCGTCCAACTTCTGTTCATTGTGTGTCAAAAAACAGTGAAACATAACCCTGACGATTCTTTCTGAAAGGCTTCATTTGTGTTTTTAAGATTTCAGATGATTAGTCTGGTAAAAGTCGTTTTTATCCAGCTGATGGTATAGAATCACGAAATAAGACTTTCAACAATTTGAATACATTCTTTTTTTGTCTCACCGTTAAACCTTGTATCGTGACGATAGGCTGTCTTATTTACCATTATCTTCTGATAATGGCCCTCTGTTAATCCCCGCTCTCTTAATAATGAACCAATGGTAAACATCATTGTGTGAGGGAATGAATAAATGAATGAATGAATGACTGGTTGAATGAATGAATGAAGGGATGAATGAATATGTGAGAGATGAATGGATGAATGAAAGTGTGCCCTACTGGCTGATTGATATGAATGAATGAATGATTGAATGAGTGGTTGAATGAGAGATGAATGAATGAATGAATGGGCGAATGAACGTAAAGGTGTGGTCTAATGGAAACGACGACCAAGCTTAAGAAGTGTTTCTGTTTTCAATTAAGTGATTTCATCCACCAAGAACCTCACCCCCCCCCCCCCCCCTTTCACCTTTGAATCTTTTTAACATTGAATGAATAATTGTAACTTTAAGAAGTCTTACGGTTTCTGTCAAATGGGAACTAGTTAACATTGAGAACAGTTTCCCTTCAAAATGTCGGTTTCAGTTATGTTCCATTAGAGCATAGCCTTCTACTAATTGTGTCGCAAAGTCTCGTTCTGTCTGAGAACTAGAGAATCTGGTTTCCGGTCAAATGAATGAAGGCGTAAGCTACTTCCGGTGTTCTTGAAGCTAATGGCAATGTGACTCCTTGTTAGTTAAAATCAAAAGAACACGTGGCCTGTTCTCGATAGAAACTCAGGCTTATGGCACATTTTGGGATGGAAAGAGAGGAAGGAGGTGATGAACTAAACTTCATTTCCCTTTGTGCTGTGTAGTTTGATTTGAATTATACGTTGGAAAGGATCTTGTTATGGTCAAATAGAAGCTATATGAGTCCCCATTCCGGATATAATCCATGGAGGCTGTATGTATTACCTGGCAATCTATCGTTTTCAGAAGTAAAACTCCCTTTTTGTGTCATATTCATACTGATACTGGACAATGTTTATGGTTGATAAGGACAATAGGACGTAAAACTCCATTCCCTTCACTTTTATCAAATTCAAGTCGATTTATGGTAAATAAAATAAATCAAACAATGCGTAAAACTCCTATTAGATCTATTTCATTCATAGTGGGTGATATATGGATATAGTAAATTAGAAAATCGGACGTAAAACTCCATTCATTTCATCTCAAGCTCGATGGTTAATACTATATGATATATGAGGTAACTAACAAATTGATTTGATCAATATATATAGTTATATATATAAATGATGATGCATGAGTAAACGAATGATCAAATAAAAGGAACAATGAATGAATGAATGAATGAATGAATGAACTAACCACCGATGGGGATCGAACAAAGAAAGTCGGATGGAATGAGAGAATGAATTTATGAACAGAATAATTGAATAAATGAATGAATGAATGAGCACGCGAATGAACTAACCACCGAAGAGGATCGAACAAAGGAAGTCGGATGGAGTGAATGAACGAATGAATGAATGAACGAAGGAAGAAAGAAGAAAAGTTGGATTGAATGAACCAACTAATGAAAAGAACGTACAGAACTGGAAAGAACAAATGAATGAATACAGAACCAGCGGATGAAAAAACGAATGAACGAGCGAATGAATTTTTCATGCAGGGCAGGTACATGATGGAATAAAAGAATGAACGAACAAACGAATGAATGTAGGAAGAATGAAAGAGCAAAGGAACGAATGAATGAGTGAATGAAAGAACGAAGGAACGAATGAATGAGTGAATGAAAAAACGAAGGAACGAATGAATGAGTGAATGAAAGAACGAAGGAACGAATGAAAGAGAGAATGAAAGAACGAAGGAACGAATGAATGAGTGAATGAAAGAACGAAGGAACGAATGAATGAGTGAATGAAAGAACGAAGGAACGAATGAATGAGTGAATGAAAGAACGAAGGAACGAATGAATGAGTGAATGAAAGAATAATATGTAAATATAAATGAAAAAATAATGAATGCTGAAGAACGGTTGAATGGAGAAATTATCTGAGAATAGATAAAGAACGACAGGTAATAAATTTCCTTGTCCAATTTCCAAACCACTTGTCAATGGCATTGAGTCTGAGATTATCAATTTCCAGGCAGGATTCCATCATCTAATCAGTAATAGAGTGATATGTATTCCAGGAATGATTCCATTCACTCTATTAATCAATACCTGCAGGCAGATTGCTCTTCTATGTTCCGCCGTCAACCGCAAGGCACATCTAATCATCCAGTCTTTAATCTATGTAATCAATTTGACTCTGAACTGCACCCTGGTTTTCATCGCATGCTCTTATGTCAGCCACTGATTATACCTAGTACTTGATTGGACTTAAAGGAACTAGTCCACTGATTATATCTAGTTCTTGATTGGACTTAACGGAACTAGTCCATTGATAATATCGAGCACTTGATTGGACTTAAAGGAACTACTCCACTGATAATATCTAGTACTTGATTGGACTTAAAGGAACTAGTCTACTGATAATATCTAGCACTTGATTGGACTTAAAGGAGCTAGTCCACTGATTATACCTAGTACTTAATTAGACTTAAAGGAACTAGTCCACTGATTATATCCAGTACTTGATTGGACTTAAAGGAACTAGTCCACTGATAATATCTAGCACTTTATTGGACTTAAAGGAGCTAGTCCACTGATTATACCTAGTACTTGATTGGACTTAAAGGAACTAGTCCACTGATAATATCTAGTACTTGATTGGACTTAAAAGGAGCTAGTCCACTGATTATATCTAATATACTTGATTGGACCTAAAAGGAGCTAGTCCACTGATTATATCTAGTACTTGATTGGACTTAAACGAGCTACTCCACTGATTATATCTAGTACTTGATTGGACTTAAAAGGAGCTAGTCCACTGATTATATCTAGTTCTTGATTGGGCTTAAAGGAGCTCATCCATTTTTTTGTCCACTTAATAGGTTTTTGTCATCCTTACATCTAGCACATGAATGGACTTTTCGTTTATTTTCGTCATCCTTACTATAGAAACTGAGCTGGACCAACTAAGTCACTCTTGTCATCCTTACATCTAGCACATGATTGGATTTAAAGGGAGTTTGATTATATGTTGTCATAGTTACCCCATCCCCCTCCCCCCTCCCCCCCTCCCCCCTCCCCCCACACACTCTTACCCCATAAAAAGGGCACGTCATGCAATGTGGATTCGCTTAAAGAGATGCTAAGTTGACAAACCTAAATTCCAAATATAGATTATCAGCTATGTGGACTCTCAGAAAGAGATGCTAAGTTGACAAACCTAAATACCAAAGAAATATTTTTAGCTACTTGAACTCTCTGAAAGATATGCTAACCGGTATTGCTCCTTTACTCATTAACGATAATATCCTGTGATTTTTTATAAAGAACCATATTTTTGTACATATCTTTTTGTTAAAAGCACGTAATATTAAAGCTGATTAAAAGATTTGATTTTATCGAGTTGAAAACAAGTACACGGACAGAATTAAACCGCTCAATGATCATATAGAATATATTCTTTATCGACATGCGAGGCATTTGTACAGATTGAAATTACGTGTCTAATCGCTATTTTATGCAGCAAAGTTCCACGTTAAAGCGCTTGTCAGAGGCTTTAATGTGGGCGAATGCCTAGGGGGTGATTAGAGATCCATTATACGCCTTTTTATATGCGGAACAGCGACTACAGTTCCTTATAACCCGGAACTGACATTTGAAATGATGGATGCCATGACAATTCCGAAACCCCCACAGAGTATTTGGTGAAATGGTTGAAATGGTCACGAAAGCGCCAGCTGTGGCATCCAAATTGCGACGTACCGTTAGTGTCTCTATTAATGTTTTGAATAACAACAATGCTGAGCAGTTCAATATAAAATTTCATTAGTCGAATAGTGATTCACTCATTGCACCCTGAATGGCGCTGTCCGTCATTAGCCCACACGGCGCAGAAAAGTAGCACGTAAAACTCCATTCATTTCATTCCATTTTTCAATAAGATACAGAACAGTAGGATATAAAACTCCATTTCATTTCAATAGTCCAATAAGATACAGAACAATAGGATATAAAACTCCATTTCATTTCCTTAGTTCAATAAGATACAGAACAGTAGGATATAAAACTCCATTTCATTTCAATAGTCCAATAAGATACAGAACAGTAGGATATAAAACTACATTTCATTTCAATAGTCCAATAAGATACAGAACAGTAGGATATAAAACTACATTTCATTTCAATAGTCTAATAAGATACAGAACAGTAGGATATAAAACTCCATTTCATTTCAATAGTCCAATAAGATACAGAACAGTAGGATATAAAACTACATTTCATTTCAATAGTCTAATAAGATACAGAACAGTAGGATATAAAACTCAATTTCATTTCATTAGTTCAATAAGATACATAGTAATAGGATATAAAACTACATTTCATTTCATTAGTTCAATATGGTACAGAACAATAGGATATAAAACTCCATTTCATTTCATTAGTTCAATAAGATACAGAACAATAGGATATAAAACTCCATTTCATTTCATTAGTTCAATAAGATACAGAACAGTAGGATATAAAACTCCATTTCATTTCATTAGTACAATAAGATACAGAACAGTAGGATATAAAACTCCATTTCATTTCATTAGTCCAATAAGATACAGAACAGTAGGATATAAAACTCCATTTCATTTCATTAGTCCAATAAGATACAGAACAGTAGGATATAAAACTACATTTCATTTCATTAGTCCAATAAGATACAGAACAGTAGGATATAAAACTCCATTTCATTTCATTAGTCCAATAAGATACAGAACAGTAGGATATAAAACTCCATTTCATTTCGTAAGTCCGATAAGATACAGAACAGTAGGATATAAAACTACATTTCATTTTATTAGTCCAATAAGATACAGAACAGTAGGATATAAAACTACATTTCATTTCATTAATCCAATAAGATACAGAACAGAAGGATATAAAACTCCATTTCATAGAACAGTAGGATATAAAACTACATTAAATTACATTTGCTCTATAAGATACAGAACAGTAGGATATAAAACTACATTTCATTTCATTAATCCAATAAGATACAGAACAGAAGGATATAAAACTCCATTTCATAGAACAGTAGGATATAAAACTACATTAAATTACATTTGCTCTATAAGATACAGAACAGTAGGATATGTTTGCACGTGTCTAATCTCATGTTTTCAAAAATAGAAAAAAAAAACCAAAAAACAAAATTTTTTATCCAAGAATTAAATATCAAAAGGTTATTGAATTATAGGGTTTTTTTTTGTTATTTTTTTCCATTTGAAGCTCTTAAATCAGAATTAACTTTTTAAAATCAGAAAAATACTAGTGATTAAGAGCATTATTAGATCTCAGAATCCATAAAAAAAAGACCAAATAGATCAAAAGGTTTGAAAACATATTTCTGATGCAAGCTATTATTAAATATCAAAAAGTTCCATGAAAGACCATTTTCACAATGCCAAACTATTACCATCTCATACCTTGACTACAATAGCCACTATTCTTGTATCACGAAATGCTATTTGATTGGACGGTGCGATTGTTTTTTGATGTTAGTAATTTCGATTCTGATTCGATAAGATGCTTGGCTTACGTCATATCCTGTAAACTTTAAGTAATTTTGTTTGCTAACATCATTTCCGGTGTATATTGATAACTAGATCTTACGTCATATCAGGTGTATATTGATAACTAAATCTTACGTCATATCCGGTGTATATAAATAAGTATATAGGTATGTAATGATCGATGGAGATCAATGTTCGAGAATAGATTAAAGATAATATCATTAGTTACTAAAAATCAATCTCTTATTGACCTCTTCAAACTTCTTTATCTTATATATTGATATAGACAGTGGCGGCGCCACCCTACAGGGAGTGAGGGGGCACACTGACATTTTAGGGGGACAGCTTTCGTGGTTGAGGTTCAAAATGCGGTTGATTGGTGTATTCTGACTCATATTTTGAGGCAAAAACACACAAAAATCATATTTTGTAAATATGTTAGAAATTAATTTGGGGTACCACTCCAATTTCTGAGACTCAAGTACAATTGGTCAAACGAAATGCAAATCTTTCCCTTTAAAGTTTGAGACTTCCAATCTGAAAAGGGAGACGGATGACTGGAAATGAGCTTTACTATAGCCATCTATATTCCTTTAACATTTAAAAAAATGATTCGAAGCGAAAAACGTAATAATACTGTAGAAAATGAAGTATAGTGCCGACATTTATTGGCAACTATTATCTAGTCGATTCTTTCTTGTGGTGGATTAAACTTCAGACGATACCATCCATTAAGTAGCATCTTTAGGCTGAGAGAAAGGCGAGAAAATACCACTTTATAGAAGCGAGTAGATGAGCTGAACCTCGCAACATTGAATATAGGTTAGTTCTGGTCGATTTCCGTCTCTCAAGCCACTTTCAATAAAAATCTTACTGGGTTTAATTTTATTTCTAAAATCTCCAATGGATCTTAAAAAAACAATATTGACGATTGTCATTTTAGATCTCACATGAGTGATAAAACGTCTAGGGTTGTATGTAATAACAACGCACTTGAGCGTCGTTTTGAATACATGATAATTCCGTCTTTCAACGTGCCATTACATCAGTCACATCGACAAAACTTCACGTCATTAAAATAGTTAGTGAGCATGTCATTACGTCAGACAAAACGTCATAACGGCAACACGTCAGAAGGTCAGCCAGCAGGCCAGAATGTCAGTCAGCACGGTATTACGTCAGCCAGCACGTCATTACGTCAACCAGCACGTCATTACGTCAGCCAGCACGTCATTACGTCACACAGCATATCAATACGTCGGTTAGTAGCTAATGTGTCCATCATTACTCCAGTTCGTGAGCCATTGAGTCTATCAATACGCCATAAAATTACACATGAACCACGCATCTAATATTCTTTCAAAAAATTACTCCAAACAACTGAAAATGGGCTATCTTAAGCATGACGAGGAACTATTTAACCGACGTTAACCCTTTTAACATTTGGAAAAATCTCTGCATTGGCGTATTAACATTTTCAAGTCTCAACGGTGCACAAAACATTTTCTTACGACAATGTGACAATTTACTGGAACCATATTAGTCTAGCAACGAGATCATTAACTTATCCCCCTGATGACAAATAAAAACAAATAATTCACAATTTGCAGGCAGACGCCATTTTCTCATTATCACGTTGAAGTTTCGACTAATTTTCATTCTCGTTAAATCTCACGAGTTTTCAGTTTAAAATTCAAATTTGTAAGTTTTCCAGGCGATTCAACTATATACGAGGACCGTAGATCATTATAGAACTCAGCTGCTAGACAGGCATCTTAACAATTTAGCCATGTCAATCCCGCCGTGTAAGGCTTATCGACAAATTCAACTGTATTTGCTAAGAGGCTTGACTAAGGACCAGCTGGTAGACAGAATCCTCGAGAACCTAAGTTGTTGTTATCTGAAGATCATAGAAAAAATCTATCGTTGTAAAAGTGAAACCCAGACCTTTTAGGGTCTTAACTAAGAGGTTTGTTCAAGGACCAGCAGGTAGACACGATCCGAGAGAACCTTGGGTAGAGTTTTAAAATCATTACCAAGAGGTTTAGACAAGGACTAGCTGGTGGACAGAATCCTCGAGAACCTAAGTTGTTGTTATTTGAAGATCATAGAAAAAATCTGAGCCAAGCTAAATTGCTATCGTTGTAAAAGTGAAACCCGGGCCTTTTCGGGTCTTTACTAAGTGATTTGGTCAAGGACCAGCACGTAGACTGAATCCTTGACAAAATTTATTTTTCAGACTACTTGTAATTGCCTATTATCTTTCCGAACCGACTTCAACTTCACGTCTTTTAGCAGGTATAATCTCTTTGCACCACAACCGCCGTTTTTATACCATGTAATCGAATCTCATGAAATAATTCCACAGTCATAAAGAACAACATGTCAATATCTTTCGTTTCATGCTTAAGATTGATTTGAAATAGATTACACAAATTGGATACCGTACAAAATTATTCTCACTTTCTGCACACGAATAAAATTTTTATGTGAAAAGAGTACTTTGTGAACTATGTTAGTAAATTATATGTCTAACTATTTCTGAATAATCGTCATTTTTAGTTATTTAAATTACCATTTAGTACGGCCTGAAGCATTCACCTACGGAACCGTTGCGTCTGGTATTTTTGCATCCATGACTGTTATTAGTTGTATTAACACCATGGACTGTATTTGAGGCAGGACCATGTCACTTTGGTGTATTGGACCTAATTCTGACCCATGTAAAATAAAGAATTTATAATATTGTGTCGTTTCATTTCAGGTATTAAAAGTTATTGAAGATGCGTTTGGAGGTCAACTGGAGCTACACCTTAGAATACTGTCGATGCTGCCTTACTGCTTCGGTTCGGTGAGTTTGTTACTTTTCATCTATGAACAGATCATGCGCTACTCCCGTGTCAGCTTCCACATCCGTGAACCTTTCACACCCCAAAAAATTGCTTCGACCACACTTGAGGCATTTAATGATGTGAGGTGCTCTCTCAATTCAAAATAAATTCTTCTCCTACACCAGTTGGCCACAGCCCTGACACCCTAGTCCAACACCCCAGGGCATGGGAACCAGGGTACTAGTTCAATGTTACAATCTACAAAATGTTATTGCTCCATAAGTAATCTTACCTTTATCCTCGGGAATGTCATTGTCCTACAATTAATCTTGCCCCTACCCCCGGGCCACCCTAACAGTTGAACGAACCTCCCGAGTCCCGACATTGTGACTAAACAGGTAATAATAAGGACAATTGAAAATCAATACGGAGAAACAAAGACATCAAAAGACATTAAAGAACAAAAGAGCATGTAAGAAGGCTTGAACATGGCTTATTCTAAAAACACTCTATCTCGAGTATCTATGTCAAAAGAAATAGGTTCATTCTCCTCATTGCACGCTGCATGGTGTTGCAAATTACATTAGACCAATTAGAAATGAAATGAAGGTTTATACCGGGACGTGTTCGTCACTGTTTCACCAATCCCACCTTAGTCTCAGAAACAGGAAGTTAGCTAATCTAATCAGTAATGGTGTTTACAGCCCACTGTCAAAATTTGAGCCTTCAAATCCGTGCGTATGCAGTAATATCCTAGTTTGAAAGTTAGAATGACGACTCGTCTTTTCTTGAAACACTCTGCCATATATTTACGAGTGTTATTGTACAGAAACAGTTGGTTCGAGAGTTTAGATTCCGAGCGTGGTTGTGCGGAAACAGTCGGTGTGAGAGTCGGTTTACTAGTGTAATTGTTCGGTAACAGTCGGTAGTTACGAGTGTAATTTTATGGAAACAGCTGGTTTACGAGTGACGTAGTTCGGAATGAACAATTTCCCTACCTGAAAAAGATTCTGCCTTACGTTAACAGCCAGTTTACGAGCAAGTTCTTCGGTAACAGCCTGTAGCTGTATAGAAACAGTCGGTTTACGAGTTGATGTACGAGTGTGATTATTCGGTACGAGTGGAATCGGTACGGAAACAGCTAATTTACGAGCGTAGTAAACAGTGAAATATGGTGGAGATTGATAAGACTAAATGTATAATTAATGAGGCAAGATTGCCTGATATCGATTAATAAGTTAATTAGTCATATAATATTGCTTTATATTTATTTCATTATTCTACCATTATTTATAGTTATTTTATAATTATACATTATAACTGTTTTCTATCGTAATGGTCAAATCGTGTTGGCTAGTCTTATACTTTTCTGTTTTTATTTTATGAACGATTTTTTGTTTCTGATTTCTCTCTGGGAGATTGTGGCGCCGCTGTATTCCTTGATTTTGTAAAATGCGTTGGTGTAAGTTAAAGGGATTGTAAAACGTTTTTCTGAACTTTTTGTGTATGGGGGACACTAATATCATCAATTTGTGCCTTTCTAATTTTCAATCAGACGTCTGTAGTTCTTCAATTCAAATTATATTATGCATTCATGACGTCACAAAGGTCCCTAATAATTATATCAATAGCAGCTTTTGTGAAAGTGACGTCATAAAACTCTTACTTTGAGTGGAATTGTAGAAACTACAGACGCCCGATTGAAAATCGAAATGGTGCAAATTGGTGATATCAGTGTCCCCGAAACATAACAAATTTTAGAAAGCCTCTGTACAATCCTACAACGTTTCGATATTTACCTATTTTTTTCTAATCGTAATATAAAGATCTAAAACTCTTCTGTCCGGGGGCGGTTAAACATGCAATAAAAGCATGAAATATAGAAGATATTAAAATAAATTGATATCAGATCCTTCGAGATAATGACATCATTTCAAACGTATAAATTCCATCAATTTGACACTCAGAAATATTCTTTGAATAATAGTTTTATGGAATATTATCGCCTAATTCAGCATATTTACTGTTTTAAAGAATGTAATTCGCCATTTTATCTTATCAAAGCTTCATGTTATACCAACGAGTCAGGGGCATCCGGAAACACCAAGAACGAATTTGGGGGAGAATCGCAGGCCTACTTTCACTTCATTTTCTAATAGTCCGTATGCCATGGAATCTAACATGGATTCTAATCGTCACCGAGGTCTGTAATTGATACAGTATCGGGTTACTGTGTTCAGAATGATTTGTTCCCTTGTTAAGATAAGTGTAACATGCCCGTTCTTCGCTACAGAAAAATGTATATGACTGAATAAATCAATATAAATGCAACATGGATGAATGTCGTTACAGAGATCTGTACTTGACACAGTGACAGTTTTCTATGTTCAGAATGGATTCAATTATGAAAGACTATCTATATGTCCCAGACGGCAACGTTTTATTCCAATTCAACGCCTGTTTATGAACATCGACACAAAATATTACGTGATGTCTTTTGTCCTTACCCTGCTGTTGATAATGTGTTTGACATTTTGGATACAAGATACAATGAAGTTTTGGAATAGCGGGTTTGATCTCTCCCCAATGTAGAGGCCAGATGCTTCAGATTTCCCAAATAGACAAATCCAATTTCGTGCGAACATAATGATGTAAACAGAACTAAGCCATTGTTTGAAGTGATTCAAAAGAAGTTTTCAATCATTTGTACGTGTCAGTGGTCGTCTGTGGCTCCTGTAATATCAGAAAAATACTCGGGACAGATTATGACGTCATCGTACCAGAAGCACACAGACGTACGGCGTACGTTTTCCCCAATCGATACAATTACGTAAGAACATAATGATGTTAAATAAACCAAGTTAGTTTTCAATCCTTTGTTTCTGTCCAGGGAACTTTGTGAATCTATGGTTCCTGTATCTGACAGAAAAGCCTGGACAGGCTATGACGCCATCATAGCAAAAAATGCAGACGTACAACGTACGATTTCACGAATTGATTTATAAAGCCAATTAGGTGAGAACATAATGACTAAACAGATCTACTTGTATACATCATTTGTAAATGGATTCAAAGGAAGTTTTCAATCCTTTGTGTGTACAAACAAAGCTCCGTCGGTCGTCTGTAGTTCCTGTAATTCCGAAAAGCTTGGCCAGATAATGACGTCATCATAACAAAAACTGCAGACGTACGACGTACGTTTTCCCGAATCGATATATAAAGCCAATTATGTAAGAAAATAATGATGTAAACAGAGCTACATGTTTAAACTCGGTGGTTAAGTGATTGAAAATAAATTTTTAATCCCGAAATCCAGAAGAATATTGGCCATGTGACGTCATGATGCTAAAAACTGCAGACGTGCGACGTATGTTTTCACGATTCGATAGATAGAGCCAATTAGGTAAGAACATAATGATGTAAACAGAACTAAATCAGTGGTAAAGTGGGCGGCCATTGAATCTCTCCTAGAGGTTCCGAGTGCTGTTAACAGAAGTCAAGCGTTCTGGAGTGGTGCTTGGTTCAGTTTGCATTGTCCACGATAAACAATGGGTCCGTCTAGTCCCTTTTATTCTCTAACTTCCTTACAGAAATAAAACTAATAAAAATATATAAACTCTTCCGGGAAATGTCTAATTGACATGTTTTATTTACTTCAGACTTGTTTATAAAGCTATATTTTTTTTTCTCTAATGAAAATTAAAAACTATTCTTATTTTGGACCAAAAATAATTGGAAGGTAGCATTATTACGTTCGTCAACAAGCTCAATTAAAAATAATTTCAAGTTTTTATATTTTAGGAATAGAAATACCTTTGTGCACTCTCTAAAAGGGATGTCAAGTTGACATACCAAATACCAAATAGGCGTAGTAGACTTAGTTGACAGAACCTAAAAACTAATAAATATGATAAGCCATGTGAACTCTCTGAAAGGATCATTGAGTTGTGTGTATTCTCTGGAACGAGTGTCTAGTTTCTCAATAAAAGTTCTGAGCAATGCGGACTCTCTGAAACGAATGTCGGAAATGGATTACAAAGTTGACAAACAAAAACACACAAAAAAAAAAACACAAAAGAATATTTGCGGCATTTTTACATTAACCCCACCTCCTCCACCACCCGCTGGCCTCACAAGACTTCGTAATTAGAAGACAAAATTCGTTAACCTATAAAGCTATCACAGCATATTGTAGACTGGAAGAACGAGAGTCATTTACGAGTTAATCGAGTATTAAGAAAGCTATAAATCACCGGGATACTGATGTATGTTGACGGTGTATGAAGTGTTAATTATGGACCAGAACTTACAGTTTACCAAGCTTCAACTTTTTGTTAAAGGGATGATACTGCCTCAACTTGCTTTAAAGGGAATAAGTCGTCTAAATAATGAGTGAACCATCAGATGACGGAAATTAAAGGGATTTAGACGTCTAAATATTAATTTTAAAAATTGATAGAACTTACAGTTTACGAAGCCTCAAGTTTTTTAAGGGATACTGTCGTCGGAATATGGAGTGTATTATCGTGTTGATCTAGTTGATTAACATCAGACGATATCGTATAAAGGGAATTAGCCGTCTAAATATTGATTTTATTATTTGTTAAAACATACAGGGATACAGACGTTAAGATATTTCTTTAAATAAATATTAGAAGTTAAAGTTATATCGTCGTTTAAATAATTCTTAATGGTTGATTGAAAGGGATAAATTTGTTTAAGTATTGGATGAACTTTCCCAGATAGTCGTCTAAAAAATTGCTTGACCAACCGATAAAGCTTAAAGTGATATGACCGTCAAAATATTTGGTTTTCTGACAGAATTCATATCAGCTTAAATATACAAATAACCATTTTTAGAATTTAACTCCCACGTCAAGTTAGTTTACAATTCAATAAAATGATCTGATGGAAAGAGATTCGCTTAAATACAAGATACTTTTTGCACGTCTGCGTCTGAATAATAATCTTGTCTCTTTTATTTCTTTCGTTTTTTTGAATAATCCTCGACACTGAAATCCCAGCCCACAACTGGTGCATGTTAATACCTCATCAGCCGGGAATATATTGAAGACAATCTGCTTAAAATATTACCGGTTTTTATATTATAGATTCCATCTCGGCACGACATTCAAATCAAATATTGCATATATAGGCAAAAAACTTACAGGCGTAATGTCGTGTCTTTATGCAATAGCGTCATTTATTTAGTGGTCGTGGGTTCTAATCTCGGTCACCTTAAATAAGTCATCTCCACTGTTATTCATGTCGACACAGTTTTAAATGGGTAGGGATAATCCGGGAAAGTTTAATGCCAAGAGGTTTGGTTTCTGATAGAAAGGATCATACTTGAACCTTAGTTGTTTTTGCAAATTATAACTGAGTTTCTTTTTTTTTGTTTCACATCAAATTGCGTAACAAGAAGTAAAGTCTTGAACTAACTAAAGTTTTTGTTTAAGTAATCAAATCAGGAAAGATGATGAGGAAAAAATATAAAGGTTGTCTATTTTCAATTTAGCTGACATTTCCAAATTAAAAATTGTTATCAACATGATTTGTTATTGTCGAATTAGATGTAATAGAGTCCTACGTCCGTTTTTCTGCACCTTGTTGTGCCAGTGATGTACGTAGGCCTACTTTATTGTGTTGATAAAATAGGAAACTTCAATGCAGTGTGCAATGGGGGAAATATCACGAAACGTATGAAGTTTGTCTATTTTGAATATTGCTAATATTTTCAAATTTGAATTTGTTATCAATATGATTTGTTATCTTCGAATTCTCCGTCAGTTTTTTCTGTTCTTCATGAAGTAAGGCAATATAACACAGAGGAAAATATGAGTTTTGATCTGTATATATATACAATTATCTAAATATTTGCCTGATTTAACAACGATACCGTTCGTCTACAATTCAAAAATGAGTGGAAACGAACACTTAATATCCGTAGCTTCAGATCGGCTTCCTTTTCAAACATTTCAGAACAAAAATGGTATTTAAATGTCACAGTTACAAAAATGGTATAAAACCTCTGTCCCCAAAATTCTAACGAAACTCCGGTAACTTGCCTAAGCCATTAAGGAATCTAGATGCGTTTAAACAAAAATATTTTCACATGCCAAAAAAGGCCTGTTTATGTAAGGAAATGTGGGTGTGTCTAATCTGTAATGTCATCGCAACCATCGTATATATTCATTAGAAAAAAGATGTCTTAAGACGATAACACAAATATATCCACAAATACATTCAGATATATCTTAGTATTTATATAAACAGTATTACACTGTTTATCCGCATATCATCTTTGAGATAGAGACAGGGTCGTCAACTTTTCATAACAAGCTGTTAATCTCGGTATATATTGGACGCTATCGTCTGATTATTTGCTGCATCAGACAACTTTATTTCATTGATCCAATATTTTACTTGTTAAAGGTAGTACGAAAATATCAATTCAATATTAATACATTTAAAAAAATAAATAATACAATAACATACAAAAAACTCAATTTCATTTCATTAACTTATAACATACAAAAACTTATTTCGAAAAACGGTCGAACAAAAACACTCCATTTCATTTCATTAAGCTTATAGTATATATTAAACTCATTTCATTTTATTACATACAAAACACCCCATAAATCCATTTCACTTCATTAACCCAATGACATACAAAAAAAAAACTCCATTTCATTTCATTAACCCAATGAAATAACATACAAAAAATCAAATTCATTTCATTAACCGAATTGCATGTAATTGAATGATTTATGATCTGATCAATGACTAATTATGGCCCTTGACTTGTTTTCATATGACTGACAGAGTTATAATAATATGAGCAGATCGCCTGTCACTCCTGTCAGTTCTCGACCAACTTGAATACAGATAGAATAGTCCTCGTGAGAGACTTCTATGGAATAACTGTCAGAATGCTTTCTCGTGCTGGAATGGAACCAACATACGAGGTCTCATCGTTAATCAAAATTCGAAATGTGATGTGATTGGAAAAATCGTAGCACAGGAAATAAATGGAGTTTTACGTCCTACTTCTCTGCACCATGTGGGCTTATGGAATCGAGCAACACCGTGCAATGAGGGAACCAATTCACGAGACCTCAACGTTAATCAAAACTGGTAAAATCGTACCACAGTCGGTCCGAAATGAAAAAATGAAATGATAGGAGTTTAACGTCCTATTTTTCTTCACCTTATGGGCTAACGAAGACGGGCACCTATAAGATCAATGTCAAGAGGTTTGACCAAAGACCATGAAAGGACCCTCACCCATTCCCAAAAAGACAGCCTAAGAGCAAATCAAGAAATATTAGAAATAATACGGACCCTGGTCTAAGCAGCCGTATTAATTTACAGACCAATTTTCTACTTCTGGTACCACAGCCTGTGCTCGACACTCAGCTTTACCCCTTCAAAACTACCCCCCACCCCTCACCTCAACACCCCCTCCCCTTCATATCGCACCAATGATAATGTACAGACCAATTTTCTACTTGTATATTTGAAGAATTCCTAGTGTTGACAGCATTAATCTCGTACGGAATAAATCAATAAATTTTTTATGGAAATATGACAGAAAAAATAAAGACATTTTTTTATCTTCATTGGAAACCTGGTTGTTAAGCTCCAGATACTGAAGAAAATCAACATTGCTTCTTATAGTGTGATCTCATTCATACCATTACTGTAGACGCAATTATTTCAGATTCAAATTCACATTTATTGGTGTGACTACAAGCGCAAGAAATGATATAAATGAAATGAAATTGGGAAAGAAATGAAAATTTCAAATTAGATAAAATAACATAACCAAGTAACGCACGAAATGAAATGAAAGTAAAAAGAAATAAAGTAAAAATAAACGAATTTGAGATTGAAAAGAAAAGTTTATAATTAATACTCCCAACTACTTAAGAAAATTTTGCATCATATTTCATGTTCGATTTTTATTTGCTATTAAACAAACCTTTCTTGAAATTTATTACCCTGAACCACGATATCTCACAAATATTGTGTTTCGAATATTATACTTTAGTCGATCAAAATCGAAACATATTCCAAATCACATGTTTGAAATTGTAAACTTCGAGACGTAGATAAATAATTCATAGGTCGTACATGATATCTTTTTTTAAAGGGATAGCTTCGCCATTTTTTTGGGGATTGAATCGAGTCTTAATATATATGTAAATAATCTTCGGAAGTACTAGAAATGTAAGAAAATTGCATAATTCATTTAAAAATATCTCAAACTAGGAATTTCTCTTTCTATTTTATATATGATGGTTTTGGACACATGTGGATTCGATGGCCAAAATTTCGACGGTGAGCTGTGAACACTATTGCTGATTGGCGTAGATAAAAAATTACCATTTCTGAAACTAAGGCACAATTGGTTAAAAAATAAAATGGCGAACTTGTCCCTTTAACTGGGATATTTTTATAGTCGGCTCGTTTCTGGCGTTCATTGGGTTAATCTGTATGTATTGAATATTTCTTTATCTCGCCTTTTACGACTCTTATACAAGCTAGTAGAATATTAGATGGGCCATTATTACAACAAATATTACGACTATTTCTTCAGTTTCATGGTCGGTTTACTGACGTCACAAACCCCGCCTTGGTCAATTAGGCTGTACTGATGAGGATTTCGCATCCGAAACACACGATAACACATTATGAGCTTTAGTCAATTAAGGCTGCCTTGATGTGAATGTCGTATTTGAAGCAGATGAGCTCTTGTCAAATAATTATCTTCTTCACAGTGTCAAGCTATTACGAACATAGTCTTATACCTTGACTACAATAGTCGCCTTTCTTGTATCGCGGAAGTTTGTAAATTTAGAGATTTGATGTGATTGTAAGTCAACTGTAAACTGTTTGCCTTATTGTTTACATGTTAAGGACTCTGATTGGCTGTATTAGTTAACGTACAATCCAATCAAATCGCTGCACTACCAAAAGACACGATAATCCTTTAGCGACATTTAGGGTAGAGATCACACTTGATAACGGACCGCAATTTTATGGTATACTACTCCTTAGTTTTATTACACACGACGTTTCAACAATCTACATTGTCATCTTCAGGTGAAGTAAAAAAAGAGACAAGATATGTGACTATTGCATTCAAGATATTAAAAGCAGTTCATAACAGCTTGACATTGCGAATATAGTGAATATAACCTACATTAAGTCTATCTTAATCGCTCCTTGAAGATAAAATAATTGAAGATATTTCCATCATCTAAATTCTATTAAAAATAATTAGATTTAATTCAGTCTCAATAAGGTAACAGAGTCTATTTTTATCTCGATTACTGATAACATTTTCAAATTCCATCTTCTTCTGCTTGTTTTTTTAAGGGCAAATTTCTTCAGGAAATGTTTTTGTAAATTCCTCTCTTTTCAGCAATTTTTGGATATTTTCTAATCCATTTCACTAAGCTATATTAAGTGGTTACTTTCTCCAATGTCATCTTTTTCATTGTTACTATTTTTAAAAGCATATTTTCCGATCCATTTCATTTTTCCGTTTAATAATGGCTTATTTATTTCATTTCATTTGTATTTTCTTATCAATTTCATTCAATTCATAAAAGGGATTGTTACGAGGTTTTCTAAAATTTTTATGAGTATCGGGTACAATGATAGCATTAATTTGCACCATTCTAACTTTCAATCAGACGTCTGTGGTTCCTGCAATTCCACTAGCGTGGAAGCGACGTCACCCCTGCGAACGTTGCTTGTATCACATAAAACCTTTGCGGGGGAACGTCATAAAGCATTTAGTTTTAGTGGAATTGCTATTACCACAGACGTCTGATTGAAAATTGGAATGATGCAAAATGATACTATCAATGTCTCCGATACAAATACAAAATCTATAAGACCTCTTTACAATCCCTTTAAATGGCGAATTTTTCGTTTCATTTTATATTTTTGGAACCATTAATTTTACATTACATTTTACTTTTTTGTCATTTTTCGAAATTCTTTTAATTTATTCCATCTTTTGAATTTTTCTGATCTTTTTTTTTTTTTTTAGGAATTTTTCGATATTTTTCCAATTTATTTCATTTTACTCATGGCATTGATATTTTTTGCATAATTTACGCTCATTACATCGTCTGACAATGGACACTATTAAAATAACATGAACTGAAGTTTTATGTTTATATTTTCTGTCCCACAGTGGATTAACGAAGACTGGAAACGGCATACAGTTTTCAATGAGGGAAATTTTTCGGGACAGCCGCATTAGCCTTCTCTTTCACTATTTTCGACTGTGGTGCCACAACGTCTTTTGATTGGTTCAGTCCGAAGCACAAAACCGACCTACTAGTATTGAATGGCTCAAAGGATTCGAACACACCAGTGCTAAAACCCTGAAAATAGTCTTATGTGAACCATGCAGCTTGTTGCTTTAAAGGAACATCTGATTTTATCTTGAAAATAGCCTATTCGAACCACGAAATCAAACGATCAAAAAACTTAGTAGGCCTGCGAGGGGAAAAGTTTGAAAGATTCCAACCCAGCAGCGCCGATCATCTTGAAGTAAGCCAACATAAAAGACAAATAAATAGACCTCAAGCTAAGTTAAAAGATTTAAAATAATTAAATTAATATTTGATTAGGGAAACCAGAAATAGATCAAACATCTAATCATTAAGTTCATTGACAGTCCGAAACACACTGACTCTTACCTAGTCTCTGATAGTTATTATACTAGTCCGAAATGCTTACCTCAGCGGCAGTCAGGGTATAAAAGGAGGGGTTGGGGGGGGGGGGGGATTGCCCCCTTAGAAAAATTGTCTGTATCCCCATTTGCACCCCCTTCATTTCAAACAAATTAAGTAATATGCCCAAAAATATGTTTCACATGGCACCAAGTCAATTTTTCAAAAATAACTCCTGGTCTTGGGAGGCTGGTGCCGCCATTGTTCGAACTATTTAACTAAGATTATAATGTAATCTGTAGTATATCGCTACATCAGGTCGTCAACTAGAATCTTCAATTTCTACCTCAAACGTGATTTCTTCATTTTTTGGATTCTGACATTAAACATGAAACGAAATGGCACGATTTTGTGAAAACCGAGAGCCGAAATAATATTCAGATAGGAAAATTGATAGGTTGGGTGTTGAAGGGTCGAGCGGCGACTAGACCTGTGGTCTCGTTTTACCGAAATAGTTTCAGTATTCGCTTGATGTTTGCAGACGACTTCGTCTTGTAGAAAACAGACGATTTCCTAGTGCCGTCAAATTCATTTTCAAAATATTTTATCGTCTGTAGACGTTTGATGCCATTTAAACTTATATTCTTTGAACTCAGATAGATAAACATATATTTTTTTTTTTTTTGTATAGACGGCCTTGAAAGGTTTCGAGTACACGTACATAAGCCTATAAAACGCAAAGCGAACGTCCAACGAAATGTATATACGTTTACTTAAAGTGATACTAAGTCTTAGAATGAACATAAAATTTAAGTTCTGGAAATGGTCAATATGAGTATATATTCATCAGTCACCTTACCTGGTGTCATAAAGTTACAACAGAATCCATGTAAAATCTAGAAAATTGGAAAAACTAAGTAATTATTGAAAAACGCTTAATCTTGATATTAAAGCGTTTTTCAATAGTTAATTGCATATTTATGGATAATTACTAAGTTTTTTGGATTTATCGGATTATATAAGGATTCTGTTATGTTATTTATGACACCAGGTATATCTTCTGGCTCTTATTCGCCAAGTTAAAAATTCTTAAATTTTATGTTAATTCTAAGACGTAGTATATCTTTAAAAAATAAAAATGTTTCATACTTACGCTTTGAAGTCGTTTCTCCGTGCGAACAGCGTGCAGAACAAGAGCATTCCCTATAGTGGTCAACAGACACAACGAGGCAAGTAAAACTCCTAAAGGTATTGCTCTCCATAAATCCAAGGAAATGTCCTCCAATGCCGTGTCACTCGTATCATAAGAAATATTCCCAAACGTAAAATTCCATTCCCAGAAATCCAGAGAATCGTTATAATCCTCGGTAACGATTGATAAAGTCGCAATCCCCGCCATCTTTCATTTTAAGTTCAGATAGACACGAGTATTAGTCCAGCAGGCAACGTTTCAGTGAAATTCCCCTTGACCTTTATCACCAACGTTGCTTTCCTTTCTTTTCTCAGAAACATTTCCATTCTGAAAAATATAAAAATGTAATATATATATATATATATGAACGTCGAATGAAAATCACCTTCACGGTGTCAAGCTATTACAAACTGCGTCTTACACCTAGTCACCTTTCTTGTATCATGTCAGCTTGTCATTGATTTGGGTTGTACGCCAGCGAATACAGCCAATCAAGGCCTAAACATTCTTTCTGTTGATTGCTCTGATTGGCTGTATTCGCTGGTGTACCAATGAATAAAATCTTTACATTCCGTGATACAAGAATAGTGGCCGTTGCCGTCAAGGTATGAGATGAAGTTCGTAATAGCTTGACACAGTGAAAATGAATTAAGATAAGCAATGGATAAGTTTAACGCTTCAAGGACAAATAACAGGAAGGCGACATTTCGATGGCTTTTTACATTTTTCCCAAGCGAGATAGAATTTCAGTTTACACGTGAATCTGTGTTAATTTGTTAAAATGATTGTATTAGATACACGATACTCTATAATGCGATTGTGAAATATATGATATATCATATATACAGTTCGAATTTCAGTGATACATCTAATGCTAAATGGGATCCCCTGAAATAATCCCTCAGAAGGCGTGGCTGGATCGTTTCGTGAGGCTCTGACACCTCCCCCGCCCTCAATATAGAAGACTTCTGCCCACCTTAGCATCCCGACTAAATTATCAAAATGAACTATGGAATTTCAACCAAACTCGTTTCTGGGACACATGATGACTTTCTAGGACACATACTGACTTTCTAGGACATACACTGACTTTCTTGGACACATGCTGACTTTCTATGACTTACACTGACTTTCTTGGACACATGCTGACTTTCTAGGACACATACTGACTTTCTAGGACATACACTGACTTTCTTGGACACATGCTGACTTTCTATGACATACACTGACTTTCTTGGACACATGCTGGTTTTCTAGGACATATGCTGACATTTTGGGACACATGTTGACTTTCTAGGACACATGCTGACTTTCTAGGACATACACTGACTTTCAAGGACACATGCTGACGTTCTAGGACACATTCTGTCTTATAAACCTACCGAGAAACACGCTGAAACTTGCTACAATACACGTATTTAGAAAAAATTATAGTTTTTTGGTCCTTATTTCCCAAATCTTATTGGGCTAATGACGAGTCGACAGGTTTCGGATTACAAAACTGCGACCTTTGCAACTTGCTAGCTTATTATAACAGTCAAAACGACATGTCTTCAATGTATTAGAAAGTGTAATTCGTGATTTGCGTCTGATTAGAGCAACTACATCTGTCATTTCACTATCAATCTTTCTTATAGTTAACCTTCACAATTAGAAATATAAGAAATGGATGGAGTTTTACGTCCTAATCTTTTCAGTGGCGGCACCAGACTCCCGAGCCGGGGTACAAATAGGGCACAGGCTGACTCAACTGTCGAGGCTGAATTTAACATTGAGGAAATACCAATTTTAATACGATTGAGTAAGGATATAGTAACTACGACTACAATAGCCATAACAGCCGCAGCCATAACAATACGGAATGCTACGGACAATTACAGATTGCCACGAATGATGCCGGATCGTATCCTTTGCTAATCCGCCTTCAAATCTGTGAATGTGTGATCAAGGCATAAAGAGTTCTATATATGTGTCAGTAGGCCAGCCCGGTGGATTTAAAGTCCATACGTAGCATATCAACGAGCAAATTAAAAATTTAACTATGATGGTCGGTATCAGATTAGGTCTTCCCGATCCACTGATTCGATGAAATGAGCCAAAGTAGAGGGTGTAAATTGTGATACATATCAATGAGAATAATATCAATTGAAGTTGATGGTCGGTATCGGATAAGGTCTACCTGATAAACTGATTTGATAGAAAAACGTCCCTAGAGACCAGATTCAATGGTTATCATTCGAGACGATCACAAAGCAAACAATGAAAATTTTATAGACGTCAATTTCATTAACTACCTCTTAATTAAAAACAACCAGCTTTATACTGCATCGTGTCATTTATTAGAATTAGAATCAGCAACGACTTCATAAACAATTTATAAAGCATTTTATAAAGGGATGTAGCCATCTAAATTTAAATACCCGTAGTACTTTTCAATACAGCAACGACTTCATAATGAATTTATAGACTTTTAAAAGGATGTAGTCTTCTGAATTTAAATACCCGTAGTACTTTTCAGATTCAATACAGCAACGACTTCATAAACAATTTATAAAGACTTTAATAAAGGGATGTAATCTTCTAAATTTTAATACCCGTAGTTCTTTTCAGAATCAATACAGCAACGACTTCATAAACAATTTATAAAGACTTTAATAAAGGGATGTAATCTTCTAAATTTTAATACCCGTAGTTCTTTTCAGAATCAATACAGCAACGACTTCATAAACAATTTATAAAGACTTTAATAAAGGGATGTAGCCATCTAAATTTATATACCCGTAGTACTTTTCAGAATCAATACAGCAACGACTTCATAAACAATTCATAAAGACTTCATCAGCGATGACTTCATAATAAATGTATAAAGCATTTTAAAGGTATCCTGTCCTGTCCTATCTAAATTACAGATACGATATCAACTACCAACTGAAGTTTTCAAATCAGCATACCTTACAAAATTCATGAGCATTCTTTGTATTTAAGCATAGCCTAGCATAGAAATACTTAGCCTAGCATAGAAATACTTAGCCTAGCATAGAAATACTTAGCCTAGCATAGAAATACTTAGCCTAGCACAACACTGGTATACGAGGTATTTAGCAATTTTTCAAATGCTTCGAACCGAATAGATCCTCTTTAGAATGGCATGATTCAACCTCGTCCAAATACACTTCGTCTTTCTTCGAATGAAAAATAAGACCTATATTTCTATGCTCTGGCTTGCGAGCATACAGACATCAAAGAAAAATCACATAATCGTGTTTAAAAGCCATTTCGACATCATGATATGGTTTTTTTTTCTTTACTTGCAACGCGTGTACATTTACAAATTCAAATGTGATAAAAATCCGTACATGCAAAACAAAACTATTAACCTAAAATCGCGTTCGAAGTATGACAAAATTAGATTAATAATTGTATAGTAGTGGATTCCTCAAATGAGAAGTGTGTTAAGAAAAGAATTGAATCATGTTCTGCTTTATGTTCTACTGTTCTGTATCTTATTGAACTAATGAAATGAAATGTAGTTTTATATCTTACTGTTCTGTATCTTATTGAACTAATAAAATGAAATGTTGTTAGTATCCTACTGTTCTGTATCGTATTTGTATAATGAAATGGAGTTTTACGTCCTACTGTTCTGTATCTTATTGGACTAATGATATGAAATGGAGTTATATATATCCTACTGTTCTGTATCTTATTGGACTAATGAAATGGAGTTTTATATCCTACTGTTCTGTATCTTATTGAACTAATGAAATGGAGTTTTATATCTTACTGTTCTGTATCTTATTGGACTAATGAAATGAAATGTAGTTTTATATCCTACTGTTCTGTATCTTATTGAACTAATGAAATGAAATGTAGTTTTATATCCTACTGTTATGTATGTTATTGAACTAATGAAATGAAACGGAGTTTTTTGTCCTACTGTTCTGTATCTGATTGGACTAATGAAATGAAATAGAGTTTTTATGTTTCTACCTTATGAACCTTTTAACATTAGAACAGTAGAATGTCATATAGAGTGCAATGAGGGAATTTTTTTCAGGGCAATGGTGCCACAAAACTTAACTTTAGCTGTATACCTGCATCGCTTAGTCAAATCATTCATTCATTCTGTAAAGTATAAAGGAATTAGCTGGAATTACGCAGCTATATACCCGTATCCTTCATCACGCATTGGAATCATTCATTCTGTAAAGTGTAAAGGTTAGGTGAGGTAACTTCTATGACAAAATGAAAATTTAGACGAGTGTATGCCTTTAATGATAGCAGTGATTTACATGAACCATGATATATGCCGATAAACAAGATCGTCACGCTGGCTTAACTACTTTGTCCTGTCACAATGTTCAACTGTTTGGTATAGTTTTTAATAATGTTTAACTTAAATGCAGTTTTAAATCATCACGCAATCTCTGTTATTTTTTACTGCAATTTTCTGTTGGAATTTAGGTTCAACTCACTAACTTGGCAGTGTCAAGCTTTTACGAACTGCGTCTTCACAATATCAAGCTATTGCGAACTGCGTCTTCACAATGTCAAGCTATTACGAACTACGTCTTCACAATGTCAAGCTATTACGAACTGCGTCTTACACCTTGACTGCAATAGTCACCTTTCTTGTATCACAGAAGATTATAAATGTAGCAATTTGATTGGATTGTACGCTAGCGAAAACAGCCAATGGGAGCCCTTGACATAAAGACTGTGATCACAAAGCCATAACGTTTACAGTATTTATTTCATGTCGAGCGCTCTGATTGGCTGTATTTGCTGGTGTATACTCCCTTTAAATCGCTGCATACCGTGATACAAGAAAGGTGGTTTTCGTAGTCAAGGTTTAAGCACGAAGTTCGTGATGACTTGACCATTGTGAAGATGACGATACGCGTATATCTCTTTTCGAGGTTTTAAAGGTATGTCGAGTCTTCGATTACCAACTTTAGAACATCACCTTTTGAACTTCCCTTTGTCATAAGTGAATTATTTTGTGGAATATAACATCTCAATAAAAAATGGCGACTTCCAAAAAAGGAAAGATTTGATTGGTTGACTACTGATTTCTTGCCTCAACCAATCAGAATGATGGTGTTCTATCAATTGGTGGCCTATATCAAATCTTTAGACGCCTACATCTCTTTAAGTTTGTAAAACTATTCTGCCCCACCCTTATCAATAATATATTATATATACATGTTGTTTTACAATAATTACAAACAAAACAAACAACTGTTAGAGTTAACCATTGCCACTGTCACTCTTCTGAATATCAAATGAAGTTTTACACCCTACTGCTAGTCATGTTCGTTATGTTCAAGAATATGGGGAACCTAAACAAGCTGGGAGAAATCAGGAATATTTTTTTTTAGATATAGTGTCATGTAATGTATATAGTGCTAGGTAATCTGTCTATAGGTTTTTAAAGTAAGTTTTGATGGATAATGTAAATGATATTATTCATAGTAAAAAAATATTTAGGGACCAAGCTTGTGTTATTGCCTAGTAGAGTGGTACTGGTGCCTTGAACGGACTCTGAGTGTACCAACAAAAATCCTGAACGAATTGGATGCTATGTCTTTATAGACCATTGCAGTGCGGAAAATCTAACAGGAAACGACATACTCTTCTTATTTTTGCATGTGATTACAAGGGAATGTTACCCACGGCGGATTTGGGCCACTGGTTTTACCGTGCTCTCCACCCTTTACAACACCCAATAGGACGACCACAACTATTGGTGGCCCTCACTCGACCTATACTCAATTTTATCGTCGAATTTAGCAAATTAAGACAAAATCTTAAAAACGCTCAAAATTTATATCTGTAATCGGAGTCGTAGCGCTCCTAAACGAACTAGTCCGACCTAATTAATCCGCAACTAAATGTTACTACTAATGAAAATAACTGAACCGTACCTAATTAAAAATTAATTCAATTAATGAATGTTACAAACCTGTCTAATGAAGACAATATCCAAAGCGCCAACATTGAATCTCTGAAAGTCACTCGGGAAAATTTAACTCGAAAACATTTTTATCCAGGGTTGACAAAGTGCTAAAAATTATACAAGGCAACGTTTAATGAGGTTGTGCGCTTGTTGTTGATGTAAACTTGCTGAATTTCATTTCACAAATAGTGGGAAAACTTGGTATTACTTGTTGAAATTATTAAAATCTCGAAACACTACCATTCCAATTTTGTTGTTGTAATGTGCGCATTTTCTCAAAAAAATATCCTAAAAATTTGAGAGAAAATGTCTTTTAAATGTTATTTTTCAGACAAAGTGTTCACAATCCTTGTAGCATTTTCAGTGAACAGTTCACACAATCCTCCGGTATTCCAAAATTTCTTCTGAACAGACAAATCCCAAAAAATTCAGAGAAAAAGTTCCATTTTATTATTCCATATTTGATAATGTTAACAAGCTCACAGAAGTTTCACTGAATTTCTTTTAGTAAAAATTGGGATTTTGAAAAAATCTTCAACGTTGACTATCAAGAAAGGTGAGAATATTTTAGCCTTGTTCTCGCGACACACTTCTTCACGACACCAAAAATCTTTAACTTTATTATCTAATGAATTATTTCCCTAGAAAGAAAACTTAATTGACAACTTTTTTCCGTCTCGCTAAACTTCAGTTTGAACATTTAATAAACTGATTGTTGTCATAGTTTCGTTTTTCAGTCAAATTTCACAAATTTAATGAACCGTGTCTGCTAATAGTTCCGTACAAATCCAAGAATATTAAGAAAGAGAAAGAGAAAGATATCAGAGAGTAGATAGAGAAGATGTTGAATAATACGATTCTAGTTCAATAATGTGCCGTTAGCACACGATGGACCATTTCTCCATATCGCTGTATAGTAGTTCCATTCATCGATTTATCACGTGACCGGTTGTTTGGGGCTATAGGTAGACGTTGTTAACAAGACGTTCGAGTTTCACGTCTGACATTTATTGATGTGTATACGCGGACCAGATTTCACAGAAAATTAGCTAAAGGCAGTGGTTAATAAATACACAGGCAGCCAAAAGACCAACAACTCGCATTAATAAGGAGACAATATAGGTCAACGGTTAGTCTAATGGTTACTTAACCAACCTTAAAGCGCAATAGGTCTAACCTTATGGTGTCACTGGCAAGTCGCGAATGTTCCTGCGTTTCTGGAATACAATGTTTGCGTTTCTAGAATACATTGCTTGCGTTTCTAGAGTACAGTGCTTGCGCTTCTAGAACACATTGCTTGCGTTTCAAGAGTAAATTGCTTGCGTTTATGGAATACATTGCTTGCATCCCAGAACACATTGCTTGCGTTTCTTAAAAGAGTAAAGTGCTTGTGTTTCTAGAATACATTGCTTGCGTTTCTAGAGTACAGTGCTTGCGCTTCTAGAACACATTGCTTGCGTTTCAAGAGTAAATTGCTTGCGTTTCTGGAATACAGTGCTTGCATCCCAGAACACATTGCTTGCGTTTCTTGAAAGAGTAAAGTGCTTGTGTTTCTAGAATACATTGCTTGCGTTTCTAGAGTACAGTGCTTGCGCTTCTAGAACACATTGCTTGCGTTTCAAGGGTAAATTGCTTGCGTTTCTGGAATACAGTGCTTGCATCCCAGAACACATTGCTTGCGTTTCTTAAAAGAGTAAAGTGCTTGTGTTTCTAGGATACATTGCTTGTACTTCTAGTATATTGAGTGAAGTTGTATATATTTTACTGTTCTGTATCTTATTAGACTAATGAAATGAAATGGAGTTTTATATCCTACTGTTCTGTATCTTATTGGACTAATGAAATGAAATGGAGTTTTATATCCTACTGTTCTGTATCTTATTGGACTAATGAAATGAAATAGAGTTTTATATCCTACTGTTCTGTATCTTATTGAACTAATGAAATGAAATGGAGTTTTATATCCTACTGTTCTGTATCTTATTGGACTAATGAAATGAAATGGAGTTTTATATCCTACTGTTCTGTATCTTATTGAACTAATGAAATGAAATGGAGTTTTATATCCTACTGTTCTGTATCTTATAGAACTAATGAAATGAAATGGAGTTTTATATCCTACTGTTCTGTATCTTATTGGTCTAATGAAATGAAATAGAGTTTTATATCCTACTCTGTATCTTATAGAACTAATGAAATGAAATGGAGTTTGATGTCATACTGTTCTGTATCTTATTGAATGTCCCACTCTTTTCTGTTAGGAGATTTGAAACCTTACAGAAGAAAGTAATTCCATAACGTGTGATAGAGATATTATTCTTAACATAGTCTCGTTGTCAGACGACTTAGCAGTCTCAACCGGAAGTTACCTGCCATGTTACAGTAATCCCTTCCGGTTGTACTGTTTGTGAATGCGTGATGCTTTGCATTTGTCAATGTGTGTTACTTTTCCCGGGGGTGAATGTATATGTTATTTCTCGGAGGGGAGAAGCCTAGAAAGAGGAGAAGTCGGGGGAAGCTTTAGGTTGGAGGCTAGATTTGTCATTTTTAATCCAAAAGTTGAAGTAATATCTTGAATTGGGTCACAGAACATCTGATACTGAATAGTGTTGCTTGGTGACAGGGTCTGACATGTGGGTCTGCCCTATGCCGAGGTTGGGTCTGCTCTATCTGAGCGTGGTTTTCCGTATCCCGAGGGCGAATCTGCCCTATCTTAAGAGAGTAGCCCTATCCCGAGTGTGGGTCTGCCCTATCCCGGGGGCGAATTAGCCCTATCCTAATGGTGTAGCCCTATCCTGAGTGTGGGTCTGCCCTATCCCGAGGGCGTGTCTTCCCTATACCGAGTGTGGGTCTTCCTTATCCCGAGCGTGGGTCTGCCCTGTAAACATACCTATATAACTATTATACTCTAACGCCGGCGGCTAGGTGTATATAAGATGTATATAGATCTATATAATGCCTTTTGTTTTAAAGTAGTGGAAACACTCTTATCTTTTATTGAGTGCAATGTTATTAACATTAGAGACCTTCAGCTGAACGTTCAGCTACTGGAAACATAGAAATATGGGATTGTTACAAAGAAGTAAGTCTTCTATAAGGATTCATTCATTTGGATCCACAAATTTTAGTCCTCTCCGAAGCAATCATTTCTTTTTTTTTCATTTTTTTTTCATTTTTTTCAGTTCAGTACTTCTTGCAACGTGGAGTACTTAGCTCTTTCATTTTATGACGCCATTAAGCTGTAAATGTGCTTTAACGGCAAGCAACGAGAAGCGCTCAGAGGTTTCCGTGAGCGTATAACGTCAAGCGTAACGTCCCTACTATTGATTGATACCTACTGTCATATATTATCGGTATGAAACACAGACTGCCATTACGTGTCGTACTAGTTGGATTTCTTTCTCTATCTCGGATGTTGGGAAATAAATCTTCAGGATACACATGTACTTCGTGGACTTTTGCAGGTGGGCAGTTACCAGACTTGATTGTTCAGAGGGGCAAGTAATATATACGCAATGGCGTATGGTGTTTAGTTGCAGTAATGGAATAAGTCGGTTGTCAGAATTTTTCAGGGAGGCAATCCATTTTCAACCCCCCCCCCCCCCTCCTCCTGTAGAAAATCTTTTGACGTACCCGTATTTGGTTTCATAGAACGAGTGTATGATTCGAATCCCGAGCTTATTGACCTCGTGCTGTGAGTCCCGTGTCCCGTCAATTCTATAGCCCTGATTGTCCTTATATCATTTAGTTCAAGTCCATAGGGAAGGAATAGAGGGGCAAATAATATAGCCGGGGAGGTGGGTGCAGGGGGCAATGTCGTGCCCCATCCCAGAATCTATGGGTGTGATATAGATGTAAATAGCTACTTCCATGTTAAAGACCTTCGTTTTCATTACGGTGTGTTAAGAGGCTATTCCCATCGCACGCAATTTGACGACAGGCAATGACAACTGAATGAAATTTGCCATATTGATCACTGATAAAATGAATATTTTAACACCCTTCACGTTCTTCGCCTGCGATGGGGGTTAATGATGTGACACGTGACGTTGGTTAACCTTTGAACGTTGACCTGTGAGGTGATGAGATATTAATACGGATTATGGAATCATGATTAAAAACGAGTCCCTGTGGAATTTCAATGCTATCTGATTTAGACAGCTAACAAGAGGAAAGAGTAACGCCCGCCATGATGGATTTGTTGGTAATCTTACAGTACATCGCTCTCAATGGAAGGTTACATCAATCATAGTGGCTCTTTAACACCCCTAAAACTATTTATATATTTCTACCGTGTTTCATTGTGATAGGTGACCTCGTAGTTGGGACTACGTGGTTTTGAAAGCCGAACTATACTTACGTCATTTCAACACGTCCGAAACTATCACCATATTTCTATCGTGTTTCACTGTGGCTAGTGCATTTTACTTGAATTATGAGAGCTATTCATTAGTTGTAGACAATCCATGAATTGAGAAGAGATACGGATAGACGAGCTATTTAGACGTCTTTGTCCCTTGAAATAGAAGACCAGGGAGGGCATGTTACGCCGGTTATACCCATCTGTGGACGGGAAGGTCCTAATTATCCTTTACGATCTGCTTATTTCAAAAAAACACTTAACGTTCCAAAGTACCTGTGCCTTAGGATGGGACGCAACAAAACGGGCTCTGATACTTCTATACGACCTAATTAAAGATCACTATTTGCTTATCCGAAGGAACAACCTAGGATTAATTTGCTTGATTTGATGGAAATATATAGCTTAAAAGAAAAAAGAAAAATAATCCGTTTTGTGACTGGAGATTATTGACAAAAACATTAGAGATATAAATGGAAACCTAATGATAGATATCTTTAATAACGGTTCAATATTTTACATCATAGAAAGAAATCAATCAATGTTACAGATCAATATCTTTCCAGAAAATCGATCACTTTTAGTCGAATTACAACCTAAACTTCTGGTTGAAATATTTCAATGAACTCCGATTAAAACTCAGTGGTTTTAAAGAAGGAATTTAGAAGAGGCTTTTTTAAGCCTTTATTTTGTCGTGGAAGATTAAATGAAATAAATGGAGTTTTACGTCTTACACATCTGCGTCTTATGAGCTGATGGAGACAGAGTTATATATCGGAGAGTGGCACAAATATATTCGGTTTGAATGGTTGATACGATAGTGACGTCACTATGTTGTAGCGTTGTACATCTAGGTGTGAATAGTAGGTTTTGTATTAGTAGTAGGTTTTGTATTATTAATGGTGTATTAGTAGGTTTTCTATTAGTGGTATATTATTAGTAGGTTTGGTATTAGTAGGATTGGTATGAGTAGGTTTTGTATAAGTAGGTTTTGTATCAGTAGGTTTTGTATCAGTAGGTTTTGTATTAGTGGTGTATTAGTAGGTTTTGTATTAGTGGTGTATTAGTAGGTTTTGTATCAGTAGGTTTTGTATTAGTGGTGTATTAGTAGGTTTTGTATAAGTGGTGTATTAGTAGGTTTTGTATTTGTGGTGTATTAGTAGGTTTTGTATTAGTGGTGTATTAGTAGATTTTGTATTAGTAGGTTTTGTATTAGTAGTAGGTTTTGTATTATTAGTGGTGTATTAGTAGGTTTTCTATTAGTGGTATATTATTAGTAGGTTTGGTATTAGTAGGATTGGTATGCGTAGGTTTTGTATAAGAAGGTTTTGTATCAGTAGGTTTTGTATTGGTAGGTTTTGTATTAGTGGTGTATTAGTAGGTTATGTAATAGTAGGTTTTGTATCAGTAGGTTTTGTATAAGTGGTGTATTAGTAGGTTTTGTATTAGTGGTGTATTAGTAGGTTTTGTATTAGTGGTGTATAAGTAGATTTTGTATTAGTAGGTTTTGTATTAGTAGGTTTTGTATTAGTGGTGTATTAGTAGATTTGTATTAGTAGGTTATGTAATAGTAGGTTTTGTATTAGTAGGTTTTGTATTAGTGGTGTATTAGTAGATTTTGTATTAGTGGTGTATTAGTAGGTTTTGTATTAGTAGGTTTTGTATTAGTGGTGTATTAGTAGATTTTGTATTAGTGGTGTATTATTAGGTTTTGTATTAGTAGGTTTTGTATTAGTTTTGTTTTCAAGAGTGTGTACTGTAAGAGTAGAGAAATTGAGAGAAAAGCACCATGTCTGATGTGATTTGATAGTGAAATGAGAGAAGAATAGAGCTGTTGATTATATAAAAACTTGATGATTAACTGTAGACAATTATATTACTCTTTCTACATTCTTTTTTAAACTGATAACTACTGTTTTAGTTGTTAAGATCGGGGAAATAATAAACCAACGCTCGATTTGCTACGTTTCGTTCTATTATCCCTTTCGGGACCCATGATTGCATTACAGAATAATAGAACAAAAATTTTTTTATTTCATTTCATAAGACCAATAAGATACAGAGCGGTAGGATATAAAACTCTATTACATTTCATTAGTTCAATAAGATACAGAACGGTAGGATATGAAACTCTATTTCATTTCATTAGTCCGATAAGATACAGTAGGACAAAAAACTCCGTTTCATTATACAAATAAGGTACCTTTCATTTCATTAGTCTAATAAGATACAGAACAGTAGGATATAGAACTCAATTTCATTTCATTAGCCCAATAAGATACAGAGCAGTAGGATATAAAACTACATTTCATTTCATTAGTCCAATAAGATATAGAACAGTAGGATATATAACTCCATTTCATTTCATTTCATAAAAGCAATCATATATAGAATCAAGGGATGTAAAACTCCATTTCATTTCAGATTAAACTAGAACTTTAGTCTGTATAGCCTATAACTGAAAGATATTCTTGTCTTTAAACAGACATGTTTCATATGTATCGGAATTGTCCAGAGCACCAAGACAACTTGCTGCAGTGTAATTACTAATGCATTTAGACGAATTGGAATCGTGACTTTCAGAACGACACAAATCTTCAAAACCTATTCTTGTCACGGAGGCGAGAGGAAACCGAGCCGATGTCCCTGAAACCATCGAGATAATGACTTCTTTGTTCTCAAAACGCTTCAAAGTTGTGGAGTACATGCGGATATTCTTTTATTACATATTATTGCAAGACATTTATTACATGTAGGCTGCCTTATGATCTTTTATAGGGAGGGTTGTAGCTCAGAAAGATAGAGTGATAGATTCGTATGACGTCAATTGCCACAAAGAGACTAAACTCTATTTTTCTTAAATAATTTGTGATCTCAGGTGTTCAAGGGGTGGATGTAGTTTGAACGGCCGTAGTGTTAGAATCTTGTGATGACTAATAATTGTGATTATCTGTAACACTTTTCAGAGTTCGAATCTGGGTAACCTTTTTTATTGTTAGGCTGAAATCTACTCAATATTCAGAATAGGACGTATTGCAGATATTTACACGACTAAGTTTTATCAGATGGTAAAGCTAATAACTGGACAGCTTTATCCCTTTACGATCTATCAGCTGGTAAAGCTAACATCTAGACAGCTTTATCCCTTTACGATCTATCAGCTGGTAAAGCTAACATCTAGACAGCTTTATCCCTTAACGATCTATCAGCTGGTAAAGCTAACATCTAGACAGCTTTATCCCTTTACGATCTATCAGCTGGTAAATCTAATATCTGAACAGCTTTATCCCTTTACGATCTGTCAGCTGGTAAAGCTAATATCTAGACAGCTTTATCCCCTAACGATCTATCAGCTGGTAAAGATAACATCTAGACAGCTTTATCCCTTAACGGTCTATCAGCTGGTAAAGCTAACATCTAGACAGCTTTATCCCTTTACGATCTGTCAGCTGGTAAAGCTAACATCTAGACAGCTTTATCCCTTAACGATCTATCAGCTGGTAAAGCTATCATCAGGACAGCTTTATCCCTTAACGATCTATCAGCTGGTAAAGCTAATATCTGGACAGCTTTATCCTTTTACGATCTATCAGCTGGTAAAGCTAACATCTGGACAGCTTTATCCCTTTACGATCTATCAGCTGGTAAAGCTAATATCTGAACAGCTTTATCCCTTTACGATCTATCAGCTGGTAAAGCTAATATCTGGACAGCTTTATCCCTTTACGATCTATCAGCTGGTAAAGCTAACATCTAGACAGCTTTATCCCTTTACGATCTATCAGCTGGTAAAGCTAATATCTGGACAGCTTTATCCTTTTACGATCTATCAGCTGGTAAAGAAAATATTTAGATGAATGCATCCCTTTATTAGCTTCTGTATTTCAATCTTTACAAATTGGTATAAGATTAAAATATTTCAAATGACAAGATTATAAATTTAGATTGCTGGATAAATACGCCTTGATTTATCAAGGGACACGACATTTGATTTTAACGTCCCCGACTCTAATAATTCCGAGTCCGTGTGGGCATGATATATATTTATAATTCATTTTGAAATTAGATCGTTAAACTTCCTTTCATTAGGAAATAACAGTTTAAGGTCATCATGATTAAGTAATGCTGACAGGGGAGTATCTAGAAAATGTCTGTGGATGGCTGGGGAGTTTGGAGGGCTTAATTTTCACTTCAAACAAAATTTTTCACGGGCCAGAGGGGGTGGGGAATGACCTAATGGCCTACGCCCTTAATACGCCACAGGGTGTCCAATTCACAATTCCATTCGTCAAGAAGATGACAATATATTCAAAAGACAAGACTTATTCAATTTTCAGCTATTATAGGCTTCCATGTCAGTGATGCAGGTAAGAGGGGATGAAATAGAAAAAGCGTCTAGTCGTTCAGATGGGACAATAAACCGAGGCCCAGTGTGCTACAGACTGTGCAAGTAAAAGATTCCTTGAGTTTTTGAAATCGAAAAAGAGTAGGCTAATGCCACTGTCCTTAGAAAATTGCACATTGAAGGCGTTGCCCATCTTCTATATACCAATTCGAGGCAGATGAGGAGAACGTAAAACTCCATTCATTTCATTTCATTTCCAAATATGATTATAACGTGTAGGCATTAGGTGATGCCAATATAGCAGTGGCTTAGTCAAAATCGACTTACTTTGCCTTGCCACGATTGTCGGAGCTCTAGGTGTAAATTGCGATACATTGTAAGAAAGGCTGCTTTAAATTTCAGAATCATTTTGAAGTTTTTCAAAACCAAATTCAATGTATCAAAAATTTGTTGATAAGAATTTTATAACATGTTTCACTTTCGAAAATTTATTTCATTTGGGAAAAAACATAATTCAATCATCTCTGAGTTAAACTTTGAATGATTTTTACTAAATGACTCGAGGGCAAACTGGGTTCATTGTAAACGCTACAAAACCTTTTAATCGCTAGAAAATAGTATCAATAATCCCTTAAAGGGACAGATTCTCTATTTTCGAGCATTGATTTTAGTCTTGAGTATATGTAAATAGTCTTCAAAAGTACTAGCAATGTACGAAAATCGCATAATTCCTTATATTGTGTCTTTTTGATATATGACAGAATCTCAAGAAAAGACGAATCATCTTTTTTGACTATCAAGCGCGGATATTTTCTTGACACATATGGTGTTGCAGGTTAAAATTTCGATGGTGAGCTGTGAACATTATCGTCTGATTAACTTTGCTAAAAAAAAATCTGTTTTAATTTGTGCAGACACTTTCGGGCTAATTGATAGAGTTATCCCTCCCCCGGAAGTTAACATTTATCCCTGCACGCAGTCAAGGTAAGGCGGGAATTTTTTCAGCTTTATATTCAAAACGTATATTATATTTCTTGAAAATTTAAAGCTTTTTCAGTTTTATCCACACGGAATACAGAGTCGTTGATAAAACGGAAGATTTCAAATTTACTTTTCTAAACGTTATGCATTCTGATTCATAACTATAAGCATTAACAGTCAAAAATCATAAAATATGTTTATGTGACTTACTGTTACAAGCAGATTATCAATGATGCCCTCTTTAAACTGAAGTAAATTGGAGTTTTCCGTCCAATTAATTGGATGAATCGGGAAGTATTTCATCGTCTATTCAACACAAACTTGCCCGAGCGAAAAAAAAACCCCAAGTCATTGATTTTTTTGTGAGTGTTAATTCAGTTTCGTTAAGTCGTCAATTTGTATATCTCCTAGAGAGCTGATATCCCGCTGTTTTTTTAACATTTGATTTTCCCCTTTAGGCCTTCTAATTATCCTACGTTCATCTTCTATCTTCACAAATCAACGGTTGGTTTAGCTTCTTGGAGAGAAACTTGTTCCAAATGACATGAAATGGAACGTTTTTAACGCGATATGTACTGTATCTTATTGAACTAATGAAATGAAATGTAGTTTTATATCCTACTGTACTATATCTTATTGGACTAATGAAATGAAATGTAGTTTTATATCCTACTGTTCTGTATCTTATTGGACTATTGAAATGAAATTGAGTTTTATATCCTACTGTTCTGTATCTCATTGGATTAATGAAATGAAACGTAACTTTATATCAATCTTTCCTGATGCGCATTGATTTATTGTAGACGATAAAACCATTTTATCAACTCGAAGATGACTTTATTAAACATAACTAACTCAGTACTATTTGGAAGTAAAAAATGGACTATTGTCGATAGACTAAACAAGGTTAGGTTGTGATCGGTGACTCGATCAAATCAAATTAAGTCGTATTGCTAGTGTCATTTTACCACTACATACAAACTACTTATTGTTCTTACAACAAAATAACACACACGAACATAGTTCACGGCCATTTTGAATCTCTTCCTCGACTTAATAAGTCGAAGTTTTAAAAATACTAGAATATTCAGCAAAGCTTTCACAACATATTTAAATATTTAGAAATGGCCTTAATTGTGATTTGATGGCTTTGTTGAAATACTAAAGCATTTTTCAAAATTCGACATATTAAGTCGAGGTGAAGATTCAAAATGGCTGTGAACTACGTTCGTGTGTGTTTCCATGTAAGAACCAATACGTAGTTTGGTATGTTATTACCACTAAACCAATCTTAACATAGCTTACTTTAGTTACTATTTTCGTGAACTTTGACACTTTTCTTACGTCTACACAGGAAACCGTCGCCGTTTCTTTGATTCTTTGAAAGGATTATATCTGAGAAATTGTAGGATAAGATTTCAGAATGAAGAAATTAAGATTGATATTGACTATAAAGGGATGGGGTCTTATATTTACTTCGTTTTACCAACCTGAACGACGTAATTTCAATTCGAGCTACCCATGCCCGTTTTCAGTATGGAATTCCGAGTCGGGGAGGGTTTCACAAGCAGTAACTGGCGACCGATCGCACGCTTTATGGAAAATGATCCCGTTTACTCATAATACCTGTGATTATTTAGTTGTTCATTACGAATGCCTGTGTACTGTATTCACTCATTGAAAAAAAATGGCTCACTACGACTGCCTGTGAATTCATTCATTCGTTTACTACTAATGCATGTGTAGTAAATTGGTTGAAAAGAGGCTCACTACGAACGCCTGTGATCACTGAACGTGCATTACTAATACCTGTGGGGAAAGTCATCTAAAAGCTATTTATGAAGTTCATATGTGGAGGTTGGCCTTTAAGATAACCCATGTTCTTGGTTCTTCTATTAATTGAACATAATAGTCCTTCAAGAGAGATAAACGTGCCGTTAGTTAAATTGCTATGAAAGGCACGCAGGATATCGTGAACAACTAAACGATACTTTACCAATTGCTGACTGAATGGGTTTCTTTTTTTTTCTTGAAATTTACGTCAGTTAGTAAGTCGGTATTGATAAATTTTGATTCAACGAGGGTGTGCAAGCTTGCTCGACTCGGAACCCTTGATCCAACAAGCCTATATTTTAGATATTACTTTTGATTGGTTAAGTATTCAGTTCTTGTTTTTCTATCGATTCATGAAGGGTATGTGAGCTTTTTTGACTCGCAACCCTTGCTCTAGCAGTTCTATATTCTATTTATTACATTTGATTGGTTAAGTATTCAGTTCTTGTTTTGTCCTATCGATTCATGGAGGGTATGTGAGCTTGTTAGACTCAGAACCCTTGCTCTAGCAGTTCTATACTCTATTTGTTACATTTGATTGGTTAAGTATTCATTTTTATGTCCTATCGAAGCCCACCCTGCATTCAGTTGTAGCTTTTATAAAATATTAACAAAAACCTTTATATTGATGTACACTGGGAGATAATTTTCAGCTTGACCACCGTCTTCTCTTTTATCGTTAAATGAATAATTGAGCCGTTCAGCCACCGAAGTTTCGAATTCGAACTTGTTGACTGCATCGGTGGAATGTGAATGTCTGAAAATAGAACTCTGAAATCCCAAGACAACACAAAGTCTGCTACTAGAAAGCTAAATTAAAAGTAGACAAAGACTTCCGGTTTTTTAAGAAACTGAAGTAAAAATCTATTTTGATTTGGTCTAACTTATACAAACTTTTTCTATGGATTGTGTGTCCCTTTTTGTTTCTTTTATTTCATAACCATAACTCAATATTATCTTTTGACCTTTTTGCTATTTTCCATTTTTCCATTTTTCCCCATTTTAAATTTTCTTATAAACACAGAAATTTAAAATATTAAAATCTTTAAAGTCAGTTTTCATGACTCAAGAGTTGTACAACGTTGTTGTTTTTTTTGGTAAATTTTGACTGATGAAATGAGTTTTATATCCTACTGTTCTGTATCTTATTGTACTAATGAAATGAAATGGAGTTTTATATCTTACTGTTCTGTATCTTATTGTACTAATGAAATGAAATGGAGTTTTATATCCTACTGTTCTGTATCTTATTGTACTAATGAAATGAAATGGAGTTTTATATCTTACTGTTCTGTATCTTATTGTACTAATGAAATGAAATGGAGTTTTATATCCTACTGTTCTGTAACTTATTGTACTAATGAAATGAAATGGAGTTTTATATCCTCTGTTCTGTATCTTATTGTACTAATGAAATGAAATGGAGTTTTATGTCCTACTGTTCTGTAACTTATTGAACTAATGAAATGAAATGGAGTTTTATGTCCTACTGTTTTGTACCTTATTGGACTAATGAAATGAAATGGAGTTTTATGTCCTACTGTTCTGTATCTTATTGAATTAATGAAATGAAATGGAGTTTTATATCCTACTGTTCTGTATCTTATTGAACTAATGAAATGAAATGGAGTTTTATATCCTACTGTTCTGTATCTTATTGAATTAATGAAATGAAATGGAGTTTTATATCCTACTGTTCTGTATCTTATTGAACTAATGAAATGAAATGGAGTTTTATATCCTACTGTTCTGTATCTTATTGAACTAATGAAATGAAATGGAGTTTTATATCTTACTGTTCTATACCATATTATGTGTCTTATTCATTGGCTATGATAGTAGGAAGGAAAACTGGTGGGTGTACTCTATTACATAAAGCTCTTTCAGAAGATATTCTCGAAGCAGGCTTCTAATTTGGAAATTTACACATGAAATAAAGAAAAGAAAAGGAGTAAAATGGCCACTAATTTGCTCAGGGAGGAAACATTTGAGAAAAACAATTTCTCCCTCTTTCAATGACAACTTCAAATTACTGTCTGGTTGAGTTCTATTACAGGTCACCGGGGATATTTCTGTTTTATTTAAAAACTTATAAAATATCTAAATCACAAGAAGAAAATTGACAAATATCCATAATACTACAAAAACTCGCGACCACCAATTATATCTTCCATATACGCCTTGATAATATGAATTAATGATTTAAAGGGATATTCTCCTTCAAATTTTTGATGATAAAACATCGCCTACTCATTCCACTTTTCAGAATGAAGGTTTGACTTCACGTCTGTCTAAAATCAAATAGTCAAAAATCGAAAAAAGAGTAGGTTAATGCCGCTGTCCTGGTAAAAAATTTCCATCATTCGACACTGCATGGCCTTGCTTGTCTAAATTAGCCAATAAGGTGTAGAAGACTAGGACGTAAAACTCCATTCATTTCAGTTGTAATTTTGAATTTGGGTTGTTTTTAGTCTACCATAATTCAATATCTCAAATTCACAAACAATAATTTCTCCTATTTTCCAACTTTTAATCAATTTTAGATATTTGTTTTAGCGATATTCAAGAAAAAATGTTCAGCTGAGAAAAAATCTAGAATAATATTTGTGAACCTGGAAGTTGACACTTCGTTATAATGATGTCAGATTTAATTGAAATGAAATGGAGTTTTTATGTTCTATATCTTATCGGACTAATGAAATGAAATGGAATTTTAGACCATATGTACTGTATCGGACAAATGAAATGAAATGGAGTTTTATATCCTACTGTTCTGTACCTTATCGGACTAATGAAATGAAATGGAGTTTTATATCCTACTGTTCCGTATCTTATCGGACTAATGAAATGAAATAGAGTTTTATATCCTACTGTTCTGTATTTTATCGGACTAATGAAATGAAACAGAGTTTTATATCCTACTGTTCCGTATCTTACTGGACCAATGAAATGAAATAGAGTTTTATATCCTACTGTTCTGTATCTTATTGGACTAATGAAATGAAATGGTGTTTTATATCCTACTGTTCTGTATCTTATTGGTCTAATGAAATGAAAAAGAGTTTTATATCCTACTGTTCTGTATCTTATTGAACTAATGAAATGAAATGTAGTTTTATATCTTACTGTTCTGTATCTTATTGAACTAATGAAATGAAATGGAGTTTTATATCCTACTGTTCTGTATCTTATTGAACTAATGAAATGAAATGGAGTTTTATATCCTATTGTTCTGTATCTTATCAGACTAATGAAATGAAATGGAGTTTTATATCCTACTGTTCTGTACCTTATTGGACTAATGAAATGAAATGGAGTTTTATATCCTACTGTTCTGTACCTTATCAGACTAATGAAATGAAATGGAGTTTTATATCCTACTGTTCTGTATCTTATTGGACTTATTCTAGTAAGAGAAAGGATAATTTTAGTTTGTAAAATATTTCGATGGCAATATCCCTTCAATATTTGTGTCCAGTATGAAATAATCGAGATAGGAAGTTGGTACAAGGGCAAATATTGTCGAGTTTCCCGTCATTATAACCGGGTAACGTGATAGTGACTAAGTTATCTGGTTTTATAGTGTAATATTGAACTGTTTCTAAAGGTTTAGATTTTTAACTGACATATTCTGTCACGTTCTAGCATTCTACAGCTTTTCTTTAATCAATTATATTTACTTATACCTTTCATTGAATGTAGGTTACATTTCTAATCCCAATTTACGTTTTCCGTTCCCGTTGAAACCGGAAATGCAAGAGTAGCAAAGCAAATTGACTGCGGAACTTCTGTGAAAGTGTCCACCATAGTTGTTGCTTTATACCTTTCATTGAATGTAGGTTACATACCTTCCGTTCATGGTGAAGCCGGAAATGCAACAATAGCAAGGCTAATTGACGGCGGAAACGGAGTCGATGCCCTCATTCAAGTTTACTTCGTCCGTTCACGATAAACGAAACAGCAGCAAAGCCAATTGACTGCGAAGTCGGGAGTCGAAACCAGTTATCGGCATGTAAGTTGTCGTTTGGTTTGCACCAACGATCCGAAAATTGCAGTAATGGCCTAATCAGACAGAATTTACGCGAATTGGTTGCCTTGTTAGAATACGTTACTCAAGAAAGAAGAGGGAAAAGAATAGAATGGCATTATGTAAACTAAGCAAGACAATCTTTAAAATTAATAGTACTTTAAAAATCGATTTTACCGTCGGTTAGGCAAATACAGTAAGTAACTAAATGTGTAGAGTGGGTCCCGAGACGGCGAACAAATTATCGAATGCATCCCAAGTCTCTAACCTACTTTAACTAAACTGAATATTGAAATAAAAAAACATCTCCGATATTCAAACTGATTTTTAAACTCGGAAGCGGTGAAAACTCCCGGGATTGTCTTTTCTCGGTTAGTCAGGATTTTTTTTTAGCTCTCATTAAATTTAATGAAGTAAAAAAATGTCTTCCTATATCAGAGGTTCATTGATTCCACCAAAACGACTAATTGCTTCTGTTTTGAAGGTATACTGTCGTCTAATTGTTTTTTTTTATAATTGTTTATGTAGCTCGCTAAGGGATCAGTGGCGTTCAGGCGGAGGGGGTGCGGGGAGGGGGGGGGGATTGTGGTACGGGGCAAAGAAGGCCCTAGAATTGTTAAGGGGGCAATCCCTCCAGCTGGTTAGGGCATTGTAAGAGATTCTTCATTAGATACTTTTTTAGATTTCGGGTTTGGTTCTGATTGTAAGTCTTTAAGTTTTTATTAAGTGTACGTACATGGTAAATAGCCACTGCCATTGACAAAAGACACAACCTTATTTTCGATCACAAATCTTCCGCCCTCTTACATAGTCTTTAATGATATCATTCGTATTCCAGTTAACCCTTTCAATGTCGTATAAATCAATTGAAATGACTAGGTAGTATTACTAATAATGATTTCTTAAGCTACTCGTACAAAGGGTTAAGAAACTGTGATGCGATATGAATACCAACGTCAATGAGACCCCGTTCGATTTCTTTTACTTGGCGGTTTATAATTGGTTGGGTTCGGTGTTTGGTGCGGAAATGACACTGAGTAGACTCAATTGTTAAGTTTTGATTACTCTTACGTTCCACCTGGAACAGAGCCGCACAACTTTTCATAAAGCCAGGTGCGTATGATGACGATTCCTTGCCCCAAACCAATGCATTAAGATACCTTATTAAGACAGAGGCTTCGTTGGGTGGAGAGTTCGGACTTAAACCGACACCGACACCCGCTTATCAAAGAAGCATAACTGTCCAACATGGTTTTACAAGCTGGTGTAACTTTATTCAGGCCGCTTGTATCGCTCTTCAGAATTGTCTTTTTGTCTTTCGTTTGTAGACAATTAGTTGATTGAACTGCTTTACTCAGTAGTTTCAGAGCCAGATTGATATAATATCGCCATGGCCTTTTGTAAATTTTGTGAATTTTATTGTAGAAGAACTAGAAAACCAGAAGTCAATCTAAAAGTGATGGGGGTAGTAGTACCCTGGTTCACTGCATTATTTGACTCTTTGCACAACTCTACAATGATATGACTGTCCTATATCGCCCTCTCTTATTAATAATGTGTTAAAAAGTAATACGGATAAGGATGAAAAATATGGCATCATAAAAACATAAAAACAGCTGCATATTTTAAAGTTTACATTAGTTTATAGTCCCAAATGGCCGCCGAGTTGTAAATTTTCAGTTAAGCGGATTTCAAAAGGCCATAAACCTTGCAAATTCCACACAAAAACTGTCGGATATAAAGCAGGTTTTACGAGTAAAATGTGTGAACTGCATAGCGATATTAATATTTATTTCTTCTTCAATCTGACAATGTTTGGTTTTAGTTTTAATAATTAATGTCAGCGAAATATAATCTAAAAGTTGTTAAATTATAGTCATCTAAATATTTACTTTATCAGCTGATACAGCTCAATTTCAGCTATCTGTATAGTCGTCTAAATATTCTTTACCAGCTGATAGAGCTCAATTTCAGCTATCTGTATAGTCGTCTAAAATATTTACTTTATCAGCTGATAGAGCTCAATTTCAGCTATCTGTATAGTCATCTAAATATTTACTTTACCAGCTGATAGAGCTCAATTTCAGCCGTCTGTATAGTCATCTAAATATTTACTTTTCTAGCTGATAGAGCTCAATTTACCAGCTGATAGAGCTCAATTTCAGCCGTCTGTATAGTCATCTAAATATTCACTTTACCAGCTGATAGAGCTCAATTTCAGCTATTTACTTTGCCAGCTAGACGTCACTTTCAGAGCGTTATACCTGTATCTACACGTTATCGTATTACCCGACATCAGGCAATGCGTTTATGATTTTTTTTATTTTATTGCTTGAGAACCAAGCGTCGGATTTTAAGTTTAAAAAGGGAACCGGTGAGACGATTTATTAGACGACTAAATCCCTTGAAAGTCGTCAATATTGTGTGCTTTATAGTAGTATTGGTAATAAACATCTGCTGTTCACTTGAGCCCCTGGCGTAATACTACTTTGGATAAAAGGCCATCGTATTATCGATTCCAAATAGTATATATCAACATAAAGGCCATGATCGTTCGGATGGGATAATACACAGAGGCTCCGTGTAGCCTGCTACAGGCTATGCACTTTAAAGATCCCTCGACAGTTGGAAATTTAAAAAGTGTAGACTAATGTCGCTATTCTGGCAATTTCCCTCATTGCACATTGCGTGGTGTTGCTCGTTTTCAGTAGTCTATATAGTGCAGAAAAGTAGGACGTAAAACTCCATTTATTTCATTTACATTCACAACATCCATCATCAGACAAAATAACAACAATATATCAATGTCCATAGTTGTTTACTTGCAACCGAAATTTATATCATTTTTAATAATAACAATGATCTAACAATAACCAAGCACTATAGAATCGTCGCATGGTTAAGGGTTTTAGACGCTTGTGTATTTCTACTTTGGACAAAATGTCTTGTTCCATTAACTATGACTTCAACGACGTCGTTATTAAAATGTAGACGTACCGAACGTCCAATTCTCATTCTGAAAAGTGTTACAGATAGCTGAGATTCGGTTCTATCAGCTGGTAAATTATACCAAGACGACAGTTTCCTCAAAGACAAACATGAAAAGGAGAAAAACGATTTGTTAGCTCAAACATCAAAAGGCGGAATTAAGACATCGCGTGTCGCCTGCAGCCAAAACATCTCCAAACAACAAAGATTTCCTTTTTCGGCGAAGATAATTAGTAATTTTTAATCATGCAACCAATTAGTTAATCAGACAAATTTCTAATTAAACAACTTCCTTTGATGACGACATTTTCCATTTTTCAAGAACAACATCCATCATCAGACAAAATAACAACAATATATCAATGTCCATAGTTGTTTACTTGCAACCGAAATTTATATCATTTTTCAAGTGCGTCTGCAAAATTCTTATCAACCCGCCGTAAGCAATAACAATTTTTAACAGTAGGACATAAAACTTTATTTCATTGCCCAATTTTAATAGTCCAATATGGTACATTACAGTAGGATGTAAAACTCCATTTCATTTCATTAGTCCAATAAGATACAGAACAGTAGGATATAAAACTCCATTTCATTTCATTAGTCCAATAAGATACAGAACAGTAGGATATAAAACTCCATTTCATTTCATTAGCCCGATAAGATACAGAACAGTAGGATATAAAACTCCATTTCATTTCATTAGCCCGATAAGATACAGAACAGTAGGATATAAAACTCTATTTCATTTCATTAGTCCAATAAGGTGCAGAACAGTTGGATATAAAGCTCTATTTCATTTCATTAGTCCAATAAGATACAGAACAGTAGGATATAAAACTCCATTTCATTTGATTAGTCCAATAAGATACAGAACAGTAGGATATAAAACTCCATTTCATTTCATCAGTTCAATAAGGTACAAAACAGTAGGATATAAAACTACATTTCATTTCATCAGTTCAGTAAGGTACAGAGCAGTAGGATATAAAACTCCATTTCATTTCATTAGTTCAATAAGCTACAGAGCAGTAGGGCATAAAACTTACTTTTAATTGTATCCTTTGTTGTTTTAAAGCCTATAATTCGTTTCCTCTTAGGTGTTATTAACTATTTTTATCATTTTATACCACGATTTCCATTCACACAAAAATAGATGTCTCCTTAATATGTTTTAAAATATATAATGTGAAATTACTTATTAATTAGTTGGGCCGAAAAGGTCATTTTGTCTCTCGGGGACTTAAAATCGTGTTTCACGATTTAATTTTGACTTTTTTCATTTTTCACCAATTATATAATAGAAATATTAGAACAATGCCAGGAATTGGTTTTAATGGAATTGGGGGAACCACAGACATCTTGCCTGGGCAACTATGCTTACAGTGTTGCCAATGCATATAACAAGTTTAGAGGGAGCCATGGTGGCTCAGTGAGTTAGACGCTTGCGCGCTAACTTTGAAGATCAAGGGTTCAATTCCGTCATAGATCAAGATAATGCCTTCAGATTTTTCAACCCGGTGGCATGAAAAAAGCGTCTAGTCGTTCGGATGGGGCAATAAACCAAAGCCTCATGTGCTACACGTTAAAGATCCCTCATTGCTGGGCGCTAGCAGAACAGTTTGACAAAGCAGTATACTGAACTGAAGACGTCGGTGTAGGAAGATATCAAATTATTCAGTTAACTGTGGGAAGATTTGATTAGACACGATAGTTTATGGAAATTAAACTGAGAATGGTTAATAAAGTGCCAAGAAATGAGACAGTACAGGGCTCGGACACCTGCTCCATGTCAAAATAACTCACATTTAGATGTCGAGGTTTCTCACTTACTTAGTCGGTATTTTAGTATTTTCTGTCGTCGTTGTTCGTTAAAGTGACGCTGTCACGTATTTTCACTAAGAATCGTAGATGTCGAGGTTTCTCACTAACTTATTCAGTATTAGAGTTCTTGCTTTCGATCGGGATGTTACTATCGCCATTTTCGGATGGAGGAGTTAATACGGGTCTTGAGTATATGTAAATAGTCTTAAGGAGTTTTAGAAATATACGAAAATCACATAATTCATTTAAAAGTATCTCGCACTTAAGATTTCAATGTTGCGTAGTCTCAAGAAAAGACGAGTCGTCATTTCAACTTTCAAACGCGGAGACTCAAATTTCGACGATGAGCTGTGAACACTGATAGCTTAACGAAAAAATAATCCCGATTCTGAGACTATAAGGTAAGATTGATTAAACGGATGGACCATCATAGGCCCTACTTTTATTTTATTTGTTCATGGCCGAGGAATGTGTTCAGGCTGGAGACTGTGGGAATGTTGGTGAGTTTTAAACCGGAGACTGTGGAGAATATTGCTGTTTGAGGCTAGAGACTGGAAAGTGTTGCTGTCTTTTAGACCGATTCATCCAGTGTATTAAGATCATTACGTTCTATAGTAATTAAAGCTAATGGTAATGAAGAAAAAGACTGGAGTAAGCTTATATATTTTATCTGGTATTAATGATCGATAAGAACTACCCTTACTACAATTTAATTACCAAATGTCCGAGACTTCACTGATTTATTACTTTTACTCCATTTTTCTCTGTTGACTTTCCTTTTAATCTTTGCTCCATTCTTCGTCCATGATGTGTTTACGATATTGACTAATTTTTATTTTAAACAGATTTGCTCACCGTTCAATTGCCGCCATGATAAGTTATTTGACAAGCCGCTGTTTTAATTTTGTATCAAATTTTCCCTCCAGACGTCGTAAGTTACCAGGAATCTGCTTGAATCAGAATTAGTTTGAATCTTTAATTCATTTTTTAACAAGATTTAAGAATTTTTGAATAATTGTAAAGAAGCTGGCGCGTTTTAAAATAAGGTTTATGAAGACGGTTTAGTGCAATATACGAGGTATATCGTACACTGTACCCTGTACACTGGGATCGGCATTTTCCGTGAAATTGAATTAGAGCGTAGGCGGAACTTTGACCGTGGACTTTTGCTTTTGGAATTTCAAGGGAATAAAGCACTCATCAATTCTCGTTGGTATCCGTAAAGCCGAATCTATGTTGTAGAGCGCTAGCGCTACTTTCGCTGTGAGTTTGGCAACTTAACGGAATAAAGCTCTTTGCCCCTCTGGATAGCTTCCGTAAAGCCGAATCTATGTTTTAGAGAGCTAGCAGAACTTGCCCCTTTGGTTTGAGTACTTAACTTAGCTTTTTTTGCCTCTTGGTAGTTTCCGTAAAGTTTCGGACTCTCAAGACGATATTCATCAGCAAAGTATAGGCCTTATAGTAGAACGCGAATGTCACCAGCAAAAAGCTTTTCCAATTTCTAAATGAGGTATCTGTTCCAACCAAGGCCTGATTTTCGGACTAGCAGCTTTCGACATCTTTTACAACTATTTACTAGAAGTTCAGAGATTCGAACCCGCACCACCACTATCCCTAAGTAATAATATTTAGTATAACTGACAGGGGTTTCGAACCCGAAACACGGATATCCCAAATTTGATGATACAGACATTGTTTCACTGACATCACTAATATCCCGAAGTAATAATATATAATATAACTGACAGAGTTTCGGACTCGCACCATCGATATTCCCGAGTAATAATTCATAGTATAAGTGACATAGGAGTTTCGAACCCGAAACACGGCTATCCCAAACTATATAACCAAAAAGACTTTCGGACGTTCAGCGCCATAGTTTACCAGAAGTTCAGAGTCTCGGATTAAAAGCAGCACCATCGATATCCCCAAGTGATAATATATAGTAGATCTGACACGGGGTCAATATTAAAATGATTAACGGTGAGTTACTATATAAAACGTTTTTAATTCATGATTTCATATTAATAACCGTTGAACTGTCGACAGGTCGTTTATCAAAAACTCTCGGGAACTGGAATATGAACTGTTTTAAGTCGGTTTAAATGCTAGACTCATAATTCTTTAAATCTTGTTTCTAACATACGCCTACCTACAAAGTGAATTAAACTTTGATTGTGGTAGATTTCTAGGGTAGAAAAGTCAATGGTCGAAGGAATGATTTGGTATTGCTTTAGGGTTTGGACAAAATGGTGCTTCTAAAAAATTTTTTTTCCATCTTTGCTTATCCGGAGGGACATCCCTTTAAGGTATACAATCGTTTAATTGCTTAACATCTCGCTTGATTTTGTCCCATCGCTAAAAAGATTTCAATGTATCCTCTCTTAAAATGTTCAGAGAGCCGCGGTGGCTCAGTGAGTTAGACACTTGCTCGCTAACCTGAAGGTCCAGGGTTCAATCCGGGCATAGGTCGAGATAATACCTTCGGATTTTTCAACCCGGTTCCCACTGTCAGAGATGCAGGTACGAGGGGCTGACATGGAAAAAGCATCTAGTCGTTCGGATGGGACAATAAACCGATACCCTTTGTGCTACAGGCTGTGCATGTTAAACCTCCCTCGACAGTTGGAAATCGAAAAAGAGCAGGCTAATGCCACTGTCCTGGCAAAATTTCCCTCTTTGCACCATGCATGGCGTTGTCCGTCTTCATTAGCCCACATGGTGCAGAAAAGTAGGACGTAAAACTCCATTCATTTCATTTCATTTCTTAAAATGTTCTATATCCCATTTCGTTAATCGTGGTAAAGATAGACCTATATCTGAAAGAGCCTTTAGAAGCCCGGTTCCCAACCTGGGGGTGGCACTAGGGTGTCAGGGGTATGGCCAACTGGTGTAGGAGAAGAATTTATTTTGAATTAAGAGAGCACCTCACATCAACACATGCTGAAAATGTGGATGAAACGAATTTTGGAAAACTGTTAAAGGTCCAGGTGATTGCTTCAGGGATGTGAAGGTTGGAAACCACTGCTTTAGAAAGAATTGGATCTAGTAACCCCCACCCCCTCTTCTTTTTCCGTCCAACACAAGTTATGAAATTGCTGAACACAAGATTTTTTACACCACCGTCCCTTTACACTCAATTTTAACCCACATTGGTACTGCTACAGAATACGATTGAACCAGATAAACTGCTAGTAGGTCATGAGATTACAAATCTATAAAAGTGCGCCATAATTCATAAATTTATACCTCGTAATCAATAAAAACAAATTGTGCACAAAAACCAGACGGCAATTTTTCCCGCGCAAAACAGAAATCATATTGGTACTAAATAAATCAGTCTTTATGGAAATTTAGTCGATACTGTCTCGAATGGTCCGAAACAGTGACTCGTTTCGAGTTTTTAATATCAATTTTTGAGATGGTGGATTGTCCAAAATTTACTGACTCTTCGGGATTTTTGAATTATTTTCGAGATTTCTTTGACATTAACTTCGGTTGTCCGTCACACGCCGCCTTTTTGGCTTTTGAGATCTATTTTGACAGATTTCGTCCAGCTAGAAAAATACAATTAAACTTCTGTGATATTGTGATCATCTATAGTGGGAAGGAATGTACATTTATCTTTAAGCCTAGTCTATATTAAATCTGATTAGTTTTCTTGACTAATGCCGGCCGACATTCAATTTGAACTCTGCAACCGACTTATTCTCAAACTAAGGGAAGGGTTACTGCGTACTCAAATCATGAATATTGGACGCTAACATGTCCTGTAGATAGTTTTCCCGACTCTAGCTGACCGATATCTATCAAAAACTGTTTCGGACTCGACATATCGACATATCGACATACTGACCCAAAGCCTCCCGTATTTGGTGATTAATGGACAATTTGATCGAACTCCGTGTTAAATATTGAAATTTATACTCCAGTGTTTCATTCACAAGATTTATATCTGTGATTTATAGCCGCTAGGTTTCTATACTTACCCCTCAAACATAGTTTTTATCAATATATTATATCGCTTGGTAATTCATACATAATTTTAACTCCACTGGTTGGTTTGGTCTGCCTGTGAGGTATGTGGCGGGCTGTTGGTAGAGGGGTCCATCGACAAAGGTGCTAGCTTGGCCTGTTGGAAGAAGAATCGGGAGGGTTCCACATACAAAGAGCCTATTGGAAGAGGAATCGTGGGAGACCACAGAAGAGACAAGGTTGGCCTATTAAAAAAGGGGGTGGGGGTCGTTAGGTTGGCCTGTTGGAGGCAATTTTAAGAGGATGGGGCAAGATTGGTCTGTGTGAAGTCGTGGTTGGGGAGGGACAAATTGAACTATTGGAAGAGGTGGTTTTTTAGGGGTTTGTAAGGAGATATTATGTTGTAGGTTCGAATCCATCTTTAAATTAGATAAACTGATGCTACGGCCACTGACAGTTGCACTATAATGTTAAGTTCATTGGTCTCCAAATCCTTTAATTGTTAAGTAGGTAATGGGAGACAACTCCATTTATTCAATAGTTTGAGGAATTTATCCAAAATATTGGGCTATTTTCCATGTATTTTTGGTCTAGACCCATGTAGCAGAGTCTCACTATCTGATATTGGTCTTATGTGGTTACCAGTCTTTGATTAACTGTGGGAGCCGCGGTGGCTCAGTGAGTTAGACACTTGCTCGCTAACCTGACTAAATCCCAGCATAGGTCGAGATTATATCGGCGTATTTTTCAACCCGGTTTCCCCCTTGTCAGTGATGCAGGTACTTGTCAGTGATGCAGGTACGAGGGGCTGACATGGAAAAAGGGTCTAGTCGTTCGGGTGGGACAATTAACCGGGCACCGTGTGCTATGGGCTGTGCACGTTAAAGATCTCTCGACTGTTGGAAATCGAAAAAAAGCAGGCTAATGCCGATGTCCTGGCAAAATTTCCCTCATTGCACCCTGCATGGCGTTGCCCGTCTTCATTAGCCCACATGGTGCAGAAAAGTTTCATTTCAATACTGTTCTGTATATTATTGGGATGGACTGAAAGGGATTGTAAAGAGGTTTTCTCAACTTTTTATATGTATTGGGGACACTGATAGCAGTGATTTATGTCATTCTAATTGACTGTCCTTCATGCATATTAAATGTTCAGAAAACTCCTTTAAAGTGATACTACGTCTTAGAATGAACATAAAAATTAAGTTCTCGAAATGGTCAATATGATTATATATTCATCAGTGAACTTACCTGGTGTCATAAAGTTACAACAGAATCCATGAAAAATCTGGAAAATTGATAAAACTAAGTAATTATTGAAAAACGCTTAATCTAGATATTAAGCGTTTTTCAATAGTTAATTGCATATTTATGGATAATTACTAAGTTTTTTGGATTTATCGGATTATATAAGGATTCTGTTATGTTATTTATGATACCAGGTATATCTTCTGGCTCTTATTCGCCAAGTTAAAAATTCTTAAATTTTATGTTAATTCTAAGACGTAGTATCACTTTAATGCTTGTGGCTTTCTTATACTTGTAATGAAATTAAGCATCACATTCCATTGTTCACTGGAACTTTCCTGGCTTATGCTTATATATGTCACTTTCTGTTCAGTGTTTTCCTGCATAAAAAAAAAAACATCAATTTAGAAAAATATTACTTATATTTCTCCTGATAAATAGATATCAGTGACACAAATAATTATCACAAAACACATGCAAATTATAGACTTTAACTCTCAAACACAGACTGATATCTGATATAGTTTCTTTACCAGCACCAAAACATTTCAGGTAGAAATTACCATTTTGTTTCTTTATTCTTTTTCTTATCAGACTCCATAGTGACCAAAAAAGATTTATACCCTAGGTCGTGTACCGTTGATGTTCAGTTCAACCAATCACAGCGCGTCATGCAGAATCCATGTCTATATATCGACTATGAATTGTGGGATAGCTAAACCCAAAGTAGAGCGATATGACCAATAAGATAATGAGAATGAAGATACTCGCTTGTAAAAGTGATTCTGATTGGCAGGAGAGTGGTGCGTGGTCGTTTGCTATAAATAGATTGAAACATCATCAGTACGTGACTTTGGTATAAATCTCGTTAGATTACAATAGAGATCGACAAAAAAAAAATATTGAGGAAACAAATGTAATCTTATTTAAACTAGATTGAGGTATTTACAAAAAGAAAAATATCAATTCATCTCAAAAGCTTCTAGGGCTAACTTTGTAAATTTATATATATCAAATGAATAGAAAGATAAAGATCCTTTTGTATTTACAAAATATAAACAAATACAAATACAAATACAAATGAAAGATATGTGGTCACTGAATTCACTAACAATTTCATATTGACTTATTACAACTGATAGAATTCAATAACACTTCAAATGATATAACAGTTCACATCTTTGTGAGCATAGAAATTTATGAACATTTTGGGTCTGTTTAAAAAACTATGAACACAAGCAAGATGAGTCAAACATGAACAAGAGCAGTCCACTTTATTGTAGGTAGAATAAATAGTAATTGAACTGTATCAGTTAGAGTTATATTGTGTTGATTACTACTTATACTACCTCCAAATAAAGTGGACTGGTCATGTTCATATTTTGAATCAAAAATCGATTGTTACAAGCTCAACTATACCACCCATTCCCACAGTTTAGTTCAACGCCGTTAGCCCTGATAGTTTTGTGGAGGTATAGAATCCACAGTACACAGAAACACAGGTCGAGGGTGACAGGGGAGAATGGTACTTTGTTAATTTTGATTTCAAATCGAAGGATATCACATCATGAGAGCTTCCAACTCCCCCAAACACAAAAATACTTCCACCAAATTGAACACAACCATAATAATGTTTCTTCAAAAAACTTTGAATTTTACCGATTTCTTGAAATCGCGATTCTTCAGGAAAGAACTCGTGTACAGTTCCGTCTCCACAGACTAGTATAATTCTGTTATCACATAGTAATGATTTGGGCATGACGAAACGATCAGGGATATTCGTGCATTCTACTATATATCCGATATTTTCCTTTGTATCGAAGCACTGGATAACCGGGTCTTCTGTGTCGTCTGTCAAGCCTCCGAACACGTAAATCTTATCCTTGTAAATACACGCAGACATATCTGACACAGAGATCGGCAAGTAACCAACGGTCTGCCACGGTCCTTTCTTATTGAAACTGAACATTTCCACTGAAGCCAGTCGGTCATCGTCAAGGTTCATACCACCAAGAGCGTAAATTTTATCCTTCATTGCCACCAAACAATGAAACATTCTGGGCATATTCATTTGCCGTCTTTTCATCAAAACTTTATTTCGAACGTCAAAAAAAGTGAAACCTTTACTGTCTCTGGGTGTTCCACTCATATATAGACCATTGTCGTAGGGACATGCTGCAAAGTTCGTACAGTTGCCGATTTTATCGTGTAGAGCGTAGTTGAGACGATACCATTTAGAAGCTTTGAGATCAAACATATGAACTGTGGGATATGTTTGGGAATAGGTGCCGTCTTTTTTCTTGTTGACCATACAACCTAGTATACAGAACATATTGACCTCTTCTTGGTAATGACGGGGTATCGTTCGTATTGATGAATAGGTATGTCTGAAATATACAGTAGAAACAATTTAATTCAAAGCCATACATTGGACAATGAGGGAAATTTTGACATAATTGCTGGACTGAAATCTGAAATATAAATCAGATTAAGAAATATAGACATAGACTGTGAACATTGTACAATGAGGAAAATTGTATTACTGCTACATTATACTACTCTGTTTTTGATGGGTTGAAAAGTATTTAAACTTCTGCGAGGACCTATGTATTATTATAGCTACCTTAATGTTTTAGACTTCTGATCAGCCATGACTGGTCAATGCAGCCATATGAATAGCACAGACAGTCAAATATTTAGAGGAAAACATCCCTTATTTTAACAACTCTTGATATTGGTGTTATTGTAAATGGCATTTGATTTGCTGAAAATAAGTCACAATCGAAACTGGAGAATTGATAGAAAATAAGGATTGAAAAGAGCTGAACTGTAATTCAATATCTCAATGTTCTTCTATTTAACTTTTTATTTCCAAGTTTCTTGTATTAAATTACAATTAAAAATATCAAATGTACACATTAAGAAGCATTGCTAGTGTTAAACCCATAAAATATGTCTCCATAAAACTCTGCTTACAAAACTTGGCAATTGCATATCATTTAATGGAGCAAAACCACAGATCTTGTATAGTTTTCAAGTTGCTTTATAACAATCATAGACACAAAACATAACAGAACAAAAAGAAGGTAGAACAACATTGTTTTTTCTAATTTTGGTCCACGGTCCATAATACCAGCTGATCCTCGGTAAAAACTCTTGGTAATGATTTTACAAGTATAAAAACATAGGCTCTCAAGGATCCTGTCCACAAGCTGGTCCATTGATCTTAGAGGATTATTTGTACCTGGGCAGACTGGATCGCAATTGCTTTTCTTTATTAATATATCTCATCTGAAACAGCTGATCTGTATTTCAAACTCCATGATTCAGAGAAAACTCGAAGCACATTTACAGGGATGTATCCCTTGAAAAGATTCCTAGATGTAAAAATATGAAATTTGAGTTTTGTGAAGTAGGATACCAAATTTCTCACAGCATTACAGAGATAACTCTTATTTATTTTCATGTCTGCTTTCTGGAGTTCAATATTCAATACCATATCCTATACATATCAAACCATATATGGAAATACAACAAGTTTGCCTTGATTCTATAGGTTGATATAAGCTTATTTATAAGCATGGGTAACAATAGGATTTCAAAATTTCAAAACAGAATGGGCTTTAAACCTGTTTGTGTGCTTCACTACATAACTCTTGGATTTTTCTTAATGACCTCTTTACAATCCCTTTAAACTAACATCAATTTTGAAAGAACCAGGAGGAAGAACTGAACAATTTGTGAAGAGTTATTCGGTATTTTACATGACTCAATTAGTGGACAACAATGTCTGATTCAAGTAATACTAGCTCTATAAGTGATGATTTTCGAGAAACTGACATCTTGGATGGCACTAAATCCTACGGTTTATATCTAATCACCATTAGAATCAGTATCGGCCTTCTCGGAACTCTGGGAAATTTTGGAACTATCTCAGAAGAAAGTCTCATCACGTTGAAAAAGACTACCACCGTTTTAATTTTGGTCGTTTTTATCGATTTTATTACCATGGTACCTAATGACATAGTTCTAAATATAGTAAATCTTCTGTATCTTAAGGAACCGTGTATGGCGGACAACTATAATACATCGTTCGTGGAATTACGACGCAGTCTGAACCTATCCACGGAAGCGTGTAAAGAACAAGATGGCTACGTTCAACCCTCTTCTACTCTCTCTCATATATTGGGCACTATCTGGTACATCCATTTCGCTCAAAATATTTATGTTCTTTTGCAAGCCATGCTCATTACAGATTTGCCTTCAAACAGACCTTGAAAAATATTTTCAAAAGAGCTTAAGCTTTATCCATCAGAAGACTAGAATGACTAGTCAAATCAGCAGTATGATTTAAAGCTGTCATCAATTCTTATGGTTTTTCGTCAAAAGATCGTTCAATGTGCTTAAAGTTTTTTATGCCTTTAAGAAATAAAGTGTTTTTAACTGCCATGGAATAATCATTTTTATTACTGTAAACAATTTAAGACTGAGCCTAAGGGGATAATGAACTCTTTTTAAATATTTAAGACTGTATCAAATTGATTGAAGTAATACTGGCTTAGAAAAGTTCATTTAAGGAATAAGGGGTGTTTCATACATGAAGGGCTCATTTTAACATACCTTAGATGCGGATTTGACTGGTAATTCTTCGCTTCTTCTATTAAACGTAACCTACTCAATGGCTTCATGAACGATTCTTTCCCGACTTTCTCCAGATAGCCAAGACTCATCTGAGGAAAACGAATCTGTTCTAAGATGAAACTCAACGAGGATTTCCTCCCCTTGATATCGGCACGGTACCACTTGACGACAGCTTCAAATATATTCTCTTCTGAGGGTACACTAAGGTTCGTTTTACTCAAAACATTACAAATTAAGTTACTGCTTAGCAACAAGAACTGATCGTTGTCGAACACACTCCCAAAATTTCCTGCCGTCATTGATAAAGATTTTTCCAAGAGTCTCGGACAATTGTAGAGATCTGCCAATCGGAACCATTCTAAGCAATTCTCAACGCTTAGATCCTTCAAAAGCTGCTGCTCCAAAACTTCTTTTAAGGATTCAATCTGTAAGAAATCGGCAATTTTAAACAAATTTTCAGCATTCAGGGTATTGATAGTGTCTGTGCGACAGTACATAAAATTGATCACTTCTTCAAAAGTGCTGCCATCTACTTGCAATGTGAGTTCTTTCTCTTGAGCATCGATGAATTGAGAATGGAATAATGTCTCATAATAAACTGATAATGAAGCCAGGATGATTCGATGACATTTGAATTTTCTTCCCGACACGTTGATCACAACGTCTGTGAGCATTTCTTCCTCGTAAAAACGTTTTAAAGACTGCCGAAGACATTTGTTGTGTTCATCTTTCACCAAAGACATCTTGGTTTAGTCTAGTCTGAAATACACAAAAAGCTATCATAAATAAGTTGAGCAACAAGACATGGAGAAAAATGACATCACATCTACACATTAAAACAACATTCCATCATTATTAGTCCTGTAGACATGTAATCCAATGGCAACGGCCAGGCAATGGTGAGCAACAATGTCAGGTTACTGCAAAAAGAGTAAATACTTGCTCTCCTGAAAAATTATACAGCTAGAAAGACCTAGCCTTGATCGACTCTCTCTACTCTGTGTGATAGACAGTGACAGTTAGGCTTACCCATAAAAAGGGAAGAAAAATATCAGGATTTCGGACTAAGCCTAAAATTAGGATAAGGTGTTATGAAAGGGATGTTTATATCTTTAGCAGGCTTGCTAGGTTCTATTTGAACATATTTAAATAATTCGAACCTTTGAGCACAATGCACAATCAGAGATCTAGCCCAATGTCTTCTGCAAACTGCACAATTTCATTTTCTTTTCAATGAAAATGTTAGGTGTCAACCAAATTAGCCTTTAATTGAAGAGACAGGCTAAAGGGGAGTAACTCTTATCACAAAATTCAACCGAAAGTAGAGAATAATTTTTAGCAGAAATTAACTCTAAAAATCTACCAAAAAACGACAATAGTCGAAAAACATTTTGTGGCTGATATTTTTTGTAAATGCCAGAACCTTTTATTATGAAATGCCAATGGCTTTTGCTGTCATAAGCTGTAAATTCTTATAGATGGAAATATTTTCATGCAAAAATATTCGGAAAGTTCAGATTGTGTCAAAATTGAGTCGACAACATCAAGGTAGCTAAAATTGAATCGGCAGTCAATTTACGGTCAACCTTTATGACAAGAGCAAGTGTTTTTTTGACTCTAGGGCAGAAATCTTTCGAATTTAGAAAAGCTACAAGTTGAATTCTGAATGTTTTACCCTCATGAAATAGATTGCTAATGGAAAAAAATTGGAAATAATTTTGACATTTTTTGTGTTAATTGATGTTGGCTAGCTTGACTTCCGGTGAAAGCTATTGTTATTATTTTGTCAGATGACCACAAATCAAGAAAATCACTCAAATCCTTAATATGTCGATCTCTTAATTAGATATTTCGTGATTTCGTCTCATACATGAGTTTTCTGAAGAAGAAAAGGGGTGAGTTGAAGTGACATTACCAGCTGAGTTGAAAACAGAGGGATCATCTCATCATTTTGATCTGAATCCGCTTAAATTTTGTTATGTCGACTATGTTGTTGCTATTTAATTTTTTATTAAATGACACCACTTAGTTGAGGAATAGTTAGAATAGGGCGAAACAGGGTGAACCACCAGTCCTGTAATAGAGAGTACAAGTTTTTCAGCACAGCTGAACAAATAGTTGAAATACTAACAATCAACTTATATCCTGATTTATTTTCTTTATACTTTTTTCATTGACACTGATTAGTGAGCTTTTGTTCAACTCACCAATTTCATCTCATCACTACTCTGAACATTCTTATTTTTCCTTCATTTGGTCTTTAGATTTCATTAAAAGAGGACTGTTTCAAGTTTTTTATACACCAGGTTTAGGACTTGGAGGAGGGTATTTGTTCCAAACCCTCAAACTAACCATAACAAAGACTCCTTGAAGGGGTTAACAACTTTTGAACTATGCTAACATGAAGACTTCTCTCTAACGCTGCTTTGGAACACTGTCTTTTTGTGGCAATGGAATAGCTCAGTCAGTAACAAGTTGGATTGTTGTCCGCAAGGTGATTAAGTGCCGTGGGTTCGAATCCTCTGCAAGGTAAAAACACATTCTGATACCTGTGCCTGTGTTTACAAGAGTAGGCCTGATGTCTGCTCTTACCCCTTAATACCTAACAAAGACCCTATGTAGGCCTACCCTAATTTCCATGTCCTATTTACAGTACCCACCCAAGCAGAACTGTTGAGAGAAAATAAGATCAAGAAAAATTTAACGAAAGAATTCTCCATTTCTTTGAAAAATCTTCAACAGAAACATCTTAATAGTGATGAGCCTGTTTATAGGTACGTGGAAAAATGGATTTTTTTTTGTGAGAATTCAACCTGATGGAAATCCATTGAAAAGATCTGGTAATGTTGAGGAGGGGCAAATGATGTCATAAAAGACCAACATTCTACCCAACTGAGCCACAGCTGCATTCAACTGTAAGAGCAGTGTTATGGCCTAAAAAATTTTCAAATTTTATTTGCAGTGATGATGTAGCCAACCATCTATGTGGGGTTTTAGAAGCTGTATTTTTACATGGTTTACGTGATTCCGTCACTGCTAAGGTAAAACTTTATATTACCTATTATGAAATTCTGAATTTTAAAGAAGAAAAAGAACTTGTTGGCCTATTTTCATATTTGTATAAGCTTACTTAAAAGGGACATGATCGCCAATCCAATCTTAGTCTCAGAAATGGGACAGCATTCATCCCCAGTTAAAAATCTAATTTTTATGCTAATCATGTATACCGGTATATTTTTATAGATCGCTAGTTATGTAAATTTCTCTAACGACCATGAAAACCAAGTGAATACAGTAAGTATACTTCAGATCTTCTTTTTATCCCGCCCATTCTGAAGTAAGCCAGAAATTAACACTTTCTGATGACTACCACACCAGTCGAATGATATTTGAATATTACATAGAATGTGCACACTCTTAAATGCCAACGAACTCAAACTTAGACATAGTCTTTGTTGGTTTTACTCTTTTCCTTCTTATTTTGTCCTTTCCAGTATGTCATTTTGTTAAAAGAATTGGCACATTACATTTTTGATGATGTTTTTGATTTTTGAATTTATTTTTCAGAACTTTTGGATTTTTGTGACCAAATTTACCCATAAAGATGTGATCTCCCAATTAAAACATCTAGGACAGATCACCACAGAAATTGGACTCAGCAGGGTGAGGATTTAAAAATTGGTATTCTATTTTACAAAAATGGGCACAATTGTATATGAGACACATTTTATGGGTTCAGTTGAAATATGAAAGATAAATTCTAAGAGGTGTGACAAATGACCACCTGGTTAAAAGGATCCCTCAGAACATAAATTGTTATCTTTGTAAAATCATTATCAAGAGGTTTGGCCAAGGACAAGCTGGAAGAAAGAATCCTAGAGAACCTAAGTTGTTATCTTACATTGTCAAGAGGTGAAATCATTGTCAAGAGGTTTGGCTAAGAACCAGCTGGTAGACAGGATCCTTTTGTGACCCTAATTTGTTCTCCTTGTACAATTATTGGCAAGAACCAGAATCTTTTATATAATAAATAAGTCAAGAGAAATACAGTTATATTTCCGCTTGTCAATGAGCTTATTTTTTCATTATAGGCATGGATCAGATTAAGCCTTAACGATGGGTTGATGGAAAGTTACATAGAATCTATGGTCACAGACAAAAGAACATTAGAGTAAGAACTTATTTTGAAAATATTTCTTTAATTATATGGAACTACTTCAAGAGATATAATTGATGGAATATTTTGTTACCATCTGATCTGATAGATCTCAATATCAGCTATTCATATCACTTTTTAGAATAACAATCTGACATAAGGTTTTCCTACAATTCATCAATTGGAATTTTGATTATGGTCATTAATCTTCTCTTGTGCAATATTATTTTGACAAGGGTAATTGTTTTCATTATTCCAATTAGCAGCAGAAAGTAGGACATAAAACTCTATTTCATTTTATTTCATTAGTCGAATAAGATTCAGAACAGTAGGATATAATACTACATTTCATTTCATTAGTCTAATAAGATACAGAACAGTAGGATATAAAACTACATTTCATTTCATTAGTCCAATAAGATACAGAACAGTAGGATATAAAACTCCATTTCATTTCATTAGTCCAATAAGATACAGAACAGTAGGATATAAAACTCCATTTCATTTCATTAGTCCAATAAGATACAGAACAGTAGGATATAAAACTCCATTTCATTAGTCCAATAAGATACAGAACAGTAGGATATAAAACTCTATTTCATTTCATTAGTCCAATAAGATACAGAACAGTAGGATATAAAACTACATTGTATTTCATTAGTCCAATAAGATACAGAATAGTAGGATATAAAACTACATTGTATTTCATTAGTCCAATAAGATACAGAACAGTAGGATATAAAACTACATTTCATTTCATTAGTCTAATAAGGTACAGAACAGTAGGATATAAAACTCTATTTCATTTCATTAGTCCAATAAGATACAAAATAGTAGGATATAAAACTCTATTTCATTTCATTAGTCCAATAAGATACAGAACAGTAGGATATAAAACTCTATTTCATTTCATTAGTCGCTTTTGAAATGAAATACATTGTATGTAATTTTGAAAAAGGATACATATAGCTAAAAGTGAGGTCAATCAGGTAGTAAAGTAAATATTTAGGCGACTGTATGCCTTTAATTTAAATATTGAAATATTAAATGACAGAACATAAAGTTTCAACAATTTACATTGTCCTTATCAGTTTATATGAGGAAGTATGATACATAGTGTTCAACACGTGATTATGTAATATGAAATTTATTAAATGAGTTGCCAGATTTAATATAACCGGATCTTTGGCGAGATAAAAGAGTGTATTAGCTTATGTGTCACTCTGAGGATTTTATATGCTTTAGTTGAGAAAAGATATTTGTATATTTGAGGATAATTTTTATACGCCTACGTCTCTCTATGTGGACGTATATTGTTGGCACCCCTGTCCATCAGTCCGTCAACATTTGCTTGTAAACGCTCTAGATTTTTTGATGGAATCAAATGAAATTCAGTATGTGTATACATATTCATAAAACGAAGATTAAGTTCAAATTTGAGCTATTTTCGACCATTAGAAGCAGAGTTATTGCCCTTGCCCAAAATCTTGAATATGCTATTACTCTCTTAGTTTTCAACCGATTTTGATGAAACTTAAAATAGATGGCTCGTTTTTACCATCCACATGCTGTGGATGGTAAAATATATAGCTGTTGTCTACTGTCTTTTTTTTTACTTTAGTTACTTCTATCAACCAACTAGTTACCTTCTTGATATAGAACAACCTGGTATTCTTACTTCTTATATGAAAGGTTTGTACAAATTTATATCATCTATTATTTGTGATATTGAAATAGTGTTGAAAACTATGTGGACTCTCTGTAATGAAATTCGGTATGTGTATACATGTTCATAAAAGATCAAGTTCGACCGTTAGAAGCAGAGTTATTGCCCTTGCCCCAAAATCTTGAATATTTACCATCCGCATGTCGTGGTGGGCGTATACGGCTGTGGTCGATAATCTTTAATATTTTTTATTGAAATATGTTTTGTCTATTCTAGGTCTACTAGAGCTACAGTTCATTCTGTCCTATAATTCTAGTGTGTTAAACAGTTGGACCACAACTCCACTAAGTCTAGCTGGTATCATTGAGAAACCTAATATTACTATAGCTGTAATTGATTCTTCATCAGATCGTAAGTATCTTCTTTCCACTACCAGCGATTTTCTTTATCAGGGGTTAGATTTTTGTCAAAGATGAAGAAGATGAACCTTTTGATCAATTTTGTTGGTATTTTTCAATGTAAAATTGTGATTCAACAGCTTAGCTCAGTCTAACAATTTATTTTGCTATGTTCATTCATGTTTTTCTTGGATTTTGCTTTCAATTATGTTTTGTTTCCAAACTTTGTAATCTATTTATAAAGTTCGAATTTAAATTTATTATTTCAGAAGCAAAACCAGTGAGTTCTGCTCCCACTTTAAAGCAACCAGAGAGTCCTATCCGAGTTGTCAAGAACAGATCTCGGACAAAATCGCGAGGAAACTCAGACCCTGATGTACCAGGCACTTCGGTACCAAAAGTTCCTCCAAATACGCCTTTTGCATCCTCAGGATTTACTCGGCAAGATGTTGAGGACATCAAGAAACTGACTGTTCAATCCAGACACAGCATTTCGGAAAGTTCCAACTCCAGCCACATATCTTGTCCAGATAACAGTTCCTCGGAACAGCCTATTATCTCCCCTTCAAGGACTTCCTTCCTCATGGATCAGAACTTCGACGACATTCCTAAAACCAGCAGGACAGAAAATGACAGATCCATCAAGTCGGAAATTGCTGAAGTTGAGATCACAGAAGAATACACTGCTACAAAGACAGTGGTTTCTAAAGATGCCGAAGCCACTACTGAGGAACTGTCCATAGTTAATGTTGTTGAAGTAACCACCACAACCACTCATTCAGAGCATCAGCATCATCATGCAAAGAAGAAGAAGACCAAAGCCGTGGACCTGCCTTCGTACGAAAGTCTTAACTGTTCTCCCAAAAAGAAGAGTGCTCCAATCGAACCAACTCTGTCCGATGTTGTGGCAGAGACTATAGATACTGTTGCAGAGCAGGACTTGCCTCCCATAAGCCATGTCAGGGAGCACATAAGACGTCATTCCTCTCCAAAAATCACTCCACAAGAGACATTCATAGCTTGTAGTCCTCGCAGTTTTGGTAATAATTTGAACTCGATGGACAGCTGGTCATCTCCAGTGGAGCAGGAGGATTACCTGACTGATCTTCCTCGAGAAAGAACATCCAGTACCAGTCAAGATATACCTCAAAGAATGAAATGTAAGTATTGTGGTATCATTGTTGATCTTGTGCATTTTCCTTTAAATTAATATCCTGCTGATTCTTTTGTGTTTTGATCTGGAGCATGCTTGATGGAGGTTCAACCATGTTGTAAGTGCAAATCGTCAAAATCAATCAAAATCTCATCCAAAGTGTGGCAAAATCGAAAGTAAATGTTGTATGGAAGTGGACTCCTCGAGAGAGAAATACCATCAGGTGTTTCAGAATATATTAGAATTCCACAGAATTCTGCCTGAGACCAGGCGACAGTTTTCAAGTATAAGCCCAGGTGATTGGGCAAATCATTGGTAGAATGAGGCTACCATTTGTAAGGTGACTACAGTTTTAAGTTAACTTTTTTTCAGCTGAAAGTTTTGGGACCTTATTAAAGAACTATACTCCAACAACTGCTGTGTCGTCTTCTTTAGATGAAGTTTTAAACAACCTGGATAATCAAGACCCAAATGACAGTAGTCAGGATCAAGTAGATAAAGCACGAGATGTCACTGATAATGAGGTACTAGTGTTTTCTTTTTTGCTCTCATTTTATCCAAATGCAGATTTGCTGACCTATTATCGCTTGAATACTGCGGAAATATCTCTTAAGTTATCAACAATTTCTTCATTGTAAGATTCAAAGCCCTTTATTTGTTAGAGCTTATAACTGCTCTCTTATAAGTGTATTACATGTACATACTTTACAAAAGTGCCAAATAATATCAGGTGCTACCCCCCACCTTTTCCCCCCAACTTCAAGCCCAATATCCAAACCCCACCTTCTACTACCCAAGTATGAATGTGAATCATATCCTAATCCTTCTTATGATTTGTAGTCAGTCGATATAGCACTTGAGGATTACGAAGTGATACCAAATTCAGCTTTACATAAACAGGATGAGGGAGTAAGTCTAAAGCTTGGCATGGGTGGTTGCATCTTCATAATGTCAAGATATTACGCATTTCTCTCTTATACCTTGACTGTTATAACCACCGTTCATGTATCATGAAGGTTTGTAAATGAAGCAATTTGATTAGATTGTACACTTATGAATACAGCCTATCAAAAGCCTTGACAGGAAGTCTGCGAACACTAAGCCATAATATTTACAGCCTTTCTGTGGAGGGGTCTGATTGACTGTATTTCTTGACATCCAATCAAATCGCTGCATTCCAGGATAAAGAAAAGTGGCTATTACAGTCAAGGTATAGGTACAAAGTCCTAATAGCTTGACATTGTGAAGATGGTTGGTGTTTGGATGTTTTTTTTTTCTATCTATGGATCAAGGTAATCGAGCACATCCATGGACCTTTGACCCAAATCATAACTCAGCTTATATACGTAACGACTCAAATGAAAATGGACTGTTCTCTGGATGTGAATAAATATCTTTGCTAGACTTTGCTTAACTTTCTGGATTTATTTTGGTATTGTGCCTTTCACATGTATCTTAATCATCTTAATTGTTTATTTTATGTGGTTTGTTTTTGTATTATTGATTTATTTTGATGTTGTATTTAACATATTCTTCACTAAAAGTTTAACATTTGACTTTGTTTTTTTTCTTCATTTCTAATCGCATGTCGGTGCCATTTTTTTCTTAGGCTTTTCATTATCAATGCATGACAATTTTTCTGTGGTTGAATTATTATGATAACAAAATAAAATATGTGCTTTACCAGCTAATTTCTCGGAGCCGTGGAAGCTCAGTGAGTTAAACGCTTGCTCACTAACCTGAGGGTCCAGGGTTTGATCCCGGCATAGGTCGAGATAATACCTTCGGATTTTTCAACCCGGTTTCCCCCTGTCAGTGATGCAGGTAAGAGGGGCTGACATGGAAAAAGCGTCTAGTCGTTCGGATGGGACAATAAAGCGAGGCCCGTGTGCTACAGGCTGTGCACGGTAAAGATACCTCGACAGTTGGAAATCGAAAAAGGCAAAATTTCCCTCATTGCACCCTGCATGGCGTTGCCCGTCTTCATTAGCCCACATGGTGCAGAAAAGTAGGACGTATAACTCCATTCATTTCATTTTCATTTCCAGCTAATTTCAGATGATTTTAGATTTTTTCACTTCTGTGTGTGTTTTTATCAAACAAAGAACTTGATGCCAGATTTTCATACTATAAAGTTATATAGACGAAATACTGGAGTTGCTTCAAAAGTTTAGCACATATTATTATCTCTATTGGAGACTTGGGTTCCATGAGTCTGAAGGAGTATTGTAATGCTTTTCAGATATTGGCTGTGAAGAAACAACAGATGTGTGAGATAGCTACAGAGAAAGGTCTGGATGCTCAGAACTACCAGTGTAAAGATTGTAAACGACCTATTGGATTGTGTAAGTTTTTTCAGCTTTTTGTTAGCACTTACTGGGGCTTATGTGCAGGACATCTTTTAATAGCAATCGTGGACAGAGCTCACCATCAAAATTTGAGCCTTCAAATCCATGTGTGTCCAGAATTATCTATGTTTGAAAGTTAAAATGACAACTCGTTAATTTAAGATACTCTGTGATATATAGAAAAGATATATATAGAAATAGTGAGAAAAATTCCTAGTTTGAAGTATTTTCAAAGGAATTATGCGATTTTTGTACATTTCTAGTACTTCTGAAGACTATTTACATATTCAAGACTAACTCTACCACCCAAAATGGCGCATCTGTCCCTTTATGTTCATTGATGATATCGGTCAGCCGGCTGAATTTTTCTGTATCTATGGTCCAAAGTATATGGGGTTGTGTGTTAACCATTTTTATCCATGATTAATATATCTATTATTTTGTAGTCTATGGTAAACCAAGAGTCTGTGCGTTTGACGGAGGTTACTATTGTTTTGAATGCCACGAAAATGAAGAATTTTATATTCCAGCTCTTATTGTACATAATTGGGATTTTAGAAAACAACAAGGTTGGTCAGTTTCGATATCACTATCAGTAACTATCAGTTCTTGTACTCATCTACTACTAAGAACCCGTCTTCATTAGCCCATATGGTGCAGAAAAGTAGGACGTAAAACTCCATTCATTTCATTTACTACTAAGAACTGAATAATGGCAATGACCCTTTTCTGAAGCCACAGATTTACGCTTGAATATGGAAAGAATCTTTGAGAACCAAAGTTATTCTTGTGAAATAATTACCAAATGGTTTAGAAAAGGACCATCTGGTAGACAGGATCCTCAAAAATCTGAGTTGTTATCCTTCCAAGAGGTTAAACCATTACAAAGCTATGGGCAAAGAACACGCCAGCAAACAAGATCTTGGAAGATCTTGTTAACAGCTGATATGAAGAATAATCTTATTTTCAGTGTCCAGAAATAATTTAAAGTTTTTAATGGAGTACGAAGAAGAAGCATTATTAGATATTTCAGATATTAACCCTAAATTATACTCACATGTTCCTGAGATGGAAGAACTCAAGGTTGGTCAACTTTTAATAGTCCAGCTGTAGTTAATAAATAATAATCCAAAATGGGTAATATTGAGCAGCAATGGCAAGTGTGATGCCAGGTAGGGTATGTATACTCTTCTGGACACTCTGATACCACTTTTCATTCTCACTTATAATTGATATACTTCCTCATATTTAGAGTTATAGTAGGATTGTCTAAACAAGGTATGCTTACACTTCTAGACATATGATAGGGCTACCACTTTTAATTATGACATACTTACTCATTTATTATTCCTCATATGAAAAGTTTATTAGTTGCAACCAATGTATTTCCAAACTGTTCCTTCGGATTTGGATCATTCATTCTTGGATTTTAATGTTCAGATCTGAAAATCTTTTTGAATTCCTCAAGAGGGGGTTTTAACCGAGAGACTTTCAGTAATTAAGCTTACTCAGAGGGAAAACTCTTTAAGAAAAAAAGATAAAATAAGAATAATCAGTAAGAATGGTGGCTTACACAAATAACAACGCAGAACTGTAGAATCTGGTTAAACAATTATTGAGTAGGACTGGGAAAGATGATTAACACAGACTTGTTACTGTCCATCAAGGCTTCACTATATCCTGTCCCTTGACAACAAGGGCAAGTAACCCTACCTGACTAAAAGGGAAGTAACTCTTTTTTACTTGAGGAGAAATCCGGACCACAGTATGATAGGTGTTGAATGATATAAATCTGTATTTTATGAACTATATTTAAGCGTCCTCTAACACTTTTCTATATCCTGTCATGGGGGGGGAAGTAACTCTTCTTCAGAGAGCAAAAATCCAGACCACAATATATTTGATTTAATTTAATTTAATTTCAGCTATTACGGACCCAGTTATTTTATTTAAAAACTTATTTATTTACCTGTAACCAAGCGATGGCCGAGGAATTACGGAAGAGGGTGTGGCCTCGTGAATTTCTGTATGATGATATTCATGTTTATTCATTAGGGGTAGGTAGAGAACTCTATTTGTTTTAAGGAATCTCTTAGTATGATAGCAAGACGGTTTGGTGTCCCGTAGGTGATGTAGGTTCATATGAGCCACTTCTTAGGAGAGTGGACAAGATTGTGAACCCTTTCTGTAACTGGCTTTGTTTGTTGACAATTGGAAAATTTCGAGCTTGCATGTAACGAAATCTTCATTGATATTTTCAAATAGTCTTCGAAAATGTTTGCACGCAAGCTCTTTTGTATCATGCAATTGCCAATATTTGGAATGTAATCTTCAACTTCTTCAATGTGATTGAATCGTGGAGCATCTGTTATCTTCTTGGCTGTAAGGCGGCAAGGCCTTGAGTGTTGCTAAAAAGTTTGATGCTAAGGGAATTTTTGTCCATTTCAGGATTTCTTCCATGTGTATTCTGGTCAACTAGCTCGTAGTTTAAAAGAGATTAACAAGTTTGCTATGAACCATGTATATGATTGTTTATTGTGTAGTCAGAAAGGGTTTATTTGTGAAATCTGTAGCAGTAAGAAGGTCATTTATCCCTTTGAAACCGACACAACACATAGGGTGAGTAAGAGATCAAATTTCACCCCATGTGTCATATATTCTGGCCAATGTGATTTTCCCCCGTCATTATTATTTTCCCCTTTTAAACCTGCTCTGTAATTTATCCCTGTTCTGTGATTACCCCTCCCCCCCGCCCCTCCTTCTGTTATATATTATCCCCCCTTTTCCGTGATTTTCCACCTTTTCAGTAAATATTCGTGGTCAGTGATTTTTCCCCCTTTCAGTATTTTCCCCCTGATTCAGTGATTCCATATTTATGGGTTGTCTCCCTTTTCAATGATTTATCTTCAAGCTTTTCTTTTCCACTGTATGCTTTGACATTTATGTTCTTTTCTCCTTTCAGTGTTCGATTTGTAATGCAGTCTTCCACAAAACGTGTATGTCAGAACAACTGCCATGTCCCCGGTGCCAGAGATGGCGCAGAAGACAGAGTAAACATTCTGAAAGTCTTGCAGACATTGAAGATTATGCCAATTCTCCAGAGTTATAATCACTTCTATTGCATTTTTCTTCTTCAAAGGGATATAACCATCTAGATATGTGCTTGACCGGCTGATAGAGCTTAATTTCAGCCTTTTGTATCACTTTTCAAGATTAAAATCTGATGTACCGTAATCTAAACCAAAAGATGACAAGTGATACATGTAGCTTAAACTAAGCTTTGTTCAATTCTATTTCCAGATGCTAATCATGTTTCTAAAGATGCTATACTGATGCTGAACTTAGTATCCAAATTATGCCTGCAAAAACCACCTTTTATTGCTGTCAGAGTTTGTTCACACTACGAGCAGAGAAAGGTGATGCAGAGAAGAGCAGATCAATCAGGCATTCACATATTAGCAGAGTAGGGCGCTCTGAAATCAATCATTTACTATGGAGGATTTTTCTGTGAGCGTTCCGATGACTTCTTTGCCATGCTAATTAAACCATGGACAATTGCTAAACATTAAACATTAATGCTGCTACTAACTGCTCTGCGTGGCCCTGCTCAACTTGTAGTGTGAAAGAAGGTTTTTATAAGAATGTGTTATGTGTGCAATATACTGTTTTGTTGTTATGATAAATGAAATGAAATGTGGGTTATATTTGATCACTGATCAAAGCATTGAACAGGGATAAATCACTGAAAAGGGGGTCACTTGCAGAGCAGGGAAAG
>NW_008710725.1:860027-878657 GCF_000327385.1 Lottia gigantea
GGAAGGGGTTAACGTGCAAGAGAAGGGGGATAATATGCAGGGAAGGGGGATCATATGCAGGGGAAGATAACATGCAAGGAAGGGGGATAACTTGCAGGAAAAAGGGGGCATCTTGCAGGGAAGGGGGATCATATGCAAGGGAAGGGGGATAACATGTCTGGGAAGGGGGATAACATGCATGGAAAGGGGAATAACTTGCAGGAGAAGGGGGATAATATGCAAGGGAAGGGGGATAACTTCGTGGGGAAGGGGGATAACTTGCATAGGAAGGTGGATAATATGCAGAGAAGGGGGATAATATGTCTGGGAAGGGGGATAACTTGTAGGAGAAGGGGGATAATATGCAAGGGAAGGGGGATAACATGTAAGGAAGGGGGATAACTTGTAGGAGAAGGGGGATAACTTGCATAGGAAGGTGGATAATATGCAGAGAAGGGGGATAACTTGCAGGGAAGGGGGATAACATGCAGGGAAGGGGGATAACATGCAGAGAAGGGGGATAATATGTCTGGGAAGGGGGATAACTTGTAGGAGAAGGGGGATAATATGCAAGGGAAAATATGTCTGGCAAGGGGGATAATATACAGAGAAGGGGGATAACTTGCAGGGAAGGGGGATACCTTGCAAGGGAAGGGGGATAATATGCAGAGAAGGGGGATAACTTGCAGGAGAAGGGGGATAATATGTCTGGGAAGGGGGATAACATGCATGGAAAGGGGAATAACTTGCAGGATCATATGCAAGGGAAGGGGGATAACATGTCTGGGAAGGGGGATAACATGCATGGAAAGGGGAATAACTTGCAGGAGAAGGGGGATAATATGCAAGGGAAGGGGGATAACTTCGTGGGGAAGGGGGATAACTTGCATAGGAAGGTGGATAATATGCAGAGAAGGGGGATAATATGTCTGGGAAGGGGGATAACTTGTAGGAGAAGGGGGATAATATGCAAGGGAAGGGGGATAACATGTAAGGAAGGGGGATAACTTGTAGGAGAAGGGGGATAACTTGCATAGGAAGGTGGATAATATGCAGAGAAGGGGGATAACTTGCAGGGAAGGGGGATAACATGCAGGGAAGGGGGATAACATGCAGAGAAGGGGGATAATATGTCTGGGAAGGGGGATAACTTGTAGGAGAAGGGGGATAATATGCAAGGGAAGGGGGATAACATGTAAGGAGGGGGATAATATGCAAGGGAAGGGGGATAACATGTAAGGAAGGGGGATAACGTGCAGAGAAGGGGGATAACTTGCAGGGAAGGGGGATAACATGCAGGGAAGGGGGATAACATGCAGAGAAGGGGGATATGCAGAGAAGGGGGATAACTTGCAGGGAAGGGGGATAACTTGCAGGAGAAGGGGGAAATATGCAAGAGAAGGGGGATAACATGTAGGGAAGTGGATAACTTGCAAGGGAAGGGGGAAAATATGTCTGGCAAGGGGGATAATATACAGAGAAGGGGGATAACTTGCAAGGGAAGGGGGATAACATGCAGAGAAGGGGGATAACTTGCAGGAGAAGGGGGAAATATGCAAGAGAAGGGGGATAACATGTAGGGAAGTGGATAACTTGCAAGGGAAGGGGGAAAATATGTCTGGCAAGGGGGATAATATACAGAGAAGGGGGATAACTTGCAGGGAAGGGGGATACCTTGCAGGAAAAGGGAGTAATATGCAGAGAAGGGGGATAACTTGCAGGAGAAGGGGGATAACTTGCATAGGAAGGGGGATAACTTGCATAGGAAGGGGGGTAACATGCAGGGAAGGGGGATAACTTGCATGGGAAGGGGATAACTTGCAGGGGATGGGGGATAACTTGCAGGAGGAGGGGGATAACTTGCAAGGGATAAACTACACAATGAATTGTTGGATAGGGATTTAATAAAGAAAACTATCATTTGCTGGATTAATACTGAAAGTTTGCTTTCTCAAAATGTTTATTAGAAGTAATACCATGCCAAAATTTTAAAAAGATGATAAAAACGTTATTTTCTATTAGGTAACCATGGCGACATATCAAAATGGGGTAAAGATTGACATTCTACCAAAGGATTCCTGAAAATAAAAAAAAAACAATTTGAGACTGTGATAATAATAAACCGATGCCCCGTGTGCTACAGGCTGAGTGAACGTTTAAGATCCCTTGACAGTTGGAAATTGAAAAAGCTAATGGCGTTGCCTTGGCAATATGTCTTTCTATGCACACGTAATGGCGTTGTCCGTCTTCAGTAGCAAAAAATTAATTGATATAACTGAAAAATGATACGGTTAAATGAAACTGTTTACTTACGAATTGGATACGACTCTAAATGGGTTTGTCTGTATATATTGTCTATCAAATTGGTTACATAGTATGGATGCAAAACTCGTTTTCTGTATAGCTGCTAATTGATCTGGAAAAGAAATGTTAACATTGACCAAAACAGTAACAATGTTCAAAACAGTAACAATGTCCAAAACAGTAACAATGTTCAAAACAGTCACAATGTCCAAAACAGTAACATTGTCCAAAACAGTAACAATGTTCAAAACAGTCACAATGTCCAAAACAGTAACATTGACCAAAAAAGTAACAATGTTCAAAACAGTGACAATGTTCAAAACAGTAACAATGTTCGTAACAGTAACACTGTCCAAAACAGTAACAATGTTCAAAACAGTAACACTGTTCAAAACAGTAACATTGTTCAAAACAGTAACATTGTTCAAAACAGTAACAATGTTCCAAATAGAAACCGCGGCATTGTTCAACACAGTCACAGTAACAATGTTAAAAATATGAATTAAAACAGTGATAAAAACATACCTGAAGTAAAACCTCTTCTCTGTTCCTGGGTTTCGTACCAAAAACTGTCGCCATGTTTCAGATCATGGAACTGTTGGCCCAATAAACAGGAGAGGACAGGTCCCACTGCAGAGCCTGGTTCATCTCTCTCAGACATCGCTCCAGTGAACAAATCCAGTTCATCTACATGACTGAAAAAATATAGAACAATATACACAACACTTGCTTACATTTCCAGAACAACTCGACATCAACCTTTTCAGGATTTTCCAGAGTGGTCAGTAAAAATATATTCTTGTATAAAACAAAAATAGTAGCAAAATAATGTCAAAGCCTTTTGAAATGGTAAGGGGTTCCATAAGGTCAACTACCATAAGGGAGCACCCACCCCAGAAAAATGCAAGAGGGCATAATTACGTTTAAAATTAAATGTCCCGGGAAGGGCCCGCTTATATAGTTGAGGCTCTAGGCTCTGGTTCCCAGTCAATAAAACAGACTTACTTATACAGTCTGCTCATGGAAGGACCAAGACGTCCAAAGATCGAAGAGTAGAAGCTTCGGACTCTTGGCAATCCACACCATTCTCTAAAATCATTATAAGGAGGCAATCCGTGGTCTCGCCCTCTCTGTATATTGAAAGAAGCCAAATCAAACGATATGTCACCAAATTCAAATAAATGGTCGGTGATTTCCAGTGTTAGAAATCGATCCAAAACTTCGGCTTGGTTAGTTAAAATGTTGTCCACCACTTGGTCAAAAGAGTTGAAGATGTACTGTGGGTCGTTAAAGAGTTTTCTGGTCTGGACCTTCGTGCCGTTGATAATGAAGAAATCGGGTATCAGAGAATGACCGAATCTATAGGCTGCTGTGGCGAAAGAATTAGCTATACTGGGATCCGTATGGATATCATAGCGATATGGACCATCTAATCCAAACCGCCCTCTAGTTGCTGAATTCAATACCTCCGGCAGGAAATCTTTATAGGTTATTTTCTGAAATGAATTAAGAATCATATACCCAATCTGATGCAATGCTACGGTCCTGATACTTAGAGACAGATCAAGACAGAGTTTCAATTCAAAGAAGTTTGGCCAAGGACCAGCTGGAAGACAGGATCCTCGAGAATGTTAACTTAAAAGGTTTTTTTTTTAATTTCTTACTCACTTGCATGAAAGCAGCAATTATTTTGCGTGTTTCTTGAAATATGGTTTCATCATCCCAATTTGTAGAAAATTTGAACTCGTCAGCTATGTAGTTGTGAAATCTGACGAATAATGTATGTAGAGCTGTTAAACCAGGAAACACATGTACTCGTTCATCTCCTTCAATATAAATGTAGAAATCAACTGAAATGGGGTAAAACTGCCAATTCTGCTGCTCCGGACAGTAACGCATTTAGAGGGTGCGGCTAAGGGTGGAGGTTTGATGTAAAAATACTCTACCACAAAACTATCAAAATTGTCAGACATAGAAATAGAAACCATCCAATCTATCCAGTTTCCATCAAATTCCAACCCTCTCCCTTCCCCGAACATAAATATACATTAGTTACCTGCATCAAAGCAATAAGGAGAGTTAATCAAGATGCAGTCCGAATCTCGTCCTCGTGGTAAGAAAGCACCGCCGGCTGTTGTTTCCATTCTCCCTGAAATAAGTTATAGTTTGACACCAAGCTTCGTCAGCTATCAGGTGCGACGACATAATCGACAAGATAATGAGAATCAGCTGGTTTGAGTCATACGAATATCAACGGATGGACACTATCAAAATATTAACTTATAATTAATGACTTGACCAACAAAAGCAGGGAGATAGAAAGAGTACAATAGGGCCCTTTCGACTACCAAAGGATGCAGTATGAATGTTGACAGAACAGAACACACGTCGTTAGTCTAATGTACAGCACGCCCCTTCGCCTTTATATGCATTGCACAGTTCCTAGTACCCAATTCAGCTCAGCTTATTTGTAAATTACTTCAGGTTTCCAAATGTGATCGTTAATAGGTCTGATATAAAGTACCGATTTTGCATTGGTTTTCGACAACAAAACATGCCCTTTGTCTAAAACCTGTTAAAATATCTCACACAGAAGACAAGGAAAAGTCACTTCCTTAAAAGACCACTTTTTATTAATTTGACCTCATGTTTGGGTTTTGGCACTTAAATCAATTTCGCAAGAGGCTGCGTGTAAAAACCACACCCCATTCGTCATAAAATGTCTAAATGCGCCAGAAGTTTCTATATGGGGATTGGAACCTGTAAAATATTTACCATCAGGGCCACGAAGACGATCCTGTGTTCCTTGATCGCTGCCATAAACATTTGAGGCATCAATGAAGGCTGAGAGTAGATTCTGTTGTTCTCTCGGTTTCCTGACACCTATGGATAAGGAATGAAATAGAGTTTTACGTCCTACAGTTCTTCATCTTATTGAGCTAATGAAATTAAATAGAGTTTTACGTCCTACTGTTCTGCATCTTATTGAGCTAATGAGACGAATGGAGTTTTGCTTCCATAGAGATGCCGAATTTTTAATCCCAACCTCGGCAGTTGTCCACTCATTAAGTCAGCTTGCCACTTATTTGTACCCCAAATTTTCGGAAGGCTGGCGAATACACTCTTCCTAGAAATAGTAGTGCAGTCTATGGTTTCGACTCTGAGACAGTTGCGACATAAAATGGACAACCGACCAATTCCATTACTGCAACATAACACCATTCACCATTGTCCCTTCAGTTACACCATTTGCACCTCTGAACAATCACGTCTGGCTACGGCCTTGAGCTGCAGAGTTTCAAAATGAAAATTGGTCTGGTGTACTTACTCATTTCCGGATTGACTGGTCGGGAACGAATAAAATCCATGCATTGGGACTCAAAGAATCGGTCTTTGGTAGTTTGAAACATTGAGATAGTAAAACACATTCCCCTCCTGGAAACAAATCCAAGGTAAAACAAATAAAACTTCCATCATCGTACCCAGCTTTACACAGTGTTATAAATGTAACTTGATTTAGTTTTTAGGATGGACGATGAGGTTGGAAGAGAGATAAGGGTGTAAGATCAGAGGGAAGAAGACCTACTGGGCGATAGGAAGGGGAGACTTTTCCCAATTTGTCAAGAAATAAGCGGAGCAATATGCCTTCTCTTTGAGAGTCCCGAGATGCCCTTCCCACCTACTCTTGATATAGCATCCAATGAATTGAAATACGAATGATTTTACCTTCTAAAAGTATCAGCATGGTATCGCCCTATACTAGCTCCAGATTCACTGCAACAAGTTGTTAAATCCACAGCTGAAAGTACAAGAATCTGATATTATTTTTACGATGTTTTCGTCCAATACTATTGGTTGTACAACTGGCGGATGTAATGATGATGTAAAGAATTCACGCGCAATCGATCAATTTACTTCGTTGTTCTTTCTATATAAAGAATCAATATGGTCGCTGATATCAAGAATACGCGTGCATTCGCCAAATTGACCTAAATTATACTAACGTTGTTCTATAGCATGTGTATTTCCTCAATTGATCCAAATACTACTTACGTTGTTCTATAGCAGCTGCAGTTAAATCGTGATCGAGAAACTGTCCCCATTGCATCAGCATCACGCTATGAATAGAGGTTGTGGGATTTGGATCGGGTCTGTGAATTTCAACGCCGATTAATCTGGGACTTGGCAATTGGCTTCGGAAACAGCCAAACATGCTCAAATCGTTTCTACAAGTTCCACGAAGTCTTGGTATTGATATTCCTGTAAGTAGACAAGAGGGATTTTATGCTATAATAAAATATATCATTATCAGTACCGTATAGGCCTGTAGCCAGTCTTGGTTGTTGGGGGAGGGGCAAGTAATATATCCAGAGGGTCAATGAGTGGTGTTTAGTTTCAGTGGTTTAGGACACGGAATGGATTTCGAAATCAGGGAAGTTTCCACTACTTTCCAGCACGATAATTATGTAATATAATCAATTGATTTCATTTAGAAAGGTATCTAAATTGTTTGCTTATATAAAGAGTTCAGATATCCACGAAGTTCTGCTATAATACTATTTTTGCATACGAATGTAGTGCCAGTTAATCCTCTTCTGTCGTCTTTTATCAGGAGATTAGGTACCATGAGTTCGAATCTTCCTTGACAAATTTTATACCACGGCTATTCCTTCCGAGAGTCCGTCCGATGCGTCTATACGTACCGTCGTCATAATGTGGCGGTAAAAAGCGTTTAAATTTTTCAAAGGATCGGCCCCAGTTTGGGTATCTCAGATTGTTGCACTCTCCGTCAGCTGATCTGTAATATGGTGTAGTTAAAGGACACCGGGCTTGTCTGTAAATAAAGGAAATGAAATTAAATGAACTTGTATGTCCTTCTTTTCTTCAAATTATTGGACTAATGAAATGAAATAGAGTTTTATATCCCACTGTTCTGTATCTTATTGGACTAATGAAATGAAATGGAGTTTTATATCCTACTGTTCTGTATCTTATTGAACTAATGAAATGAAATAGAGTTTTAGATCCAACTGTTCTTTACATTATTGGACTAAATGAAATGAAATGGAGTGTTATATCCTACGATTCTGTACCTTATTGGACTAATGAAATGAAATAGAGTTTTATATCCTACTGTTCTGTATCTTATTAGACTAATGAAATGAAATGGAGTTTTATATCCTACTGTTCTGTATCTTATTGAACTAATGAAATGAAATAGAGTTTTAGATCCAACTGTTCTTTACATTATTGGACTAATGAAATGAAATGGAGTTTTATATCCTACGATTCTGTACCTTATTGGACTAATGAAATGAAATAGAGTTTTATATCCTACTGTTCTGTATCTTATTAGACTAATGAAATGAAATGGAGTTTTATATCCTACTGTTCTGTATCTTATTAGACTAATGAAATGAAATGGAGTTTTATATCCTACTGTTCTGTATCTTATTAGACTAATGAAATGAAATGGAGTTTTATATCCTACTGTTCTGTATCTTATTAGACTAATGAAATGAAATGGGGTTTTATATCCTCCTGTTCTGTATCTTATTGGACTAATGAAATGAAATAGAGTTTTATATTCTACTGTTCTGTATCTTATTAGACTAATGAAATGAAATGGAGTTTTATATCCTACTGTTCTGTATCTTATTAGACTAATGAAATGAAATGGAGTTTTATATCCTACTGTTCTGTATCTTATTAGACTAATGAAATGAAATGGAGTTTTATATCCTACTGTTCTGTATCTTATTAGACTAATGAAATGAAATGGAGTTTTATATCCTACTGTTCTGTATGTTATTGGACTAATGAAAAGAAATGGAGTTTTATATCCTACTGTTCTGTATCTTATTAGACTAATGAAATGAAATGGAGTTTTATATCCTACTGTTCTGTATCTTATTAGACTAATGAAATGAAATGGAGTTTTATATCCTACTGTTCTGTATGTTATTGGACTAATGAAAAGAAATGTAGTTTATATCCTACTGTTGTACTTTTCAGTAGAAGGGCAATTGCATATGAAAATTGGGTTTAAGTCGTTTGGTCTTAGTCAAATGAAACGAACAATTGACAACCAAAACAAGGTGCAAGTCAATTGGCCCAGTCAAGCTGGTCCTAGTCAACTGGTTCGAACAATTAAAATCCCAGTCGAGTACAGCAAGTCAAGTTGTCTCAGTCAAGTGAGACAAGTCATTTGGTCCTAGTCAACTGGTACGAACAATTCAAATCCCAGTCGAGAACAGCAAGTCAAGTTGTCTCAGTCAAGTGAGACAAGTCAATTGGCCCAATCAAGTTGTCCTAGTGAATTGATCCAGTTGTGTTGAATACGTCAGTTGGGACAAGTCATTTGGTCCTCGTCAACTGATACGAACAATTCAAATCCCAGTCGAGAACAGCAAGTCAAGTTGTCTCAGTCAAGTGAGACAAGTCAATTAGCCCAATCAAGTTGTCCTAGTGAACTGATCCAGTTGTGTTGAATACGTCAGTTGGGACAAGTCATTTGGTCCTCGTCAACCGGTACGAACAATTCAAATCCCAGTCGAGAACAGCAAGTCAAGTTGTCTCAGTCAAGTGAGACAAGTCAATTGGCCCAATCAAGTTGTCCTAGTGAATTGATCCAGTTGTGTTGAATACGTCAGTTGGGACAAGTCATTTGGTCCTCGTCAACTGGTACGAACAATTGGCGACCCAAACAAATTTGTAACGTCAATCGGTCCAGGGCAAGTGGGACAAGTCAATTAGCCCAATCGATTAATATTGGTTGGCTAAGCATCTGCAGCATGAAACATAGAATTATCATCATTACCTCCTTTTCCTTTTCTTTGAGCTATGTTCACGTTCAGTAGCCGGTGAGTTGAGACTGAATCCAAAACCATTTTTTAAAAAAGAGCTCCGGGCTAGACACATCGTAAGGGAGGTGATAGGGGGAACCACAAGTTCTGAAAAACGACATTAATTTTATATTATAATGATGGAGTAATTGTTATATGAAGAGTTTTTGGGCCCTAACTTGCATCGCTTTGGTTCCTAACCTAGGATGTTTTCACCCCAGGGGTGTGGGACTAGGGTGTCAGCAACGCGGTCAAACCTTGTGGGAGAAGAATTTATATTTAAAGATCTATATGGGCTTATAGTGCCCATTGGGAGGGGCCGTGGGGTTTGGTGATGATATTGGTCGGCGGTCAGACGTAATCCCCCCCCCCCCCCAACCCAAACCGAAGCTACTGAACTAAACTCATCGGACGGTATATGTGAATCAATTTACCTTCAGTGGTGTCATTTTGTTGAGCTAAACTTGCGATAAACCAGACAAAAAATAAGGCAAAAACAAAATTTACTTTCATCTGGAATAGTTAACGTGATTTAGTAAACAAACAAAATAAGCATTCATCATTACTTAGTAAGCATTTTATCAATTTATTTTGTTAACATTTGATCGATTTTGTTAACATTTGATCGATTTTGTAAACATTTTATCGATTTTGTAAACATTCATCATCATTTTGATAACATTTGATTGATTTTGTAAACATAAATCATCAAAGCATAAACATTTTGTCGATTTTATAAACCATCACGATAAAATTGTAAACAATTTATTATTTTGTAAGCAATTTATTCATTTTGTAAACATTCATCAGCAAATCGTAAACATTTGTCACCATTTTGTAAACACGCATCTATTAATTGTAAACAAAAAAAATTTTTGGTGAAGCTAAATCATAGGATCCATGACGTCAAAGATTCCAAAATATTGGTATTTGTGACGTCATTAATCCGTGAACAATCGGAAACATTCACACTCACAAAAATAAACCCCAAACAAGTTTTTTTTTTGGATTTTTCCATTCTTTGGTTTAAAAGACGATAAAATGACGAAAATAAGACAACATTATGACTTACCTTCGTTATATATTTGAGACCAACACTGTCTGTTCAGAGTTATTCGATCCCATTTTTTTTATTTCTTTCGGGGATTGTCCTATTGGATTGGTTAAAGGGTACTCACGTCAAAGATCGTATCTTTAGGTAGCCCTAAGTTAAGTTTTTATAATCAGGGTTACTGAGTAAAAAGTTCGTATTTTTGATCATAATATTGCCTAAATCTATCTATAATATCTTTGAAATAACGAGAAAAAAATACAAATGAATTGCCCAATATTGAAACGTTAAAGTACGTTACACCTTTCACTGCACAGGGCAAATTGAAATCTGAATGAGTGGTACATGATTATGAAAGAAAGAAAGGTTAGTGCCAATTTGAAGGATAACAAAATACATGTAGATTAACGGGAATCCATTCTACCAGCTGGTCCTCTTCCAACCAAACCTCTTGGCATTGATTTTACAAGGATAACAACTTAGGTTCACGAGGATCCTGTCTCCCCATGAACCTTGGCTAATTCTCTTGGTATTGATTTTACAAGAATAACAACTTAGGTTTACGAGGATCCTTTCTACCAGCTGGTCCTTGGCCAAACCTCTTGGTGATGATTTTACAAGGATAACAACTCGGGTTTAAGGAATCCTATCTATCAAAACTCTTGGCATTCTTCTTTCGCAAATTATCCTTACCCATTTACAGCTGGGATTTGATATTATCAGATCTTTTTACTTAATTAAACATGTATATGCAGTGACATTTTGAAGCACGAAATTCCATTATAACAGTATAAAAATCAAAAATAAGATATTGCTTATTTTGATCGTCCCCGATCTAGACCACCCGTTGCCCTACATTTTAAAGGATAAATGAGCTCAAGATCAACCTATAGACAAGTGTGTTTCATCCAGTCATGTAGGATTTTAACTGGGTAGTAGGCTCGACTTATTATTATATTTTTTATTCAAATTGTTCGGACATTGGACAAATATATTTGTATTAATTTTCTGAACATGAGGTGTGCAATGGTGCAAACTTTACACCTGCTCTCCGACAACTATTAACAGTAAGCTCAGAATTGATTTTTTCTGTCATTTCACAAACTTCAGAATGACTTCAGATTCAGAAATATCGGGTTTGTTGCAAAATAATGTAAATGAAATGAAATGTAGTCCATACAAGTACAAGAGAGTTGACGTTAAACCCAAGCCAATAAATAAAAAACCCAGGGCAATAATAACTGCAGGCGAAGATTGAAGTTGGCTTTTTATATCACAATATATTCAAGACGTTTTGTTTCGTTTTGGACAATACGGGATGTAGAATTATGAGGGACGATGTAGGGCCGATTATCGATGAAAATGGGGACCCTCGTCTATCTTCAATCTCATACCTTGATTGCAATAATCATTTTTCTTGTGTCACGAAATGCAGCGATTTGGTTCGATTGTTCTACCGCGTGTCACGTTAACAAGTAAATCTCGTAAAAGGGACTAAGACAATAAATATCCATGTCACGTGATTTTCAAACCGGCTAATCAACACGCTTCTACATACGTTTTGTTTTGTACAAAAAAAACACACAAACTCGGGAATATGATAGCCGTTAAAGCAATCCCTTTCGTAAGAAAAAGGGTCGTTTTGATTGGTTAAAATTCGACGACGTTGACGACGGACACAGAGCAAACACTAATTTGTATTTAAGTAATTTATTGACTATAGTTAGCTATATGAGGTGCTATCAAATCAGGATCTATCAGTGTATCTTCTAGCGGTAAATCTACGTTATATTCGTACTGCTGATGTTTGTGTTGAAGACCTAGACGCCGAGTTCTCTGAGGTATTGGTAATTCAGAATGATGAGCAGGCAAGGGCTCCGTGAAAAAATATGGATGGAGTAATGCCTGAAAGAAAAAGAATATTTAATATCCAGTACTCAGGGCCTTAAGCATATTTTGCGAACAGTAACATCACCAAACAAGTTGCTGTCAGTGTCCCTGATATACATAAATTTTTGTAGAAAATCTCTTTAAAATCCCATTCAGGCCAATTGCTTTTAGAAAATGCTCTATAATGTAATTTGGATATTGTTACCTCTTTAGCTGATATCCTCTGTTTGGATGGATACACAAGGAATCTTTTTAAAAGATCTAGAGCGTTAGGTGTGCCATCTACTACTATATCTTCAAATGGAATAGCGAGGTTATGTTCAAATGATATTTTATGATAATCTGGCAGATCAGTCATCCCCTAGAAATAAATAAATAGAAATAGAATTGAGTATGGGCAACACCAGGCAGTGTGCAATGTAATAGAACAAATAGCACAGCGGCATAAGCCTTCTATTTTTCCGATTTCTAACTGTTGAGAGTACAAGATTTGAACAACATAATATAGAAGCGGGGAGCACATATAACAAAACACAAGACAATATTATGGAATATAACACACTTCTTTAATAAGGTTGGGCACATAACGTTTCAACACAAGATACACGAGTCGTCATCAGATGTAATGATGAAGACACGTGTATATTATGTTGAAACGTTATGTGCCCAACCTTATAAAAGAAGTGTGTTATATTCCATAATATTGTCTTTTTTTTTGTTATATGTTGGGAGTATAGACTGTAACACACAGGGCCTCATTTGATTGACTTATACAAATGCCTAAAGGCTTTTCTAAACTTGGAAAAATATCACCTATTATTTTGGTTTTTTTGATCCAACAGGGTTAAAAAAAAAAACAACTTACTGGCCATGTTTTCTCTGTGGGGGTTCCAAGCACCCGTAAAACATAACATAACTGTTCTATATCTGTTTCTCCCTGTATATAGAAAATATATAAACATGTTGTATTTACCAGTCATGAAATGCTGATTTGACTGTATTTACCGTCATGTTGATAGGATGAATCAGCTCTAGACTGTTCATTTGCTTGCTTGCAAAGACATTGGAGAGGAATTGGAAAGGTTTAGATAGAAACTTTGAATGCCCCAGATCCAAATACAAAGGCTAGAAACTTTGAGTACCCAGAAAACAATAGCCTAGGACACATTTATGAATAAATACATTTGCTGATAAAAACTTACTGATATTATCAAAATGAACATGTGGTCATACTGAATAATCTAAGTACAATAGGATGTGACTTTAGTAGGTCATATCAATATGACCTATTTTCCAACTTACATATTTGACTTAGAAATTATATTAAAGGGACAGATGCGCCATATTTTTGACCAATCATACTTTAGTTCCAGAAACTGGAATTTTTTAGCTTATATGAACAGTGATAGTGTTCACAGCTCACTGTCGAAATCTGAACCTTCAAATTCATGTATGTCCAGAATTATCAGCGTTTGAAAGTTAAAATGACAACTCGTCTTTTCTTGAGACACTGCCATATATAGAACAGCCATATATAGAAATAGGAAAACAAGTTATATTTAGAGGAATTACGTGATTTTCGTACATCTCTAGTACTTCTGAAGACTATTTACATATATTCAAAACTCAAATCCGCAAAAATGGTGCACCTGTCCTATTAAATTACATATTTGACTTATTCTTATTAAGTTAAGTGCCGATATGTTTTATATTTTTTAGCCTGTGGTAACAATAAGTGTAATTCATATTTGACTTATTTTTATTAAGTTAAGTGCTGATATGTTTTATATTTTTTAGCCTGTGGTAACAATAAGTGTAATTCATATTTGATTTTAAACTTAAGTCTTTGGTGAAATATTTTGCAAATCAGAATATTTTTGATTAATATAACGATGAAATGCTAAAAATGTCACAAAATTTATTAAAAATATGATCTTTGAAAGACATACAGGAGTAGGAAAGATACATTAATCACTAATACTGTTGTTAATTATTTTACTTGATAATGTACCTGTTACCTGTATGTGTTTCAAAACGTAGTATATAATAAACTCAGAAGTAGTATATCTATATATCTTAGTTTTTTTTTAAAATATAATGAAAAAAAAAAAAAAAAAACAGAGACTTACCGGGAACAAGGGAGAGTTGTTTAATAATTCACCAAAAATACAGCCAACAGCCCTACAAAATAAACCAGGGCATTCTAGTTGACTCAACCATAAATAGATCAGTTTACTGTTCTGACAAAATTTTCCTCATTGCACACTTCATCTTATTTGCAGAATTAGTTGCAGACAATTTATTAGGATGTAAAACTTCATCTCATCTTGGTAAATTTTCCCTCATTGCACACTACCTTATGATTAGATTATCAATTTCTGAAGTAAAACTCCATTTCATTTCATTTTGAACCATTAACGCGTATTTCAATTTTAAAAAGGGAGATAAACTTTACCTACCATAAATCTACGCCTTCGTCATATTTTCTAGCACCATACAATAACTCTGGAGATCTGTACCATCTAAATATAGCACAAATCAAATGTCACAAATCAAATATTACAATCAAATTCTATAAATCAAATGTCATAAATCAAATGTCATAAATCAAATGTCACAAATCTGATTTTACAAATCAAATTCTATAAATCAAATGTAACAAATCAAATGTCATAAATCAAATAAAACAAATCAAATTCTATAAATCAAATAAAACAAATCAAATTCTTTAAATCAAATAAAACAAATCAAATTCTATAAATCAAATAAAACAAATCAAATTCTTTAAATCAAATAAAACAAATCAAATTCTATAAATCAAATGTCATAAATCAAATAAAACAAATCACATAAAACAAATCACATTGTACAAATCAGATGTCACAAATCAAAATTTAAAAATACACTCACCTTGTGGCCACCTGATGACTATAAAGCCTCTCTCCTTTATTCTGAAACACCCTAGCTAGACCAAAATCTGCTATCTTTAAATGTCCTGTAGCACTTATCAATAGATTAGCTGGCTTTAAATCCTAGAGATTAATAAAATAAATCATCTAAAAATCAGGATGGTTTCAGTAAATACAGTGGTCTTAATATTTTGTTTGATAGAATTCAATCACAGCCATTCATGTCACTTTTCAAAATGGAAATATATTTGTCTTAATTGATGAACTCTGAAACTTACCTGATGTCTGATTGCACCTATAAAATATCCAAGTGCATTCTTGAAGATTAGGACAATTGGTTTTGGTATTATATATTTTTTTTAGTACCGGTATAGTTTATATTTATGGCGTTGGATACCAAAATTGAAATTTAAAGGTACATTAATACTCAAAACTTGTAATGGATACTTACTCTATGCATGATATGATTTTCATGAAGATGGGCCACTCCCTTTAATAACATCAGCATGTAGGATTTGACTTGAGCCTCTGTCAATGGTTTGTCGCTGTTTCTGATGACTTCTGATAGATCAGACAACATATAATTAAACACTAGCACTATCATAGAACCATGAGGAAAAACATCACGTAATGTTACTACCTAGAAGAAAAAAAATTGGAAAAATGGAAAATTTGATTTAAGTTATAAAAAGATATAAAAAATGTTTAAATTTGTGCTAAAAATTTGAGAAAATCTGTATATGTATATAATGTACTTGAAAATAAATGAGAAAAAAATTATTTTTACAAGGATGGTTCTTGAGGATCCTGTCTACAAGTTGGTTCTCAACCAAACCTCTAGGTAATTATCTTACAAGGATAACTTAGGTTCTTGAGGATCCTGTCTACAAGCTGGTCCTCAACCAAACCTCTTGGTAATTATCTTACAAGGATAACTTAGGTTCTTGAGGATCCTGTCTACCAGCTGGTCATTGGTCAAACCTCTTGGTATTGATTTTACAAGGATAACAACTTAGGTTCTCTAAGATCCTTTCTACCAGCTAGTCATTGGTCAAACCTCTTGGTAATTATCTTACAAGGATAACATCCTTTCTACCTAATAAACATACAAAGGCTAAGGTTGAAACCCTTTTAGACTTAAGATACTTACATACGGATTGTCTTCAATTTCTTGTAAAGCTTTGATTTCTCTGAGGGCTGTGTTTGGTATGCCATCTTCTAAATTTCTTAATGGAATTTTTTTCAGAGCTACGATTTCACCACTCTACAAATTAAATATTTAGTGTTTAATTAAAATACAGCTCTATATATTTTGTTTTATTCATTTTCTGTGGGTAACCTCACTCAATCTGATTTTTTATGGTACAGCTCTAGACGGGTCTTTTTAGTTTCATTTATTTTCGGTGGGTTATTGTGCACATTCAGCATAGTAGGAAAATGCCACTATCCTGAAGAAATTTCCCTTATTGCACACTGCTAAGCATTGTTCTTCTTCATTACCAAATCTCTAGTCGGTAAAATCTCCTCACTCCATATAGAATCTCTCAAGCAAGATTAAATCTCACCTCAATGTGTTTGGCTTTTAAAACTATTCCATGAGCACCTTCTCCTATTCTTCCCAATATAGTATAGTTGTCCATTGTGGATTTTAAAGTCATTCAAATAACCATTAACTCTCGCTAAAATTGAAAAAGTAATCGGTATAACTAAATGTTGCCGGTAGTGAAAAGACAAATATTGTTGATTTGTTTACATGGTTAAGTTTAGACGTTTTGAACCTTAATAATGCTTGAAACACTTACACCGCCTGTTGAAAGCTTAATGGATATTTTGATTTGCCGACAAAACGTGTTATCTTTCTCATCTTTTGTCAAATTTCGATGAAAAATGCCCCATTTCTTTCCATAACAACGACGACGCTAATCAATAAAATTTTATGTTGAAATCATAGTAGTCTGAGTCCTATGATATGGGAGGTAACTCTTCATTATTTTCAGACCACGTTTAACTTGTAGATAATGACACTCATTAAAAATATCCAAATTCAAATAGTTTGGCCATGTCAGATATACCTTTGAGCAATATAAATGAAGTGAAATGAAAAACCCCCCTACTCCTATAAACTGTATGTGTCAGTCGACCGAGTTATCTAGCGAGACGATATATTTTAAAAGGCCAGTTATATAGTGATGTTTGTTGAAAGTCTTGAATATTGAATTGGACTGGGTTAACCAGATTGTCGTCCGCCTTAGTTGAAGCAGATGGGTGTTTCTGGGGATGCTTTTGGAGAAAAAAAAATCATAGTAGGGTATTCACATGGATTATTCAGCCTGGGTTGAAAATTATATTTTTTGGGTACCTTTCGCGCTTCGCATCGAACCGCTTTACACCTTCCCTTAAAATATCAGGCTCACATAAGGTACCATCCTCAAAAAGAACGAAGTAAACCTCTGAGTGCCGATTGCAATAGATTCCCCAAACTTCACTTAAAGTTTCCCTTTGACGTCATTCTTATTGTTCATTCGTGACGTCGTGGACATTTAGTTTCCACCCTTATAATCTCTTTGTCTAAACGAGGGAAAGAAAAGGGGATGTCGTTTGGTAGACGTAGTGGACTTGAATTATGGAAGACGAGCTGAGAATTTCACTAGGAAATGATTCTTTGGGAGCTTTTTCTGTTAATAGAAATGTAGTTACCTCTTATGATCATTATCGTAATGATCAAAACTACGGTCGGAAAAGTGTAAGTAGGGTCTACTAGCTAGTAGGCTAACCTATTTCGAACATACATGTATGTTATATAATCAAGAGTCAATTTGTGAGCACTCGCATTACCCTTGACACATCTGCTATATCTTCTAGGTTCTGAGGTCGTATTCTGTACAACCAGGCGCACACAGGGACGATGGTGCTTTCGGGTTCGAAAGTCCTACCAATCTGTGTAAACCATCCAGTCCAATAGCTCCAGCCACATCACCGAGTCTTCAAGCATTGGTAAGCTTCACTCTTAATTTCAGACCGGGGTTCGATGGGCTACAATAACTCTACGATTGGCGTGCTTCGTAGCCTACGACAAATATAACTGGTATACTTGGGATTAAAAATTCAAAAAAAGTGTAGCCTAATCTTGGCCAAATTTCCCTCATTGTACACCACAAGACGTTGTCCCTTCAGTTAAAATCGAAGAGATTTACAGAACAGTAATTACCATCTTGGTGACTTTATTTCATGTCATTTCCGTTGAGTAGTTCAACCTTCTGTAAAAGTTTCCAGTTGTTCTTTTCAGCCCAGCATCACGACCATCAATCAAACACCGGAACCACGAGTTTGTTGGAAAGATTTCTTGACTCAGCTGAACGCTAAAGGGAAGACGTCGAAGTTCTCTGTAAGGTCTGGGTTCGATGATGTACGAGTTATAGAACACAAGTATTCCCGACACAGCAAACAGAAAACATCCCTTCAGGTAATCACGATCAAAGGGACAGAGCGGACAGCTAATCCCCGCAACACCCCACCCCCCCCTCCCCCCGCAGCCCCGAATGCAAGTTTTTCGGGCAAGACTCTAATAACTAGGTTACAAATTCGGGCAAGCTCAGATATTTCGCCCCCCCCCCCCCTTCTTCCTTATATATATATATAAGAAATTTTTTAG
>NW_008710725.1:878707-1011733 GCF_000327385.1 Lottia gigantea
ACTTCGGCACCTTGACTAATCCTCTTATGAATAGTGCATTTGCTGCAACCAATGTTTTGTCAAACTGTTTTTTTAAATTTCGAGTTTTCTTTTGCGAACCGCAAAGTGGATTGCTAGTATACCTGCTTGGGTTTTATCCTCATGAACTCGATGCAATGTATGAGACTTCCTTATATATATATATAAGAAATTTTTTAGACAAAAGAACTTGTCCCTTAATTTCTGACCACAAATGGTGATCTAACTGAAACAAAAAAACACAAAAATAATCCACAGCCAAACTTTATATAAATAATCATAATCCCTTCATCTTATCCATAATAGGTACTCCAGCCAACACGTGCCCCTGCACCCTTTCCATCAAAATATACGCCAACCCCCCGACCTCATCACCTTAAACCTCTGGATTGCCATAAGAGACAGAAGAAAAAGAGACGAAATAAAAGTGTGAACCCGGAGCTTGATGTCAGTGGCAACGGTTTGTATTGTCCAGCTTCGGATCCACCACCGAATAAGGTAAGAGGACATATGTGGTGGTTTTACAAAAATATACAAAGGTTCACGAGGATCCTTTCTACCAGCTAGTCCTTAGAGAATAACTCTTGTTGGATTATCCATACCTGTTTACTATGTTTTAAGGTTCTGGAGAATATTGCCACCAACCGTTTCTTGTCCAAACTCCTTTAAAATGATCTAGCATGGAAAACATAAAGAACCGAATACTATTTAGGTTCACGAAGATCGTGTCTACCAGCTGGTTCATGACCAAACCTCTTCGTTTCAGGATTATATCCCTGGGTTTGTGAAGATCAAGCATCACGATTGTTACCGATGCGTAAACCGGATGTCGACTCATGATCAGCATTCCTGGATTCAAGCTTTTAATTTTGCTTGTCGGATTCGAAAATCGTCCACGAAACGAAGCCCAAAAGTTGCTGGTGAACACTTGCTGTGTGTCAAAGGTTCAAAAGGTAGGCTTCTGGACTTATAATTCCAATAAAAGCAAGGGAGATGATTAATATAGGCGTATCCTTTTCATAATGTATCTTTATATATATATTTATGAATAAAATATTGTTTACAAAACAATAAATAAAAGCAAGAGCATGGTGTATGGATATGCAGGGCGGTTTCAAAAGATACTAGCAATCTAGGTGTCGGACATGAGAAACTCCCTCATGTGAAAAGTTCATTAGCTGTTACCAATGTTTCGCTAATATGTTGTTTTGGATTTCGGGTTTCGTATTGCGGCTCGCTTCGTTATTTCTTGGTTTGTTTATTGCAGATAAGTTCATAACTAATGCAGCTGTAAGTAACGATGAAGTTCACGGCCAGATTGTGCCTCGATCACAGAGTGAAAATCTTCCCGATACTAACGAGGCAGCTACCGATATCACTAGCGGGAAATACGCATCTAAACCATTGACCAAGAAACGAGGATCCATAATCAGAGCTGGAAAAATATCAGGTAATTGTCCTTTCCCTTTAATACACTTGGGATATTTTAAATGATGGAGTGGGGCGGGGTAGGTGGGGTACATAGAGACCTCAACGTCTAGAAATTCGATGCCTTGTTTAAGGGTAACTTCATATCAAAAATGTTCCCCATGACATATTGAGAAAAAGGTTAGCTAGATATCGCAAGTTTTGCTTATATTTTTTTGTCGAACATGGACCGAAGGATAAAAACTTCCCCCACAAACTATTAAAGACAGTCATCGGACCGTTTAGTTATATATATGTTGTCAATGATCAAAAGTAGATAGAATACACGGACGTAAACTCCCATTCATGTGATGTAATTTATGTTTCAGAACGCCACAGAAACAGTCAGGGGGATCCGAAATACCTCACCAGCATCATGCTGACAATGCCTATCAACGTCGAGTTCCTTAAAAACATGGAACTGAACAATCTAACTCACACTTTAAAAGGAGCACAATCATTGACGATGGCGATTGAGTACAATAGAAAAAACAGAAAAAGGATAATGGAAAAGAAATTGGAGGCACAACAGAAAAGTGAGGACCTAGCCATCGCCTCGAGCTTCACCATGTTAACGCAATCAGAGAGCTTGTCCAAAATCCACAATGAGCAGGACCAGCTAAGAGAACTTTCATTCAGCGTAATGGAGGAATCAGATGCCCTGTACCGTCCTGACAGCATTATGTCACTGTCTGATGGTCCGATTTCAAATAGGCGTCCAGTAGTGATCTTCTCCGAAACTGATCTCCGAGAAAAAAACAAAGATCTCCATCTGAATAAGAATACGTCTGCTAACAATGACATTGATCTGTATACCAAAAGCAAGGATAATGGGGGTCCAGCTGATCTCAAGTCTGAATCAGAAGCAAACAGCTTAGAAGAACCCGATGCGTCATCTAAGGAACAACCAGAAATTATTACCACAAATTTAAATGTTAGCGATTCTTCTTGTTATTGGGTGTTTACATCGGAGATGACCCATCCAATTAATGAAAATCTCGAAGGAAGTACGCCACAAATTTCCCAAAGTCTTCAGACCGAGAGTCAAAATGGGACAAAAGATGTACCACAAGTTCCAGAACATCTTCCTAACGAAGATTACCGCGAGGATGAAGATCCATATTTGGAAGAAGATGATGACGAAGAAGGAGATGTCTTTTATGAACTTCGATCCTTTCCACAGAAATTCAATATAGGTTTGTTTTTCTTACAAGGCACAATATTTCGAGCGAAGCAGCACAATATTCCGAACAATAGAAATTAGTAGTTTCTGACCTTGCACAATTTCCTTACCCGCTTGTATGAAATAGTTTTTAATTATTTTTTCCTTCTCCGGCATAAAAGTCCTTGGTTTTTACCTCGTTTTAGTTCGATGTTTTCCTTTTTTTGTAGAAAATTTTGCGCTTCCAACTGGTAAGGACTTGTGTTACACCGCCATGACAGATAAAAGATACAATAAATGGAGTCGCCAGAAACGTAGAGGAAGCAAGAAAAAGCCGAAGAAACGGGAGAAGGAGGACAAATATGCCGTATCGGACGAGAATCTTTCAGCTACCCAGGAAGTTTACCTCAGAAATCTGGAGGCTATTTATAGATCTCGTGAAGGAACCATAAAATACAACCATGATAAAGCCAACAACGATATCGTTACGCATTCGGAATGTGACCCAACTCTAGTCGCTAGTGCGACCTCAAAAGTATCGCTTTCTGGTTCACGCGTCCAAACGATATCGTCTACGTCGTTGCAGAAAGTTTGCGTCTTGGAAGGCATATCCAATGCTCTACCGCCGCCTTACCGTAACTCTGATACGAGTCAGGCAAGCTATAGTTTTGCGGATGTGGTCGAAGGCGAACTGAAGATGCTTTGTACTAGTAACAACAGTGATCAATTCATGCCTAAAAATGGACGATGGGATTCGCATGACCAAGATCTCAATATCAGAGCAAGCGATTCGAGATCTTTACACGTTGAAGAAGTAGATAATCAAGATCTGCGTTCATCTATGGATTTGACTTTCCCATTGCGAAGATCGGCCTCTGGCAATACTCGTGGATCCGCTGAGCATGTTCCCCGCAAATCATCCTCCTTACTCACTATGCCCTCAAATGAGCGTTCAGGTTGGTGACTTACCATCTGTAATTTCGACTGGGGGCATTCACAAAAATTGCTCCTCAATGGTGGTGTGGGTGTGCTTCTTGACGAACTGGTAGTGGAGCAGGTGTTCACTCAAAAGAGGCATCATTGAAATAGCCCCAATCTAAAGGAAAATTTCCTGGCAAACATTTTCTTCCGTGCCTTTCATGCATGACATCAAATACAAAGTGGAAGAGCTTCCTTTCGTTCATTCCTCGATTCTGATTTTGAATTTGCAATCCTTACTAAGGAGTTTATTTTTTCAGAGGAATGTATACCAACAAAAGAACTGGGAGTAGATCTACCGGAGCTGGTAAAGCCAGTGACAGCTCAAACTACAGGCCACGGGAAGAGATCTGTACCAAGCCATGCCTACATAGCCAGTGTACAGAAGCAGATCCTTGACTACCATAGACGAGATTTGTTTAATGGTAGCAGGTAAGGGACGCTAGCTTACTTTCATCAGTTATAACTAGTCAGCTAGCTATAGACTAGTTGATAATAAAGGATATTTATTTTTAACTGAATTGTTTTCGTTGTAACATTTCCTTTATTTTTTGGACTGATTTCTTTCAGTTTGATATGTCCTCTATATGTCACCCTTCCTACTATGGATATAAACATAACGGGAAAAGGACAAACAGGAGTGAGACGATCCGCTCCAGTAAAACCAACTCGACCTTTTGATCGAAGGAAAAAGTCTCCAAGATTCATTCCAAGGAACTATACAGCGGTGAGAATTTCTGAAGATCCGGTACTCTCGATTGTGAAAGGCAAAAAGGCTCATGGTACCACTACAAGAAGGTCGAAACCTAAAACTTTTAAAAGTAAGTCACACGGCAGATAAGAGAGACTCACAAAACCTCGAGAGATTAATCCTTGAACGATGCTGATCGGAGAGCTTTTTGAATACTTCAATTACAATGTTACAATGTCATATTCTTGATTAGCTTAAGCAGCTAAGTGATAGCTTGTAATGTTTTCAATCAAATTCTTCCAGAATCACATCAAAAATATGTTAGTATGTTTTCTCTTATGCTACCATGATAGCTTTAAGAAAACTTCAATTATTTTTGATGATAATGAAATTCCCATACTGCTTGTTATTGCAGGAAGAGTTCAGATAGGAGAAGAAATGGAGGCTATAACTATACATGATTTACTCAGTAATCTCAATTCTAGTGCAGATCCAAACTGCTCTAAAACTAAGGTAATTTCATTTTAGTGAAAACTTCACCTCAAATCCCTTTGATATTAAAGCTACGATGAAGAATAAAAAATCCTACATCATAAAAACATATTTATTACATGCCTTTTTCAGTATTTCCAGAAGCATCCATCCAACAAATCACCATGTCGCGGTCAGACATTTAGAGAAATTTACGGGAAAACAACGTGTCCAACTGGTAACCATGGAAATAGTCCTGAGAAACAAGAACGAGAACGAAGTCTGTCAGCTCTGTCCATCTCCAAATCTGTCATTTTCTCTGTCCTTCCCATTCCTGACTTTTATAAAATTCCAGAACGTTTTAAATAAATTAGATTTTTTTTTCATCTATTTTAAAACTGGCAGTGTATTTTTTTAAAGATTATATGAACAAAAAACAGACATCTTGGTTATTTCCAGGAAAAGTTGGTATACCTTTTTTTATTGACCCATAATTTCATGTGAATTGATTTCTATTCTCTAACTTCTGTCTATAAAAATGTTAAGTGACCTTTAGGCCATGTTTTAGTTAATTGTAAGATAACCTGGAGCTAATTTTTATGTTGAAAAGGGATATGGATAACCGAAAGTGAGGTGAATCATCTGGTAAACCAAACACCATCCCTTTGTCCCCTTGTGACCAGTTGGTGTAGAAAAAAAATATATTTTGAATTGAGAGAGCACCTCACATCAACACATGCTGGAAATGTGGATGATACAAATTTTAGGGTGTGAAAGGTTCAGGTGATTCCAGGGGGTGAAGACTAAAAAAGGTTGGGAACCACTGTCTTAGATGTTGAAATAGTTGTTAAATTGCATTAGAACTGAACATTGGATTTTAATTCTAAAAGTGACACGGATGGCTCCTCTATCAGCTGGTAAATATGTATACAACTATATCTCTTTAAATTCCTTCAAGAAATAACAAGTCAGAATTCCTTTCAGAATAATTTAATACATATAACAGGAATAAACTATAAGTTATAATTGAGATGGAGGTTCAATATTTAATAATTTTAAACCATTCTGTAAAACTTGATGAGCAGCTTTCACTAAATATAACCTGGCAAACATTGTTCCCATTAGATGAGCTTTATTATCCTGGAAAATACAGACAAAATATTACTTATAAATATAAGGAAATACACCAAGCGAAACTTAAATAAACTTCTGTTCTAAATCACTTTAGTTATAATCCATATCTATAATACCTTTCTGCTATGGAATGGAGGGAGGGAGGGCTTTGTTTTCGAAAAAATGCTTCCATGAATATCAATAACAATGAATTGAATTTTTGTATCATAAATTTTTACCACTAGTATATGTATTCGACTGTAGTAAGAACTTAAACTTCTACTGAAAGACACTAGAAAATTGGCAACCTGAAAAATATAACAAAAATTAGAAAAAAATCCCTGTACTAACAAAGAATAGCAAAATTGAGAGTAAAAGTTGTATAGTAGTGGATTCCTCCAAAGAGCTTCCATATCTCCTTTCAAAATGACGTTCAAACTTTGTGTTTGCATTTGCCTACAGTTTAAAAGTCTATCACCTATTGAGAATTAAATGATTATATAGCTTAATTCCAGATATCTGTATCCCTTTTCAGAATTAAAATCAAACTTTCCATTCTTCTACAATTTACAAATTCTATCAAAATTGGGTGACTAGTCTCTTTCATTCTTCAGCATTTTGAGTGTCAGGAAGAAACATCTGCAATCTTAAAATACCATCCAAAAAATAAGTATAATCCATGACAAGACTGGGTTACCTTGTGTATGTGTATTTTAGCTAGTAAACTAGTAGAGTTTAAACCTAAATCATCTATACACGATGATACTATTTCAGGGTAGATGTATATATAGTTAAATAATAGGCTCCATTCCTCCTACAATATAAAACAGAGTTAAAAAATCTGACAAGAGCTCATAATCACCAGCATTAACGTTCCTTAAACTTTATCAAAATTAGACACTATTTAGAATCACAATTACATATAGAAAGTAATAGACTTGCAATGGATTAGGCGTAAGAAAATAGACAAAACCATGTAGTGTATTTTGGGTGAAATTTTGTCAAAACTGTGGCATAAGTCTACTCTTTTTTGTAAGAGTAAGAATCTATAGAATGATAACAATTTTTTGCTATATGTACTTAAGAATTACGTGCGCGTTAAAAAGGATGTGTATAATATTCACAAATATACAGTACCTCTTCTCTTAATGCAGTAAAATCAACTTCATCTATATCAGGCAGTGGTGGATAATGACCTACGATTATAACATAAAACCCCATCTTTATCATATTGTCAATGATTTAAAGAGAGATTTTCTCAAATACTGCAAGTTACTCTTTCTTTTCCCATTTCTCTGAACCATCATCTCATCATTAACATCTTCACAATGTCAAGCTATTCCCAACTTTGTCTTATACCTTGACTGTAATAGCCACTATTCTTATATCACAAAATGCAGCAATTTGATTAGATTGCACAGCACTCAGAGCGCTCAGGGGTGACATAAAGACTGTAAACTCAATCTTCAGCTAGTTTTCAAAGAATAATTTTGGTACCTTTTTTAACAGCTTCATGGTAATTCTTGAATAAAGTAGATAATCTGGCAGAGTTATAAAGAACAAAGGAACCATTTCTATTGTCTAAACAGTCTTCACCCAGGTCTAGCTTCACCTACAAATACAAATATTATATCAAAATTTCAAGCAGTGACCCACTGCTTTACGTATTTCAATTGATGGTTTTGAATATATGTAAATAGTCTTCAGAAGAAATAATATCTCAAATAGAAGTTTTACTTTCTCTTTCTATATATGGCACAGTCTCAAGAAAAGATGAGTCGTCATTTCAACTTTCAAATGCGAATAATTCTGGACATACATGGATTTAAAGGTGAATGACAGTAAGCTGTGAACACTATAACTGTTTAGCTTAGCTTCAAAAATTTCCCTTTCTAAGATTAAAGTATGGCTGGTCTATCAGATAGTGAACCTGTCCCTTTAACTCACTAAACTTACATTATTTCGAACAGTGGTGGTCAGCATTTCAAACCTGAGACCAGCTACAGTTAAATACTGGATCCTTTCTTTCCATTTCTCTTCTTTGACTTCATCTCCATATTTCATTATACTAGACTCTAACATCTGATCATAACGTAACCTGGTGGAATAAATACATGAGTTTGATAGTTCAGTAGGGACTCAGACTGAAAATAGGTCAGTTGTTTGACGATCGCATAGCGTGAAACCTTGAGTAACAACATGATTCAAGTTCTGTTTTAATATTTCTATGAATATCATAAATAAAAAAAAGCATGTACAATCCGAAACCACAAAACGAAATTCAAAATACAAAATAACATATTGCCAGAAAATAAACTATTTCTATGAGGAAATACATGAATAGAGGTAAATGTGGTTGAAAATCACATGGGGCAATTTTTGATGGGTGTTCATTGAAGGCAGCGCTAAATATAAGTGACTGTTGGTACAAGTTTGACCGTTTACAATCAATTATATTTTTTGAATGATCCCCAAGCTTTAAGTCCTGGTACTTTGTCAGTAATTCTTATCACTTTCATGAAATTATTTCTGGTTTCAGCTTCACGAAAAACTCTTGAAAAATTTGTTAAACTCTTACCTATAAAGTTGTTGACTAGAAAATGTTGGTTGATGTTGATTCTCAGAACCAATTCTACTAGTTACATCACCAAATACTAATATACTCTACAATATAATGATAAATAAACATGATTTCTGTTGAAAAGATTAAACAAAACAATGACAGCTTGTAGACATGGTATATTGACATAGTCAAAGACAAGCTGGCAGACAGTGCCCTCAACAGCCTTAGTTTTTAGTTAGTAAAATCTTTACTAAAAGGTTTGGCCAAGGACCAGTTTGTAAATGGGATCCTTTATAAGCTAGATTTCCTATCCTTATTAATAATTACTGGTATACAGCATTCTCAAAGACCTACATCTTGCAAAGAGGTTTGGCCAAGAACATGCTGGTACACAGGACGCTCAAGAAGTTATAATTTTGTAAAATCATTTCTAAGAGGTTTGGCCATGGACAAGTTGGAAAAAAAGGGTTCTTTAGGAGCCTATGTTTACATCCTTTCAAACAATCATGATGTGAAGCATCCTCAAGACAAACATCATGCAGAAAGGTTTGGCGCAGAACAAGCTGGTACACAGGACCCTCAAGAAGTTATAATTTTGTAAAATCATTACCCAGAGGTTTGGCCAAGAAAGGATGCTATCAAACAGTTACCGATGTGAAGCATTCGCAAAGACCAAAGTCATGCAAAGTGTCTTGGCATAGGATAAGCAAATGTTTCTTTTCTTGCAATCCAGGGAATTAACGTTAAAAAAGGTACCTGTGTAAGAGATGTACTAATATACTGTAAAAGTAAAGTGATTTGTTGTTGTAGAAAGACTTGACGTTGGGAAATTAAATGAAGAAGGTGTATATCTTGCTGGGTATTAGAACTGGTTGTTGTTGTTGTTGTTGATAAATAAACAGCTTTCTTTACTTCATCTGATATACCATCATCTGTTATAACTGAAAAATTCAAAGATATGACTTGTTGAAAATTAAAGGATTTATGAGGTTATTAAGATTATTCCTAAAACAACTAGCTAAAATTTCACTTACCATCAACATAAGAAAGATTTTTATCATAGCCTATTTTTCCAACAGGTAAATTATTTTCAGCAATAAAATTCCTTAAGTTAAATATCACAGGTGATTGTTTGGAATTCGATGATTCACTTAAAATATTATATCGTTTTATTTCCTCCTGATAAGGGCAAGTTTTAATATTTTCCACAGTCGATTTCAGACTTTGGTCGAAAGCTGTTTGGTCAATTGTTGTTTCTGACCATTTTACACCAAACGCTTCATAAATGTCAGTGGTTTCTTGGTGCGATTTGGAAACATTTGTAGACACCTTATATCTGAAAAAGAAAAAGTAAACATATCGACTTGGTTACTTTTAAAGGGATATAGATGCTTATTTTTTATTTTTTTTGGTTGATAGAACCTTATTTCATCTAGCTAATTTATATTTAGATACACAGGCTGTGTTAGGTCAGTTGTTTGAAGATCGCATAGCTTGAAACTCTGAGTAACAACATGTTTTTTCAGGTTCTATTTTACATTGCCTTATGTCTTCCAACCTATAAGTGTTGAAAGAGTTCCTTACCCATTGGTTTCTAAAATTCTCTCTAAATGTTGAAGTACCACAATATTTCGGATAAGTTCTGCGCCAGAACATTTTGGTAGATTTTCAGTTTCTTCAATATTACACAAAGAATTTATAAAAACGACTTTATTTGAGTCTTTTACTGGATTTTCTCCATAATTGTCCCCTTCAGTCAGAGTATTTTTAATAATATTTTTAAAAGACTGTGGTCTATTGGCATGGAATACAACTGAGTTGTATTTGTCACTAGAAACTGTAGAATATTGCAGCATGGATGGTAAATTCGGATCTGTTGTGTTCTCTGCCAGTTTGTCCAGGACCTACAACAAAGATTGATAAAAATTATCAAATTCTTCAAATGGTTCGTCTTGTTTGAATATTCATATCAATAGCCCAACTAAAAGGGGTGACAGTGGATTGGCGAAGTGTAAGCATGATTTATACATAGCCCTATCTCCTTAACTGCAACTGTGGTGTAACGAGTCATTTTTGCCAGCGAGTGGGGTGGGGCTTACCTGTTGTGGGACATCATTGCAGCTTCCCCTTGGAATAACCATGTCTCCAAGCTTCAGATCTCTAGTTTTTCGACATATTGACAATTTCTTTGCAGTAATACTATTTTCCTCGAAGACTTTCAGTGTTAATTCAACCAAATTCGATAAATCAACGTCACATCTTTCTGAAACGTTATTTTTGGCAGCCATGTTTGTTTACAACGGAAGTTGAGTAAGTGCAGAGTTGCCAGATTATAAAAAATGAAGCTGCCAGAATTACTTATGTTTAGAATGTAATTTTTTCAGCTGGCATGGTTATCGAAGGACAATTTTAATCATTTTATCCACAAGGAGGAATTTTGGGACGATGGGGACTCAAATAAAATATACGTTTATTCTTTTGAATTAAATGCTGCATGTGTCGATTTGAAGGTCATGGCCATGTTCTTTTCAACAAGCGCGGGAAATATCACGTATGTCAAAAAGAAAAGATCCACCGTAGGAATAACTTAAACTTCATATGAGGCGATCAACCTTTCATCTGACCACAGAAAAATTCAGCCATTACGTCAAGCACATTTGGCGATAGGCTTATATATTGATAAGTCTGCAAAGATCTTGAACAATATAGACCTGGCAGAATCTTATGTGTCGTTCGGGAAAGACGACTCTTGGCCGCCTTGGCATTCATTATTTGCGAATTCAAAAAGAGTTACAGTTGCCTCGGATCTTTAAGCATAGGCCTACTCAGTCTTTCGAACAGAACAAGGCACACCAATGTAATAAATAACTTTATTCCAAAAATAGAAAATACCGGTATCTGATGGAATGTAACAAGTGTAAAATTTCAGGCTTTGGTACATGACTTAAAGGGATATGGTCGTTTAAATATTTGCTTTACCAACTGATGGAAATGAATTACAGCTCTTCAAAACACTTCAAACTTAAAATCGAACGTCAAGTTCTCTTACAATTAAAGTAACGTTATGACTTCTACTGTCCAATGACGTCATGGTTTAGCTATTAGAAGATACAAACTGGATCCCTTTTGTGTTTGCTTATCGATATACTACTAAGGGCGAAGCTTTTGGGTGAAATGGTGGACCAGTTTATTAGAATATAAAGCAAATGTTTAAACGACTATATCCCTGTAAAGAAGATATATTCAAGGCTTTGGAACATGTCGGACCATTACTTTCATTATATCAGGTTGTGCTGGACTCATTACGACGGAGTAGGTGGTTGTCCTGAAACATCATTGAACAAAAGGTAAGCTAGTATTCTATATTAAGGCTTTGGGACATGACGGACCATTACTTTCATTAGTTCCGGCTGAGCAGGACTCATAACCACAGAGTAAGTTGTTTTTCTGAAACGAAATGTTTCCTGATTATGTGCCAGAACTACATTAATCAACATAGACAAGCCATGGTACTCCTTGACTCCATATTTGATGCAGCACCCTAAATCCCCGTCGGAATGACTCATCAAGGTCAATCGTGATCCAGAGGCGTAACAGGGTGCGCAATTCCACAGTTCTGGTTTTGGAAATGGTGGAAGCTAAGTCCTAAGGAAGCTTTAAAGATTCTATTATTTGAACTTCGTTTCAAACAGGCTTACGTCAATAATTAATATCCAGAGTCAACAATTTTCGGATAGAGTTTCAGTTCGAGGGCTTAGAGCGAACAAAATCATCAGACTTACGGATTTAAAACTGGAGGTGTTGATAAAACATCAAACAAATTATTAACAGTGACATTCTGTCGTCCCATCGCGTTCATAGCTTTAATGGCAGGATCCCTGAACACAAAATTTAAACATGATCCACTAAATGAGAGAGGTTGGTCCTCGTGTCTAATGGAAGAAAATGGCGAAATAATACAAATTGGGTCACCAAAATTGTTCTAGCAATATCGACCTAAATGCTTTGTTCAAAAAATACAGGCATTTCAGTCCAGTCACGCTGGAAGAATGGCATAAAGGTTAAACCCAATCAACCCCACTCCCTTCATTTGAGAAATCTGCTCATCCTACCTTCTGTCATCATCTGGTCTTGGTGTTGTCCAATGATCATAATTGGTTTCCACTTCATACCATCTAAAACAATAGAAATGGTTATAGTTGAGACCAATAATATCGAAACCGACATTACAAATACAACATGTAATTGATGCGAGTCCAGAAGATACAAATACTTATTTACATGATAAGTGATGCTGGATTGACAAACCCAAGTACCAAATAAATATTATTGACCTTGTGAACTTTCCAATAGATGCAAAATTGACAAACCTAAGTACTAAATAAACATTAGTATGTGGACTCTCTGAAAGGGATGTCAGCTTGACAAACAAAGTGGCAAATGTTTCTTCATCTGCAGCACCAGGCGCTCCAGAAGAATGAACAAAGGAGCAGAGATCTCGTACCTTCCGTGTTCAGGATCGATCTTCCACACATCTGGTGGTCCTAGCCTATTTCTCGTGACAACTGCTCCCTCGCCGGGTTTCGCTCCGGAAATGATGAAATAACCATCGGCCATTGTATCTGTGTCACTTATCATCGCCACAGCTTCGTCGAAATTGGAAGCATTAGCAACTGTCTGAAATGCAATGGAAAAAATTAAATTACACGGAATGGAGTTTCCGACTATCCAGTCCGTCATTTTGCTAAAGAAAACAGATCCACCCTCAGTGTGCCTTCCAGACGACCAAATGAGCGCCGGGTCAGCCTCGGTGGTTTTTATTTGGATTTGAGGGGGCATATTCTGTGATATTTTGTGTTAATGTGTATTACGTACGTCTCTCATAAGGAATCCCGCTGGTTTCGCTCTTCTATCTGTTAAAGCTATTATTAGGTTTTCATACCATGCGCCTTGATCTGCAACGAAACAATGAAAGATCGTGTATGGACTTTGATAGAAAGGAAAAGACTTAAAAATTGGTGGCTTTGGCTTTCCAAAAATAGAGTACATTTAATAATAATATAAGAAAGAGAGAATGAAACAATCCACAAGGATAACCATTAAACGACGCAAACGCTCTAGAATACCCTTACCTCTTTCGTCCATTGTGATGGCGAATCCATAAGGCTTTTGTCCGGTCAGAACCCCGACATATCCAGCATAGGTGACCACAGAGTAGGCAATCTGAAACGAATACACAAGGATATTAAAGCAGTTGGAGCAGTGACACCGCTTCAAGCATTCAAACTCTAAGCTTCAATCGGAGCATCACTAAAAGACTTACTGTTACAAAAACGATGTGTTCATCCTAAAACTAACTAACTATGCCTCTGTGACTATGCTTTATCAGTCTGCCCAAAGAGAGTTCACGAACAGAATGTAATTTGACTGACTCCATTGGTCCAATGCGGTGCTGAAAATTAACGTAAAATTCCATTTCGTTTCAATACAAAAAGTGTCTGCGTACCTTATTCTGCCGAGTGAAGTCGACTTTCATAGTAATATTTCGAAGGATATCAGTAAAGGAGTAGTCTAAGTTTCGAGCATGCCAAATCTGACCCTTGCTATCCTGCATGGTGATGCTTGTACAGAAGGCCGAGATATCATACACTAAATTGGTGAGAACGACATCGCCCAGGGGCATTCCGGCTGCTGTTGCTATACCTGTAAGGGAAACAAGCATCGTGATTCTGGGGCAATACGGTGCAGGCATGTGAAATGTTGTACCAAACTAAATGATGACACACCAGTATCTTGTGAGCACAGGCTGCTGTATATAAATTCCTGAGATGGAAACAAGCATCGTGATTTGATAAGTAATAGAGGAATATTGAAGAAGGAAATATCGGTATCTTTTGAAAATGTGACGGCTATTGTTAGGGCAATCTCGATTTTGCAGGAATGATAGGAAAGGAATGTGTCACCTGATGTCATGTGGCAAGTGGGAACATATTTTGACGTACCTCTCATTTCATCAGCATAAGGTTGTTCCAGGAAGTCATCTAACTTTTCAGCAACAAGTTCTGCTAATGGAACCAATTCCTCTGGTACTTTTGTTCTGAAGTAAACAATAAGTAAACAATCTGGTGGTCAGATGCGCTGGAACTGGGATTTTAAGAGTTAGTGAGGTTATAATACTAGGGTGGATTACGGTGTAAATACAGAAATCTCTCAAAAGATTGGTCTTTGGTAGTGGTTCCTTTGTCCAAAACGTTGGCCAAACCAAATAAAACTAGTCTAAAGCAATGAATGGTTGTACGTGGAATCCATAATGTGCAAAAGACTCAGATTTGAAGTTTTGATCTTAAAGCTAATATCTTACTTGATGATGGCGTGGGCATCCTTAACGATTTGATGGTACTTCTTGACTATGGCAGCCCATCGGACATTTGGTGCATCATCAAGGCTGACTGTGAAGCTAGGTGGAATCGTCGGTACGTCGATATAACTCTTACAAACACAAACCAAACTCAACCAAACGACAAGTTGTTTTATCACCGCCATCTTGTTTCGAGGCAGACGACACTGTGATATTGTAAAGTGTATATATTGGAATGATATAGCTGTTATTGTTATAATCTAATCAACGTGATAACAATGATTGGATTAATTGACTCTTCAAAAGTTGGTCAAGTCTATCGATATTATCATTGCGACATCTCATTAAATATAATGCGAATTTGTGATTGAAAAGCAAAATTGTGCCATGCATCTTGCTTGCAACTGCATAGTCCAAAACATCTGCCTCTATTCCAGCCTCTGATGGATTTTTTGACAGTTATAGGCTGGATACAAATTTCAAAATAGCTATCAGAGGCAAGAATAGAGACAGGTGTTTTGGTCTAGCAATTACGGTAATATTTTGTTAAATTAATAACCATCAGATGTTTGGCCAAGTACCATCTGGAGAATACGATCCCTAATAACAAGAAGCTAGCCTCAACTTCCACATTCAATAAAAGTGTTTGCACTTGGACTACAGCAATAAAAATAGTTCGCAGACATGAAATATATATGGAGGAAAACACTCAAGGAATCCATGATGTTGACAAACGTAGACGTAAAGTGGCATCAAGTGCTAAAGAGTGAGCATGAATGGCTTGCTAGCTAGTGTCAACAACCAATATCGTCGCTCTTGGACTACAGAAATGGAAGAAGTTTGCGAACTTGAAATATTTGTGAAGTGGAAAATCGGATGGAAATTTGGTACAGCTCGGTGTACTTTAGTTTAAGAATGAACTGATAAAGATTTTCGTGTATCTATATACAATATACATCCTCATATGATTTATACAACTCAAATATTCTAGAAATAGAATGTAGGTCACATCAGCGGACTTTGGAACCTGGGGTGAAATGTTTTATCAAATCGATATTGTAATTGATAATTATAATCTATTGTTTTGATTTGAAAATTAGCTGATATCAAGTTTGTAATGCCCTTAATATGCCCTTGGATGGCAGAGGCAAGACGACTCTAGTGCACTCCGGTCTAGCTTAGCTATGTAACTCTGCAGATACTAACAAAATCGAAAGAAGGTTCTCCTGAAATGTTCTTTATTACATACTCCTTTCTATGCTCTACGCTCACTCAGCCAGTCAAAAACGTACAGAACAGTGCGTAAAATAAACAAAAAAGATGTAAAACTCCATTGCGTATCGCTAGTCCAATAAAATGCAGAACAGAGAAACCACACGATTACATGGAAATCAACCTTTACTGCGATGTTGAAAGACTCTTTAACAGGACGATATCGATCATGAATAAAAAAATAGAGCAGAAGGAAATTCAACACTTCAATTATCTATTGATCTATAGATCAGTAGGGTGTAAAACTCAATTTCAAATGTAGCCAATTCAATTCCGTTACTTACGTTTTAGCACCTTGTATATTGACAACGACGTGTATATGATAAAGCTGATATCACGTGGTATTGTATACGTCTACAATGTTTACTGTATATAAATACTACTTAACACTAACGACGAACACAATTCACACCAATTATATAAGTCGAGTTTAATTCAATTTAAGCCTTTGTCGGTAGTGAAATTGCTTCAAACTAATGTGTACTTAGCAAACCTCTTTTTTATGTCCAGATGTGGAACATGAGAATATTAATTGATAACTTCACTTTGGTCGTAGCTGTTGAAAGATCAAGTTATCTCCCTTTGAATGCAAAGCGTATTGTGTTGATAATTCTGTTTTAGTGCAACAAATAAAATGAAATAAAATGGGAATTTATGTGCTATATTTCTGAATTTCATCGGCAGAATAAAGACGGGTATCGGCATTAAGTTGTGTAAAGACGGAAATTTTCAGGATAGCGACATTGGCTTACTTTTTCTATTGCCAACCATTGAAGATTAGTAATTGATACACTGAAGAGATGAGATTGGTCATTATTGAAGCCCGTCTTGAGTATCAATCCAGAGGAGGAGAGACCTACATAAGGTACGGAAACGTGATTCAGTGGGGATATCTACTTGGAATTTATCGTGTAAAATGCACGAATTGTTGCTCTTGAGGTTTTGAATTTGATACTTTTGAGGGATTGGATTGGAAGTTGAAAATACAACAGATCAGATAATCTATTCTAAGCAGCATGATAAGTATCTTGTGTTCACGAGTTATTGCCCTTGAAACTCTTAATTTGATACATTTGAGGGATTGGTTTGAAAGTTAAAAATATCATATAAAGCCAATATGATAATAGGATAAACATTGTTGACAAGATTACAGAATTAAATTAAGGTGATAGCGAAATTACCTTCTCAGCTCAAAGTTTATTATATCTACATAGATAGATAGAGATTACAGCTATTGAGTTGCAACATCCAATGGCTCAACTAACACAGGAACTGGTTCGGGCAATCTCAGATATCCCCCCCCCCCCCCCCCTCACCCCTCGGGCGTAAACCTGGCTCCGCCACTGGAGCTGGTGGGGGGCTCGACTCCCATTCATCTGGTTTAGCAACTGGCAACATCTCAAATTTGAATGGACGTTCAATGAAAAGTCAAATCCGTTGGCGTTTTGGAAGCAGTCCATTTGGGATTACAAGAGTGTTTGGTCTTACAAAAGACTCTCCTAATGATTTTCAAGTCACAGCGTGCATTCGATAATTGATGATATAGATAAAAAAACAATTGAAAACATATCAATTGATAAAATGATAAGCGAGATATTTTGGTTGTAAACAATGATATCGACTGCAAATCGTATTAAATATTAAAGCCAAGGAGTGCTGTTATTATCAGTAGGGACAGTTATATCACTTTGATGTAAAAGAACGACCTCTACTAAGGTTAGACAGGGTGGTACTATCATCTAGTCCGGGGCGATATCAGATATAACTTGTGTTTCAACATCTAACTTTATCAGACTTTAGCAGGTCAGAGCGTAGGATGATGTGACGATTATGAAGTAAGAGAAATCCAGTTTATCGTGGGTACAATCATGGTTCATGTTTTTGCTGTTTGGGACATTCTGCTTCGACAGCTCGTTTGTTGTAGTTACTTCTCGTGTTTCTTCTCCTTCCTTTGGTTCTTTTGGATTGTCTTGTATTTTCTGGTTCTTCTGCCCTTCTCTGGCTCTTCTGCCTTTCTCTGGTTCTTCTGCCTTTCTCTGGATCTTTTAATCCTTGCTCTGGTTCCTCTGCCTTTTTCTGGTTCCTCAGCCTTTTTCTGGTTCCTCAGCCTTTTTCTGGTTCCTCTGCCCTTCTCTGGTTCGTCTGCCTTTCTCTGGTTCTTCTGCCTTTTTCTGGATCTTATAATCCTTGCTCTGGTTCCACTGTCATTATCTGGTTCCTCTGCTTTTCTCTTGATTTTTGACTTTCACTGACTCTTCGTCCTTTCAGCTGTATCGGATCAAAAATATCAAATTATAGGCGAATATCCCTTTAAAGTGTTGCAGACATAATTTTCTGTGATAGCCTTGAACTGGTATTTAAAACATAAATAATAACACTGTAAAAAAATTAGCGTAAAATCAAATTTACATATCGCAGGTAATTACCAAAAATTCAAAAAATACAACAGTGTTTACACAACGTCAATACTGTCATTGAAGTGGGTAGTCGGGGTTAATTAGTTGTTAATTAGATATGTAGTCACGGTCAACAAGTCAAGACAAACTAAATAAAAAATACAGCTTTAAAATGTCATTTTACAGAATTCTAAAGTGGCTGGCATGTTTAACTTTCGACATGTATTTGAAATTCGAATCATCAACTACTATTGAAAGAATTTCTATGCATCTTTCCATGTTGGACATTTCGTTTCGTTTTTGTACTATTACGTTCAACCCACTAGACGATACCATTTTGATTTTATTGTTCATCGCCAAGAGGTCAAATGTCGAATTGGCAATATAAATGAAATAGCCTCGACATTGGTAATTGATAAATATCCTTCTAATTGCCATTAATCTGTACTAATTATCATTATTATAATTATAGAGGGATTAGACATTAATGCATGCGATTAGTATTCAAGCTTCCATTAATGTGAATGCACGTGCATATTGGATTTGACCTGATTATAAATGACGTTATGGCTTGCCACTGCAGATACGATGTAAATAGATGTGGCTTATTATCTGTCCTGGTTCCCAATTTTTTTGGGAATCTTCGTACCCTTTTCTATGTATAGACGCACCAGATACCCAGAAAAGACGTCATATATCTGAATGATATTATCAAATACTATCTGTCTAAGGCTTCACGGGTACTCCCTGTGTAATTTGTTGGTACCTCCTTTGATGTTTGCTGGTACCCAAGGAGATACTAGTACGCAAGGTCTATCTGGCGTCACACCCGACCTCAAGCAATCACTTGTATCAAGAGCCTTATAGTCCAAGTTAATATCGGCATCTTATTTCTCGACAGAAATTGGTCCTTGACAAGTCTCGACTTTCAAGACGACAATAAAGACTACTATATTGTTGAAAGTGAGGAATTGTATAATAGAGACTGGCACCACTTAACACGTATATTGAACAGTCTCGAACACTTGGCACAGGTACTTGGTATACTGTTCTACAAGCATGACGATTGTATTATAAAAGGGATACACGTGTCTAAAATTTCATCATATCATCTATTTTTCATTTTAGACGAACGATTCGCCATATTATCAATCCGAAGAGAGACACAAGAAGCTTACTATGTCTCTTTAGGGAAATTGCACCCCTTCACCATTTCCTCCATTTCTAAAACTAGCCCTCCTTACGAAGATTACATATATATCAGCCATTTGTCATTAGTACGAGATGAGGTCTAGACGACAACATACCTTTAAGTGTTTATAAAAAACACTATTATTATTATAATTACTTGTTAATAAACCAACGTTTCGTGTCATTTTTACTTCAGCTGTAAGGTTCACACTTTCACCAAAAATAATGTTCAAAATCACTTGACCGAATTTTATGGAAAATCGCAGAAGTTTCAACATGAAGTCCAATAATTATATATGAAATAAAATAGAGCATTGCTTCCTACATTTTGCATCTCTTCAGAGGCAATACAACTGAACTCTATGCAGTGTGCAGTAAGGGAAATGATGATCATTCCGATACGAAACGCATCCGAAACAGCAGAGATGGTATCAGTCAGATTTCCAAACATTCAGGGATTGTTTTTATATATCTGTGTGCCCTTTCGAGCGTTTACTTAGAATATAGATCAGTGAGACCCAGATATATGAACAAATTTGCCCCATTTCATCCTGATGTCGTCATGGCATCATCCGTTATTTATTCTGCTTCTTATAATACTAAATCTGTTGCCATGTTTCCAATTAATGTATTTCATTTAGGACGACATATAATAAATATCATAATACAATCTATGCATTCGCTTTTGTCTGAACGAGCGATTGGAAATATATTGGTCAATGAGACCTCTTTTCAATCCCAATTTTGTCAGAATGCGAAATATTCGTGTCACAGTGACGCCATTATTTGCATATTTACCCGGACAACGTGCTGTCAGTAAAACTAACACGTTACACGCGACACTTGTTGATGGCCAGCTATTTCTGAGATGACTTTTTAAAGTCAAAATAAACAACTTAACGTGCTGTAATGGTGTTTTTAAAACTCTGTAAATCTTCTCTGACCACTGATATCTATTGAAGTGTTGGCTGGTTTTAAAAATAATAACTCAAGTCTGCGCGGTGTGTTAGGTGTCTGCAAGAATTTTTAGCGCCAATCGCACAAGAAACATGCTGTGAATTATTGTGCCTAAAAGTGGATGGTAACTTTATAGCAGATCTAGTGATTTTGGATGTATCGTCAGACGAACGTCAGGTGAGATGTTATGAACAAAAGGATTAATTATACACTTGGATAACGTATAAGAACCAGTTGTTATCTTAGAACATTTCCCTAACAGTGTTTAGGAGTGTCCACAGTCATAGTTCCGCTAGCAGTCTGCAAAGATTAGCTTGACGGAAACAGCCGAAAGTTTCCGTACGAGAGTCGACGTCCTCAATTGAACAGGTAAATGAAATATTCATTACAAATATTCTTCTGAAATTCAAATGAAAGGACGGGTTCATTTGTTTATTGGGTTAAAGGTTGACGTTTGACCAACTGGGTCACTTTCTATCTGAAAGTCAATTTTATCATAAAGTCGTATAGTTAATCACATGAAATGGAACTTTATGCCATGCGGTATGCAGTGGGAGAAATTTGGTTATTACAGTAACATTGGCCTAATCGTTTTTCAATTGTCAATTTTTCAAGGGATCCCTAACGTACACAGCCTCCAATGGATTCACGGTTTATTGCCCCAGCAATTTAAGAGCCTGTAGCACAAGACGCTTCCACATTAGAATCTACCATACGCGAAGAACAGTATAATAAGTATACTATGTATGTATATCTAATCTAAGAAAATTTTGTTAACAGTTATCATATACGTGTGAATTAATACGTGTGTTTTCATATCACGACTCTGATAAATGACTGATAAATATTGAAATGCCAATCGCTGTACTTTTAATTCTTTTATTTGTCTACTGATCAATTTCGAAAATGAGTTGGCGTTTTGGATTTCATTCCAGTAAATCCACCTTTTGCAATACCATAGTTTGTTAGTTTGTAAATGTCACAAACCTTAATAAATCTTCGTACATCCTACCAACAGAAAATGCAAATTTTAATCTGAAAGAACTAATGCAGTTGAGAGTTTGTAAAAGTCGCAAACCCTAAAAAACGTAATATATGCGTGCCAATAAGTTTTGAATTTGTAAGTTTGTAAAAGTCACCAACCTTAATATACCTTGGTACCAACATAGTACAGACTCTAATATCTAGGAGAGCCAATATAATAGCAAGTTTGAAAGTTTGTACAAGTTGAATACCGTAATATACCTACCAACGGAATACAGAAATAAAATAGGTCACGCCCACATTTCGTGCAACAGCCTGAAGTTAATTAAGGAATTCATTCATGTTGTATTTAATATGATCATTATTACTCTAAACATCAATATATTCCCAGTCTATGAGCATCATGTCATATTTAACATGCATCATTACTTCCGTCAATGAATCATTTGACGGCGATCCCGTCTTACATGGTAGACGTATACATCGTATCGGCGAAACTTTGAGCTCCAAAGTCGTTAGAATTTGGTTTTGGGACACTAATACCTCTTTGAGTTTCAAGTAAGTAATTGCGAAACATACACGGACATATAGACGTACATGGGAAACACCGGCTCGCAGACTTTATGATTGAATATATAACAAAAACAACACGTGTTTTTTGTTATATCTACTCTCTACTTCTAAATGTCGTTCAAATCTTATATATGATTGAAGCAATTTTACGTCAGCTTTGAATATATACGCACGTACTTGCGAACATCGCTGGGAACATAACACCTATTGAGACTCCCCGATTGTCACTCGTCGCCATTCAAATAGACGTAAGTACTTGAGTAACATGGAAGATTGTTCTACTACTTTCATATGGGGCTCGCAGATCACAAGCAACAAACTTTGGGACACTCATACTTCTTTGATTTTCACTTGTCACCATTCCTATAAACGTATATACTTGCAGAACACCACATTCTGTGGGAATCGTATGACATCCTTCCTTTCAATACAAAATATATCCGGCAATTCATTCATTCATTCATTCGTTCATTCACCGTAATCGTTTATAATTTCAGAAAAATGGCGAACTTTCTAGTTGAATATCAGTGTAATTACCAATAGTCGCTGCTAGTATGTTAAAGAATTAAAGCAACGCAGACCAAATCTAGTAACGACCACGACTAAAAGGAATTCCTATCGATATTTGAGTATTTACCATAAAGATTAAGAAAAACAACTCTCGCCACATCGATCTATAGATAATAATATTAGCAAGTCTATGATAATCGGATTATAACTGTGTTGAAAGTAAAACCTGCAGTGTTAGAATGTAGTTGATAACATTGCCATATTGTCACTTGACGACATAACAGGAAGTGCGGCCATTTGCAATTTACGAACATCAAACGTGTAGCGATATCTTCACTGCTGGACGATTGATAAATTACTTTTGTACAAAAAAAACACTGAAAAAATCATAATCATCATATATCTTTCAAGGACAACTGGGTTTTACGATCAATGAGTGACTTTGTCGTGACCATTAGGCCTAAATATAAATAAACAAGGCGTAGTCTCTTATTGAACATTACGCTACCAAAAAGAGCATTCAGTCATATTGAAACACGCCATGATGTTTAAATAAGCATGAATACTAATTGGTCTTCGAAATTACCATTACCCATTATCAATGTTGCACTCATTGTGATCTGACAGTTTACGTAGGCTATTTGTGTAACAGCATTTGTCCGGGTTGCATTTTGTTGCATTGAAAACATTTCCAGTTTGCTACCGTTGTATATTTTGGGAATTGGAACCACTAAGGCTACTCCTGCAATTGCCTTGATACCGGTGTTTTGTTGTAATGGACAGTAACTCCTGTTGAGCGGGACCTTCTTCTATGATATAGCCTAATCATTGGTAGCGTAATATTTCCAGTGACTTATTACGTTTATCACCCCTTAGCTCATCTCAACATATTATTATTGCGTTTCGTTTTCAATAACTTGTATATTGTTGTGTTGAAATCAACCATATTTCGGAGAATAACACTGCTTTCCTGGATTTCATTTTCGTTTATGTGTTCGAATTGATCTTGTTTCGAATTTTAGGTCAACAAATCCATAAAACTTTTGCATTGTCACTTTTCAAACAACATAACTACACACGGATGTAAATCAGCCCAAAACTTTGCCCAGTCTTGATCGACTTTTAATACATTTCATTCATGTAAATGAGGTTAGTTGGCTTCCTGGATTTTTATTGCTATATGATTTGTAAATCTTACCGTTAAGTGAGCTAGATTAACAAGGAAAGAATGCAAGTGTGTTCATATAACTTTACAATATTCTAGTACATTTGCTTGTTCGTCGTTGCAATTTTATATTTTGATATACAGCAATTTCAAAGTTGGAATATTATAGTGATATTGTATGGGTTATTGAAAAGGTGAAATGAACGACTTATATCGGATTTGAAAGGAATTCTTGAAAGCGAAAACAGGCGTTAAACGACATTCTCAATAGATTCATCGGCTTATTATTATTTTCTGAAATTGTTATAGGCTTTGAACGGCATTCCCAAATGTGACAGTGGCTTTGAACAGCATTCCCAAAAGTGACAGTGGCTTTGAACAGCATTCTCAAAAGTTACAGTGGCTTTGAACGGCATTCCCAAAAGTGACAGTGGCTTTCAACGGCATTCCCAAAAGTGACAGTGGCTTTGAACAGCATTCTCAAAAGTTACAGTGGCTTTGAACGGCATTCCCAAAAGTGACAGTGGCTTTGAACATTCCCAGAGGAGTTAGTGGCTTTAAACGGCATTCTTAAAAGTGACAGTGGCTTTGAACAACATTTTTAAAAGTGACAGTGGCTTTGAACAGCATTCCCAAAAGAGTGGCTTTGAACGGTATTTCCGAAAGTGACGGGGGCTTTGAACGGTATTTCAAACCGTGGCACAGGCTTTGAATGGCATTCTACAAAGTGATATCGGCCTTTTGTAGTATTCCTTAACGTGAAATCGGTCCTTGAACGGTATGACATTCGAGCAATGTATATATACGTATCTATTTAGTTGTGAAACATATTATACGCAATTCGATAGGCTTAAAGTGAGAAAGTCCTAATTCAAAGTCAATTTGAAACCACTTGAGACGTGTACCAAGTCGAAACTATAATCTGTGATTATTTTGTAATTTGAACTGTTAAATAGTAGATAAGTAACAAGTCATATGACAATTGATAGATATAGTTTAATAGGATAGTATCCATATCTCATATAATTACTATATATCGCTTGATATATTGTCACATGACTATGTCTCCTTGATATATACTTACTTATATAGTATACAGTCTTCAACCAATCAGAATACAAGACGGCGGTCGACACGTAACGAAAATGACCTATAAATAACACGGGGTTTCCGTCTGTATGAGGTATATCCCACATCATTTAGTAGAGATTGTCACTGAACGGAACGAGACATCTAATTTATGTTTATTCACATAGACTTCACGTATCGGAGTAGATATATATTAGAGAGGAGAGAAAGCGACGATAGGGGTAGTTGACATATACTCTGATCCGGCATGGACGAATTTATACCACTGAGCTCTAGTTTGGAGCGGGAACAGTATACGCTTCAGCGTCTTAATTCGTCCGGTGAGGAAAGCGATGCGAGTTATGACGATCTGCGGAGCATCAGCCCTTCAAGTATTTGGAGTTTGGATGGAATGGAGGATGAACTGTTTCTGGAATATCTGTTCTCGCAAGGAGTTGTGGAAGACGCGATACAGAACACCAAATCTTCGGATTTTAACTCAGTGACAAGTGTGAACGGGGGTTATCATTCCAACCAAAGTGATTACCAGTTTTCGGGAGCACCTGTTAATCGACCTGTCTCTACTAACGATAGTCTACTGACCCAAACTAGTACCCTTCCCTCCATAGAATCCTTCCAGACTTTTAGTGTCGGTGATGGCCTTAACAATCCACTTATGTGCAATAACATCACCTCTAATTTTAGTAATTCCAATAACGATTTAGTAGTGCTCGGTGTCGGCTTACAGAATTTGATGCACTCGTACGCCAGCAAACCAACGCCATCAGTTGAAATCAAAACACCCGTCCGAACCGTCCAAACTCAACCACCATCCACGTTCTTCCGTCATCAAACGTTCCATCCTACGCCTACGGTTACAGTTACGAATGCTGCCAGAATTCAGAATATCCAAGCCAAGTCTCTTTTACTTCCGACCATCATTCATAATAACGATGTGAAAATCAGAATTGAGAAACCGATTCCGGTGAAATCAAAGGAGAAGAATCCGGACGAGAAGGTTTACCAGTGTACTTACAACGACTGTACCAAGGTTTATAGCAAAAGTTCCCACTTAAAGGCACATCTACGGCGACATACCGGAGAGAAACCGTTCGAGTGTACGTGGCCCGGATGCGGTTGGCGGTTCTCCCGGTCCGACGAGTTAGCCAGACATAAGAGGTCGCATTCCGGTATCAAGCCTTACCAATGTAAATTGTGTGAAAAACGTTTTTCTAGATCCGACCATTTATCTAAACATCTGAAAGTTCATAGAAAACGATAAAAAAAAATCCAAAAATGTTAATCAAAATACTCAAATTCTTAGTGGCCAAGATAAACTGAAAATTATATTCACAAGTGCTTTATATTTTGAATTTTTATATATTAATTGTGTTTTTATTGTGTTAACTTATTTGTGTGCTAACAGACAAGGTTATGTGCTTTAGAACGGAGAAACTAGACTGTTACGAAAGGACTAAATTATTTGCTTTGGAAGCAATTCATGTGAAAAACTAAGTCAGTACCAGGACTATTATAATATGTTAATGAACGTTATTCTATGTGCTATTATATTCATGTGTTATCTATGTGCTAGCACATTAATGTGTTATCTATGTGCTAGCACATTCATGTGTTATCTATGTGCATTATCATTAAAACTGAGTTTTGTTTCAACGGCAAAGTTGGAGCATGTTTGAACTATGAAAGTATTATAATATATAAGTTATGCAGTGATAAAGGGCGTAGACTGAAAAGGGGTCGTTCCCGCAGTTATATCGCCTTGTATACGTATATGAATATTAAGCTATGCATTGAGGGTGTGCTATGCTCCTAGGTGTTTTTGTGTGTGAACTTTTTGTGCTAAAGTATTATACGAATATTATTGATAATGAATAAGGGATTTTGTTATAAAAGGAGTTTTGCTCTAAATGGCACGTGATGACCTTTGACCTAATTGTGTTAAAAGTATTACATATAAACGAAAGCCATATTTCTTCAGTATTTTTGTGCGTTACCTCAAAGACGGACGAATATTAATTCGAATTTCGACCTTGTCCAGAGTTTATGAAAAGTTTTAATACATAATGATATAATTCATAGTAAAATCATCTATATGACATACATACAAATCAACCTAGAGTATCATTCAAGATGTAGACTGACTTCATTCGTCATGTATCTTCGTCCGAAGCTAACTCACTATGTCTGGCCTCTATTTGTGGTTACTGTTAGAGGGTAGTCCGAAACCTGTTGACTCTTTATCTGGTTTCTTGGCACTGGTTGGCGGACTCAATTTCTGGTTTCTGGTAGTTCCTTTTGGAAAAGTTAATTCCGAAACTTGCCGAATATGTTAAAAGAGTTAGCAAGTTTCTGGCTTGCCCATAAATGTCAACAATAGTTACCAGAGGCTCGGTCATCTTTACAATGTCAAGCTATTACGCACTTCGCACTTATACCTTGACTGTAATATTCACCTTTTTTTAATCATGAAAATTTGTAAACGCAGTGATTTGATTGAATCTACCTACCGAGGGCTCTGATTGGCTGAATTCTCCGGCGTGCAGTTCAATCAAATAGTTACATCCTTGATACAAGTTACAAGGAACCACAAATGTCTGAATGAAAATTGCAATGGTGCGAATTGATGCTATCAATGTCCCCTATACACGTACAATTTGTAGAAAACCTCTTTACAATCCCTTTAAGATATACGTTTCGGACTACCAGAACCTAGAGTAATAGACTATATAGGACAGCTGAGTGAGTGATGGATGGTTGATGAGCTTTCATAAATTAATTCTACCCCAGCTTGAGGTCAGAAAAACGTTTTACTATAATTTATAAATGAATCGAAATCTAATTTATATGCCCTAATGTCCTGTATCTTATTGGACTTGTGAATGTCCTACTGTTCTGCACCCAATTTGGTCTGGAATTTCGGGTTTTCTTATTTGTAGAGATCTTTTCCAGTCGCAGACCCTCGCAATTGCAGAAGTCAGTGGATATTAAAGTTCAAGACGCTTTTCCATGTTATTTAGTGCCAAGAAAGTCGTTTAAGGCAGACTGAATTTTCATCTTTTCATAAGATATAAAGTGTTTAAGAATACAAAAAAGTGAATGTTTATGAAGTTGCACATTGCACGGCTACACGCTAGTGACTATATGCACATGTTTGGAATATGGAGGGAATTTTATACAAGTATTTAGGACAATTTTTTCAATTACTGACGAATACTTATATAAGTATTTAGGACATTCAACCATACCGAGTTAATATAGACCTTTTATTACACTTATCTTTATTATCGTTAAAGGTATATAGTTGTCTAATTCTTAACTTCACAAACTGATAGACCACATTTTCAGATACCTGTATCACTTTTCAGAATCTAAATCCGACATATAGTTCGTCTGCAAATAAATGAACCATCAAGTATTATTCGATGTTATGACGTCGTGATATTGATGGTATCTACACGAGAGAGAGAGTTAATAACGTTTAAAAATCTAAATCTAGCGTCACTACTCCAATTATAGCCATATATTTAATTGTATATGAACCTTTTCTTGAAATGTCATTGTGAAACCGAGTTTTATCAGCTGGTAAAGTGAATTCTTAGACGAGTAATCTGAAATTGAGCTCTATCAGCTGATAAAGTAAATATTTAGATGACTATACATATAGCTGAAATTGAGCTCTATCAGCTGGTAAAGTAAATATTTAGATGACTATACAGTTACCCGAAATTGAGCTCTATCAGCTAGTAAAGTAAATATTAAGACGACTATACAGATAGCTGAAATTGAGCTCTATCAGCTGGTAAAGCAAATATTTAGACAACTATAAAGATAGCTGAATATGAGCTCTATCAGCTGGTAAAGTAAATATTTAGATGACTATACAGATAGCTGAAATTGAGCTCTATCAGCTGGTAAAGTAAATATTTAGATGACAAAACAGATAGCTGAAATTGAGATCTATCAGCTGGTAAAGTAAATATTTAGACGACTATACAGATAACTGAAATTGAGCTCTATCAGCTGGTAAAGTAAATATTTAGACGACTATACAGATAGCTGAAATTGAGCTCTATCAGCTGGTAAAGTAAATATTAAGACGACCACACCCCTTTAATCCAGATTTTATGTCATCAAAATACTATATGGAATAAATGTGAATTGAATAACTATATTATATATGTTTTATAAAAGGACTCTTCTATATAAAGGTACGAATAATTCGCACATACACATTTTTTATAGTTTTGCTTATTCATGTCATTTTCAAGTGAACTTAAGTATCTTTTGAAGGGTTGATACGAAACGCCCCACTCTCCTGCACCTAATTGGGTTAATGAAGAGGGCTGCGCAATGCAGTGTGCAATGAGGAAAATTTTGGAAGGACATCGTCAATAACATACTTTTGTTCGATTTCTACCTGTCGGGGGATCTTTAGCATGTATAGTCTGTAGCACACGGGGCCTCGGTTTATTGTCTCACGACTGGACGCTTTTTCCATGTCCTCATACCTGCTTCACTGACAGGGGGAAACCGGGTTGAAAAATCCGAAATTGTTATCTCGACCTATGCTGGGATTGAACCCTGGACCTTCAGGTTAGCAAGAAAGCCACCACTACTCCGATTTAAGCACCAGAAACCGCATGTACACGATTATAACATCTAAATAGGCTGCCAAAAGATTAATAAGAATGTGTGATTCACCTTTTTATTCGTTTCAGTTGACTGTACATTAAGTATAATTGGGCCACCACCCCGTGCCCTGTGGGTAGTTAGCCTATAAAAATGTATGTATCATCGATATCAGTGAGAGTTGTTAGAGGTGTCATCTTTTAAATTATAGCAGTCCATGGATAAAAAGAAAAATCAAATCGGCAAGCAATGCTGACCTTTGTCGAATCTTGATGCTACTTTAGGCCTACTCTTGGATTGGTCAACTCATCTAGGTTTGTGAACTGGGCCTTACATTCAGAGAGTTCGCATAGATAATAACGTCTAATTAGTATTGAAGTTTGTCAACTCGGTATCCCTTTCAGAGACTACACCTAATCAAGTATGCTTCTGTGAATAGTCAAAGATATGACACGCTATTTTCACTTAAGAAACATGTTAAAATTCGAACTCATTCAGATGATAAAGCGACTAATTTAAGAAAACTTGTTTTACTATTGAAGCGTGGTTTATAAACTGACAAAAAAGCATACGAAAACATGAAATTAAATGGCAAAACCTTTCAGGTTTTTTTAATCGGTCTATCGGCTTTTAGTGGCGAAATGTCGCGATATCAGTGAGTTGTGAACGGGGTGCCGCAGGGATCACCATTAGATGCATTACTTTTCAACCATGTTATAACTGACCCGGTGAAGTTTAGTATACTGTTGTAGCCTAGTCCGAAACTTACTTTTATCTAGCTCGACAAAAGTGGCCCTACCACTCGGACGTGATATACGGCTGGGATATCACGTCCGAGGAATGCGTAGGATCACATTTGTCGGGCATACCCTTACCTAGCCTCTGGTAACCTCTTTACTTGAGTCCGATATTTCATTTGGCTTTTGTACGGATGACCAGGTAGAGAAATGTATTCTTGTAAGATTAATACCTAGAGGTTTTAGCAATGAGCTGGTAGAAAGGATCCTTGAGAACATTAGTTGTTATCCTTGTAAAATTCTTGCCAAGACATCTGGCCAATAACCTGCTTGAAGGCAGGATCCTCGTGAACCCAAGTAAAATCAATGTCAAGAGCTTTGATACCGGATCCTCGAGTTTTAGAGGTACGAGTCAGTAAGTATCGGACTAGCCATACAGCTAAGACGAACCAAGCAAAAGGCAAACGTTTCGGGCTATCCGTGTACTCGCTGACAAACAATGAAAGTCGACGTGAACATTTTTTATTGAAGTAATATTTTACATTCCTTTAGATTATCACTGAGGTTTATGTCTTATAGTTGTATGTTTAGTTTTCATACTACAGACGCTCTCGGTATGTTACTAAACATAAAGAGTACACGAAATGACGGGCGTCGAGCTAGTCAAGGAAAAAATCGACTTTTTTGATTGTTTCTTTTCTTAAACGTAATTCAAGCATGCAGTGTGATTTTTATTTTGAGTCATTCAGTAAAATTATTGGAATGCTATCTATCGGTGACGTTTCTACCATGTAGTGCAAATCCCTAATCAAATAGTGATGCTAAAAAAAAAAATTAGTCTAGAAAGTAGTCTAGAAACAGTGTTAGAAGTTAAGACCCAAGGACATCTTCGAAAAGAGCCCAGCCCAGGACACCCTAGCGCTTAGATCGTTTCCACAATACGAAGCCTGTCTACCAGCCGGTCCATGGTCGAACATGATTTTACAAGGATAACAACTTAAGTTCACGAGGAGCTTGTCTAGCGGCTGGTCTTTTGTCCAACCTCTTGTTATTGATTTTACAAGGCTAACTACTTAGATTCCCGCAGATCCTGTGTACCAGCTGGTCCTTGGTCAAACCTCTTGGCAATGATCTTTCCCATGTTATTTGTCCTCATTTACAGCTGAGTCGACTGAGATAAAAGGGAAAGAAGACCTATTCAAGGTCATTGGGCTTTTACACGCCGATCGAGATAACAACGCACGACCAGCATTTGTTCGACCATACCAAGAAAATGACGTCATTTAAAGATTTCAACGCTCTAACCCACAGAGCTACCACCCGGTCTCAAGTTATCACTTCGACCAGGATTAGAATTCTAATCTAAGGAAACGACTAATCCTCAAATAGGGCAATCATTGTTAAAACAGAATATGTCAACTTAAAGAGGCGAGCTCTTAATTAGTTCAAAGTGTTTCGTTTTAATCTCTTTTCCGTTCGCACTTTAAATGTACCTTCATGACCGTATTTCATTTCAAAAGCCGGATACACAACTACTTAGGTTAGCGGCGATAACCTTTGACCCTTACTTAATTAATTAATGAATTTAATTGAACATTAGTAGGCTATAAGGCCTATTTTGTACTAAGAATACGACGCAGGAACACGGGTCTTTACAACGTGACAGAATATGGCTGATTCTGAAAAGTGGGCAAGGTTTCCCCAAGGAGACTCCCTTTGAACCGGCACCATGACTAGTGCCACCTAAAAACCACACGGGGCGCCGAGGCACTCGGATGCCCCCCTCCCCCTGTCAATAACTGGCTACGTCATTATATTTTATATTATATATCAAATAGTATTATATTATAATAAATAGAAATTCGCTGACCTTCAACAACAAGGATGGTAAGTACTAAATAAAAAGTTATAATAAAAATTGCTCATGTCTTAGGAATTTGACAAAACTGACATGAACATTAGTTTAATATGATGACATGGTCGATTAGCACGTCATTCAAGGGATACGATCTTCTAAAAAATAAATGAACTTTACCAGCTGATAGAACTCAATTTAAGCTGTAATTATAGTCGTCTAAATATTTGCTTTACCAGCTGATAGAACTTTATTTCAACTACACGTAGCACATTTAGAAATATAATTTTCGTTCGTCTGCAATCAAATTAAAAGAGGACGCTTCAGTCAACGGAAGGCACGACAGTGCAAGTTTCTATACCTTTATTAGCATTCTCCTTAACAGTAAGGCTCTTAAAATGTATATATGGTTAAAGTCAGAATGTTACTTCATTGCAGACGAACTACTAGTCGGTCTGTATCTCTGAAAAGTGTTACAGATATCACGAAATAAGTTCCTTTGGCTGATAAAGTGAAAATTTAACAGAACCAAGAATTTTCGTCTTAGATATTTGTATGAAAATATTCAAAGGAAATTTACCATCGATTTCATGATTTTTGTTTGGAGGACCTTGAATTGATAAAAACACAAGCTGATTAAAATCTAATCTCTGAATTTAAACTGTTTAAATTTCTCTTTGATCATTTATAAGTCATATCAATTTACATCACAAACCATTATAATGGTAATGACGACTGATAACGCCATGCAATGTGCAATAAACGTTTAGACTAAATATTTGGCTATCTAAAGAAGGCTAATGAATAGCAATGAATGTCCTGCTATTCTGCACTTGAATGGGTTAATGAAGACAAATGTGCCATACAGTGTGCAATTAGGGAAACTCGTCATTACAAAAAAAAACACAAGCCTTGTCTCTTTTAATTTCGAAATTCCGAGGGATCTCTTATGCATACAAATCTCCGTCACTGACAAGGGCTGGTTGGGTAATAGGACCGGAAGGATGGGGTCAGATTGAAAAATGCGTTCAATTAATGATCTATTTAATGAATGAATGAAATGGATATATATTACCCATCGTTCTAATTGGGATAATAATGTTGGTCGGCTACATGCAGTGTGCAATGAGGGAAATTTTCCAAGAAAGAGCTTTATCAAAAGCACCGATAGGAGGTGCTTGGGCTAAGGATGCTGGCAAATACATGCAGTTGGTAATGGGGGAGATTATGCGAGGAAAGAAGAGTATTAAGAACGCTGAAAAAGACATGATCTATCAAGAACATAAATACCTTCCTGCTTCTGATTCGCCTAGTGATGTCGACTGCATGCAGTGGGTAATGAAGGAACTTTTGAAAAGAAAGAGGAAAATCAAGAATGTATAGAGGTCAAATGCAGTGTGCAATGAGGGAAATTTTCAAGAAGAAAAGAAGAAGTATTTTTACTATCTAATGTAGGTTAAACTTAAAGATAGTACCAGAGAGTGACTGGTTGTTTATTTTATACCGCTGATAACTTTATTATCTTCCAGTTTTCATGAATTAGCAAGTACAATAACAGCTTATTAGTCTATTATCACTCGTTATTACAGAGGTTGCATTAATAAGGCCATTAGAAGGAAAGTAGTTCAAATATTTTCATATCCTACTGTTCTGCACATTTTGTAATGGGATTCTTTAGCCTAATGAAATCAAATTTAGTTTATATCCTACTGTTTTATAATATACAGATAGTTCAATAAGATACAGAACAGTAGGATATTAAACTCCATTTCATTTCATTAGTCCAATAAGATACAGAACAGTAGGATGTAAAACTCCATTTCATTTCATTAGTCCAATAAGATACAGAACAGTAGGATATAAAACTCTATTTCATTTCATTAGTCTAATAAGGTATAGAACAGTAGGATATAAAACTCCATTTCATTTAATTAGTTCAATAAGATACAGAACAGTAGGATATAAAACTCCATTTCATTTAATTAGTACAATAAGATACAGAACAGTAGGATATAAAACTCCATTTCATTTAATTAGTTCAATAAGATACAGAACAGTAGGATATAAAACTCCATTTCATTTCATTAGTTCAATAAGATACAGAACAGTAGGATATAAAACTCCATTTCATTTCATTAGTTCAATAAGATACAGAACAGTAGGATATAAAACTCTATTTCATTTCATTAGTCCAATATGATACAGAATAGTAGGATATAAAACTCCATTTCATTTCATTAGTCCAATAAGCTATAGAACAGTAATAGATCGTACTGTTGCCAAAGGAACATAGAGTTACTGTGGTTTTACTAGTGTTCGGTACAGAAACAGTGTAAAAGAGTCTGAAAACCATAATTTAACCCCCCGGTCACCGTCTAGCGGTTGAAAGATGTGACAGAGTGAAAATTTGACGAAGTGTGTATGTGACAAACAATCTCATTATCGCGGGGTTTAAAAGGGAAAGACCGCCATTATCATTTTAATATTATAATGAACTAGAATGCAGCTCTCCCGGATTGTTTAAGGCCTTTTTAAGGTCAAGAAATGCATTAATTAGAGCATTGCTTGAGGGCTGTAGCACAGTCGGTTAGAGTGTTGAAATCTTTACATGACGTCATTTGTTTGGCTCGTATCTCACTCGACGTGTGAACTTTGCATAAGTCATTTATCCCTATTATTCCAATCGACCCAGCTGTAAATTGGTAATAGAATCAGAATGAAGGTGAAGGACACTCCGGAAGGATGTCCCCGATATAATGATAATAATAAAAATGAAACCTTTAAAAGAAATTGGTCGGTTTGGGGGTCTTGTTTTGTTCCAAGATCAGATTTCGTGTTTGTATTTCACCCTCAAATCACACTCTGTATCAATACGAGTAAAGTTACATGGACCGGGCTCGAGGACCTTTACCCCCTAGGGCTCAAGTTTCACTCCATATTGAATAATATTTCTATTCCAATGTCTCAGTTCACTCTTTATGTGAAAATCAAGTAACAGGAGATAAAAGGCCCTGCATTCATAACCCCGGATATATTTCTTTAAGGGGACAAAACTCTGGGTATGGTTCATGGAAGGGACAAAACTCTGGTATGGTTCATGGGTACTCATGGAAAGGGACAAAACTCTGGGTATGGTTCACCAAAGGGACAAAACTCTGGGTATAGTTCACCAAAGGGACAAAACTCTGGGTATAGTTCATCAAAGGGACAAAACTCTGGGTATTATTCATCAAAGGGACAAAACTCTGGGTATTATTCATCAAAGGGACAAAACTCTGGGTATTATTCATCAAAGGGACAAAACTCTGGATACAGTTAGAAAGGTAAATCGAACAAAACAGTTCTTTGGGTAAAACTCTTGGTGATCTAACAGGTACATCGAACAAGACGAAATACAGTCCATTGTCCTCAACTAGTCCTAATTTAAAATTCAAACTTTAAGGAGTTAAGATTACGTGTAAATTGATAATGAATATAGGTTATAGAGTCTAATAATTATCTTATATCATTATCAATCTATTGTATATTATAACCTATTTATTCTATATCTATCAGCAGTGGCGGCACCAGCCTCCTGAGACTGGGGGTACAAATAGGGGAAAGATTGGCGTAATGAGGGAGACAGCTGTCGAGGCTGAATTCAAAATGCGGTAACTCTGTCGTGGTGTCGTAGTATCAAGCCTCTTAAGGGACGTCTGAGAAAGTTCTACCAAAACGATTTCGGAATATCGAATTGATCTGGTGCATCCTGATACATATTTGTGGGCACAAACATAAAAACAATCATATTTTTAGATTTGTTAAGAATAACGTGGAAGTACAAATGAGTTTGCGAACCATTTTTCTAGGGGTTCAAATGCCCCCTCTCCCCTGTACCCAAACCGGTGCCGTCACTGTTTATCAGTGTCAACAATGTTTGCTCAGAATCCAAGATGGTTGATGATCGTTATCGGCCAACTATTATCAAGATTTGACTTTGATTTAGAAACAATCAGACGTTTAGGATCTTTTTTTTCAGCTGGTCCTTGGCCAAAGCTCTTGGTAATGATTTAACAAGGATAACAACCTAGGTTCTCTAAGATCCTTTCTACCAGCTGGTCCTTGGCCAAAGCTCTTGGTAATGATTTAACAAGGATAACAACCTAGGTTCTCTAAGATCCTTTCTACCAGCTGGTCCTTGGCCAAAGCTCTTGGTAATGATTTAACAAGGATAACAACCTAGGTTCTCTAAGATCCTTTCTACCAGCTGGTCCTTGGCCAAAGCTCTTGGTAATGATTTAACAAGGATAACAACCTAGGTTCTCTAGGATCCTTTCTACCAGCTGGTCCTTGGTCAAAGCTCTTGGTAATGATTTAACAAGGATAACAACCCAGGTTCTCTAGGATCCTTTCTACCAGCTGGTCCTTGGCCAAAGCTCTTGGCAATGATCTAAGAAGGATAACAACCTAGGTTCTCTAAGATCATTTCTACCAGCTGGTCCTTGGTCAAAGCTCTTGGTAATGATTTAACAAGGATAACAACCTAGGTTCTCTAAGATCCTTTCTACCAGCTGGTCCTTGGCCAAAGCTCTTGGTAATGATTTAAAAAGGATAACAACCTAGGTTCTCTAGGATCCTTTCTACCAGCTGGTCCTTGGCCAAAGCTCTTGGTAATGATCTAACAAGGATAACAACCTAGGTTCTCTAGGATCATTTCTACCAGCTGGTCCTTGGCCAAAGCTCTTGGTAATGATTTAACAAGGATAACAACCTAGGTTCTCTAAGATCCTTTCTACCAACTGGTCCTTGGCCAAAGCTCTTGGTAATGATTTAAAAAGGATAACAACCTAGGTTTCACTGGGATCTTTTCTGCCAGTTGGTCATATGTATAATTTATATCTTGGGCTATGAATCTTTATTTTGAAGAAAAATTTCAGTTTCAAAAGTGGTCATTTTGAATTTTGAATAAATATTTTGGACAATCAAAAGACTCTCTTCAAAGGAGATGAATCTCAATTTTGACGACCGTCTCGCGTTCCCCCCTGTACTATATTGGTACGGGGTATGTCGATTCTTTTACTCGTGTCAACAAAAACTGATCCCCGATTTTCTTCAATGGACGTAAAGTGGGGAATTATTTCAAATATTCGTACACACGCGACATTTTCAATATAACTGAAGAGATACTATGGCCTACATGTTTGGTCTGATCGTCAAATATTTTGGCAACAGTCAATAAAGTTAGTCGAGTCTCTCTTTAAATTCATTTCATTTAAAGGAAACCCTCCTCGTTATATCTTTATATCAAAAAGCTAAGTCTACTTTGTTCTTTTCTGACAGCATTAATGTTATCCGAAATTAATTCTAGAATGCAGAGGTCACTTAAATGAAATGGAGTTTTACGTCCGTCTTATGTGTAATGGTGCTGGTTTAATGATGACCGTGCATTGTGCAAATAATGAGGAAAGCTTTGCCAGACACACTTAAGAAGACTATTATCAAGATATCTTAATCAACTAAAAACAGCCCGTCCCTCCCCCTCCCCACCCCCCCCCCCCCCCTACCAAAAAAAGGGGGAAAAACACAAAGAAATTGTGCTGTGAATTTTTTTTTACGTGGGCGTGCATCTTTAATTACGATAAAACAATTCGCTGAATTTGTTGAATTAATGAAATGATTGAAGTCTGATTGCAACGTTTCGGATTTCACCTTGTGACGGCGGTACTAGTCTCCGGTGGAGTCGAATGTCCTTTAATAACATACTTATATACTTTACTCGTTACTACGTGTGTTTACACAGACATAAACTTTGATATTGTAGTACATTTGATACGGTTCGAGAGAGGTTTTATGGAAGGGGATAAGTGACAAAACTTAGCTACTACATGAACCTGCGTGTATGTTTTAAGCATAGCCTCTACTTTTTCTTATTTGTATGTTTTTTTATATTTTTAGGGTGGTTTTATGTAGGGGAAAAGATGACAAAATTTAGCTACTAAGACACCTCCCCCCCACCCCATGCATTGTCAAGAAGGAAAGTGCAGGGCAGCCCCTTATCGACAGAGCTAAACGTTAATAACAAGCGACATAAAAATAATAATATTTTATATTTATAAGAATACAGTATATAACAATATATAATAATACAAAGTCATCTTAAAAAACATAATAGTATGGAAGGTTAACTCTGCCAAAGGAATTGTCATGATTTGTAGGCATATATATAAGTTGGGGAAATTTGCATCTTTGTCAAAATGAGGTGTCATGATAGTGCATACAGTGTTTGTATGGAAGGTTTTCTTTGTCAGAATACATTATACATCGGCATAATTACTCAACGTTAATTTGTATGTGTATGGAAGGGTAAACTAGTCAAATTTGCTGCATCACTTTATCATAAAATGTGGATACGCAATTGCTTATCAAATCGAATGTGTATGGATATGTATGGTGGCTGATAGATCATTGATAAGATCATCGGCATGCATGTTTACAATAATAGTTACCTCCCTTTATCAATAAACCTCAATTTAAAGAGAATATTATGCTGTCGATTCCTCCCCCCGAAAGGTGAGTGTTGCTCGAACAACCGGTATCTTATTGTATGCATACATATAAATATATAACTATCCGCCAAGTCCTAAATATAAATACTACTACATGTATCAAGATAGTCTTTGACTACAAGACATTTTATTAAATGGTATTCCCTTAATTGGATATTTGTTGTGTAAGATTCTGCGTTTAACTCCATATTCATTCATCATTCACCATCAGTGATGATTCAATTCACTGCACAGTCCTTCTTCTTTCTGGAATGTTATGGCTCCATCTCTCTACGTGTTATCAGTTCAGAGTAATCTGTCGAAACGTTGCAATCTGAAACGAGAGAAGAGAGGCCGAGGGGCATGGTGTTAAGCACTGTACAACAAACACGCAACAATAAGCTGACAAATTAAGACAGTTGTCGGTCAGATTACAATTTCGTTCCTTGTTTGTTTTCTAAGATTTTTCTTCTCCATTGTAATCTAACAAGCATTCTACCACAAATTCGTTCGAATGACGTTATTCTTAACCAATCAAAGCGTTTCATGTAGAACCCATTTTTTGATAATATAACGAATTGTGGGATAGAAAAACCGAAAGTAGAGTCATATAACAACCTCTTTAAGTTTCACTATCTCACAAATTGTTAAGTTATCAATGGATACAAAAATACCAGAAAACAAAGAAGATACTAAATTGTTTCTTAATTTTAATTAGATGGGACCCTTGTAGACATGCATCACAATAGAGACATACATTAATGGCACAATTGCTCACAAAATACATTGTCAATCATAAGAAGCATTACTGTACCTTTAAGCTCTTTGAGCTTTTTAAGCTTTTGATGAGCCAAACACCAAATTTCATCCAAAACAACACTCAAGCAAGCACCGTACAATTTCTTACATGGATTCAAAGTTAGTCTCTCACACATAAATAAAGTACATGGATAAAGTAATGGCCATGCATTAGACTTACTGTTCACTTTAATAGCTCAAAGGGTCAGAGAATGCTTAATACAAGCACCATACACAACCGATCACAATTTAAGCTCATAGCTCAGTTCATGCTTCCCACAGGATTTTAAGCTTTTTTTTAGTTCAGATCAGAAGCAGTTTTCATAGTTTAAGCTCAAAGCTTATTTTAGGCCAAGAGCTAGTTATGTCATTTAAGCTGAAATATTAAGCTTCATGCTTCACAAATATAGTTTAAGCTTCAGTTTAAGATCAAAGCTTAATTCAAGCTTAAATGACCATTTTGGACTTAACCTTAGATAAGAACAAGTTCTAAGAATTAAGCGCAAAGCTTCGGTAACTTCTGAACAAGTCTCTCTTAAACGTTCATCTCACCTTTACTCCTTTTTGATTTTGTCTATGTATACTTGCCTTCTTCAAACCTATTGTTAGTTCGATTTTGTATTTAATCCAAAGATGTGGACTGACGTTTCGATAATTTGTATTTGCTAGTAGAATAGGACAAACTAAACACAAAATGTATCATGCATACACATAGAAGTATACTGTACCGCCATACTCCGGACGAACTGATCCCTTGATCAAAGTGTCACTAAAGGTTTACATAAGGACTATGTTATATATATGACAGGGACTAGGAAGTATTGTAAAAGATGTGAACGCTCAATAGCTTAAAGTTGCATCAAAATTGGAGATGCTCCTCGGATGAGTTTTGGTGGTTGAGTATCCTGTTTTCATCGTGGAGTAATTGGTAGTCAGGGTCCCTGGTAAAGAGTAAGGCTTCTCATAGAAGAACTCGCTATCCAGTTTATAGCCATTTTGGAAACTGGTGGCACCTTTAGATATGCTGTATTTAATTTTGGCCACCATGTGAATTTTCGGGATGAAAATGACAGTCATCATCAGAGTCGCACACGACACAATGGCAACACACACTGTTGGATCGGAATACTCTGGATCTTGGATAAGGAACACTATGATCCAGGCGATCCAAACCGGCACACATAACCAACAACACCACAACAGAAGCCGAGCTTCTCCCATGTTTTTGGTCTCGTGACGCACCGTAATGGCGTAGGTCGCACACAACAGGATTAACACCATGATGTACACTTGATGGAGAATGTACTCCAATTGTCCATAATGGCACGCATAGAACACTACATTATCCATAGTTTTCGTCAACACTAGTGGTGTCTTGAGCACCCACCACTGAATAGCGATCCCGACTTGCACGACGGTAACGAACACGACAAACAGATACTGATTTAAATTGGACACTTCGCCTCCTAATCCAATCAAACGGTAATCCCGTAGCGACGTCAATTTCACGAGAATGGTAGCAAAACAAAATGCAAAGGCACAACCAGGCATCACAAACCTTAATCCACACAGCGTCTCCGAGGGAGTAAACACAAAAGGCACAATAGACAGAAACAAAAGCATGACTCCCACAAGAAGCAAGATACCCAAACCAACATAGCGACGTGCCAGCGTCTTGTTGCATACTTTATGAACAACATAAACGATAAGAACAACTGAAATAAAGGCTCCGGTTGCGGCTATTGCCACTAACACCGTGGCCCACAGTTTCCCAGTAAAGATTCCACTATTTCTCCAGTAGACGAAGCGATCAGGGCTGCTCTGCTGCTCCGCCACCTTAGTGACGTTGGTGAACTTGACCCGATTCTCACAGTTACAGTCTACTGTGCAAGTGGATGAGGAAAGATATTGGAAGAATGAGGTTTGTAAAGTCAGGACACCGTCTCTCCATACTCCGACCTGAAAAAAAAAACAGACTAAGCTTGAAACCTTTGCACACAAGGAGTTCGGCATTCTTTTGGTATGTGACTTTGAGTAAGAGATGACGCCTACAGTACAGAGGACGACCCTATGGATTATAATCCATGTGTGTTGTATCTATAAATAGACAATAGTACAACTGTGGATCACTCTCTGGAATATTACCCACAGTTGGGATATGTCTGATGTTTCTATACACAGAAAATAGAACTATGGACAGGGGCAATAGAAACTTTGAGAACAGAAAACAATACTAGATATGTTGACTCTCGGAAAGAGATGCATAGTCGAAGAGTGGCATCATGTGTTTCGGAAAGGTGAGCATGAAACACCCATAACAATACTGAAGCCAATCCTATAAAGTCTGTGGACATGTGTGTTGGCCTACCTCATACTGTTGATCAGAGCTGTACGTCTTGATCTGATACTTTTGGGAAATTTGACCATTCTCATTGAATTCCATTCTCTCCTCTCCTTCCCGAAAATACACTTCTAACGCTCTAGAAGGGATCAAGGACATTCCGGATTTCACAAAGTTCGAGCAGATACCATTAGTCAACGGACATGACGCCAGATACTGTTGATGAATAGTGTGTAGAGCAATATCAACCGACCGTATCATCCTAGCTGCCTTCACCGAGAAAGGCCGCCAAGAAATCTTCTGAAGATTAAAGTCACATGACACGCTGCAGTTGAATTTTATTTGCCAATACTGTCTCCACCAATCAGAATTCCTTAACGACGAGACGTCAACATCTGACATAAATTTTTCAAATGCGACATTTTGTTTTCCATTTTTGTCAATGAGCAAAGATCCTTGTGGAACTTTTACATCTAAAACGTTCTCCGAGTTCCAATCGTCTCCGGAAATGTCGATTATCCACGGACGGATGGGAACATCCGTGCTCTGACTGTTGAAAAAAAGTTTAATGTCGGATCTTTTCGTCATCATGACCACAGCAGTGTTGTCTTCCGTCAAATACTTCGCGACTTCAACAATGGACTCCACAGTAGCTCCTAATCCTAGAATTTTTCCGACACAAATTCCACGATTTGAAGCTGTTTTAAGAAATTCTTCGAGAGGATCGCGATAACTTGAATCCTCTGACGTCACGAGATAGATGTAGGTCCAGTTTAATTTAACGAGGAGATCCACGATCGCCATGTTTTTCTGCTGGACGCTGGAATCACCGCTGATCTGCTGAGGATTCTCAATCGAGTTGTATGTAGCAACAGCTAATTTCCCAAGATCTTGAGCGGATTTCACGGCACTGTCCATAGAAGAATTTTCGCCGTGAATGATGTAGGCTAGATTCGATTTAGGAGAAGGGATCAGAAGATCACTGTTGGGGAATTTGAAGTCGCAAGTCTCAAAATTTCCGATCATTTGAGTCGATTTGTGAGGATTTGAACAACTGTCAATAATCATTCCTCCAACACTGACGCGACCTAGCAAATAAGGGTACCGCCTTTGAGCAGTTTCAACAGCATACATGAACGCTTCCGCTAGCTGTTGAGAGAAAATATCGTCTGCGACATCACCACATGTAAAGGGTGACAACCCACTCTGATGTATTGGTAGAACACCGGTGATGATGATTTCACCAGGCAAATACAACAAATCTTCCCCGGATTGTCTCCCGTGTGAACATACGTAGCACTCTGGACACCACGTCTGGCAAACACTGGATGGTATGTCTAGATAACCGCGTTTAGCATTATCAACGTTCGATAACTCTAGTTTCACATTACCTTCAACGTCTACTTCACCTATCTGGAAATCAAATAGAAAAAAATTACGAAATAAAATGAAACAGAGCTTCTAATCCTGGTCTACAGTAGCCTACGACATGGATTCTTACGGATTCACATGCACCATAGAAGTCACCGGAAGTGTGACCAAGCATTACCGGGAGTTTGACCAAGATCAGAAGTAAACAAGAATTCTCACTTACCTGCACAGAATCTAGTTTACCGTTCACTGTTCTGACGTCATACACCTCAAATGGCGACTCCATGCCGGAAATCAGCATACTGAACGTTTCTTCTAATCGTGGCTTCAACGCTTTGAAATCGGAAAACTCACTGCAGACGCCATTTTGTTTTGGACATAGTTCTCTATATACCGCGTTGATAGTGGACATAAGAATATCAACGCCAACCACCACTGTTTTGTCTGCGTTCGATTTATCGGTCTCGTTCGATGTCGTTTGGAATTCTTCGATCCATGGTATGACGTCATCTGACAAAGTGTCATTTATGCCGGGAGTTTCCAGCCACGTGCGAGGTCGAATCACTAACGCGTTTTCCAAAAATGTTGGATATTTAATCGCAATAAGAGCTTCAACGTTCCACGGAAACATGAAGAACTTTTGTTTAGAACTGGAGGAGTTGAAGGATTGGAAGGAGTCCAGAATCTTTACCGTGTCGTCCAGAGTGGTGAACAAGATCGTTCCAACGTCTTTCGTGTTCATCAAGGTATCTTGAGGAAGATAGTCGTCCACACTCGGTCCTATCTCGATCACTTCCGCAACGCACAAACTCTCTCCGACGATTCGTTCATGAAATTCGTTGACCATTGATTTTAGATTTTTATTCGCCGAGTAAATAATCCTAAAATATGTCCATTTGACCTTCTGAAGGACCTTGATCAATGATTTGATGTAGTTCAGCTGCTCATCGAGTCCAAATCCGAGAGGGGATACGGTACCAGTGATTTTCGGACCGGAAGTGGTTGCCATATTGTTAATATCGTCAAAATAGTTAAAATATCCAGTAGTTCTGGTTGGTGGAAGGCTGACCATGTGACCAGAGGCATCTTTATAATTATAAATACAGGATTCTACGTCACTAATCCTGGATTTGAGACTGTCCGTAAAAGGGCATGAATCGAACACCACTCCGCCAATAGTAATGTTCTGAAGAGCAATCGTATCGTTATACCTAGTTTTGAAGCTGTCAATGGCGGAAAGAAAAGACCGGGCTGCCTGAAGACCTCGGGGATTTGCGGAACCACATCTGTTACCGATTGATGATTTGTAAATCGGAAACGATCCAACGATAAAAATGTCAGCATCCCGAATGATGATCCGCTCACTCGATGAATATTTGGCATCACACATGGAACACACCAAACAGTTTTCTTCACATTTACTACCGAACACATCTTCCGACAGACGACCTTGAACTTTTACGCTGCCGTGGAGATTTGAAAATGTAGAATCAGTCTGAAAAAAGGATTAAATTAGCCATGAGCATGCGAACCTAGCAACTTCAAGTACTTCTGGTGTGCAAAACATCCATGTCTTATGTATGTTTGACGCAAAACTAAGTGATAGGGGAGGGAGGAAGAATCCATTTTCATCAAAGAGTCGTTTCTTTGAATCATGAGATGTGAGGAGGTGGTAGGAGCCACACAAGTGTACCAAGTAGTTTTCTAGTGCATCTTCCTTTACCTTCAACTGTGGCAAACAATGGATAACGGTTATGAGAGTCCATTCTACTGGTGGAATGCTTGTTGGCTGTTCTATGCTCATAAGAATCTTACCTCCTCTTGGTAGCTTTCAGACAAAGGCACCAACTGGACGTAAGGTTTCCAATTTTCAGCTTGTCCACCATTACTGTGATACTCTATCTGTTCCCCGAGGCTTGCAGGTGAACAGGAGTCGTTGTCAGTAGTGCATTCCATGACAGCGAGCGTCTCAATGACTTTATATAGAGTCCGTACAGCATTTCCGGTAACATGATGACGCTGAGAGGACATAGTTGGAAGGCTGCACTCGTTTTCGCCCTCCGAGCAGTTGAATCTTGGTAAAAGGCGACCAGGCTGTTCATTCAAGTTTTGCTTTTCCGAAATGTATTCCGCTAAACCATCTATGTGAGTATATTGTTCCAATAAAACCATAATATTGTCTCCGAAATTTGAACCTGACACGTTTCCAATATCACCAACCAACAACAATTTGTTTGTGGGATCCATTCGGACGTTTAACAGCTGTTGTTTTGTTAACTGGTCTCCAGTAAACGCAACAACGGCTTTGGGAACAGCTTTGTGTATCGTTAAAGTACCATTGTTCTCAGATGCGGTCTGCAGTTTCTCTTGGCAGATCCCGACCTCTTTCAGCCTTCTAGTAAAGTATTCCTGTTCTGCTCTGGCAGGAGCTGTGGGTAGAGTTTGAACTGATACGTACGTCCAGTTCAGGAGACCAAGAGCGTCAACAGCTGCCTGAAAATACAACACAAAAAGTTGTCGTATTTTTTATATACAAAACAATGGATCAGCTTGTTGTTGGAATTTTTAAAAGCTGAGAAAGATGGGGAACCCATTCTCAGAACCCCAAAGCTTACTTCAATCGATGTATTCTGAGAATTATTGTACTCATGAGCACAGGTCTGCTATTCTAGAGTATTTAGCAGTATCACCAACGTACTGTTAAACTGAGTAAGAACCATACTTCGAAAACACTGTCCGGGGTATCGAATCGTGATCCTGATCTGAACACATATGTACAAGTAAACACACAACAGAAGCTTAAACTGAGCTTGGGCTTTAAGCTTGAATAATTACACTTACTTCAATTCTGGCCAATGGTGTAAGCGACAAGATTTTTCTGTTATCAAAAGTTTCTTGTTCGTCTGCTATGACGTCATCAGTGAACTGTATGTGTGGGATATGAAGATGATGCAACATAGTGGAGATGGCACTTCCGGTTTTAGTGCCAGTATAACTTATAACTCCTGTAAAAAAAAATGGAACGCTTATTTTATATTTTTCAAAATGATTATCTTACTTTGCGTTCGTGTTTAATTAAAACCGATCGAGTTGATTGAAGACATAATTCAGTTGATATTGGTATAAACGAGATTAAAATGGTCTAGTAAAATGATTTTTATAGTATAATAGCCAAATCCAATTGTAGATGAACTATATGCCAAAATTATAAAAAAGGTTATATCGAGTCTAATAAGAATAAATCGAATTACCTGCTAATCTTGTGTCATTTCCTTCTGAAGTTCCAGCTCGGACATACTGACTGAGAATCTCTATTGCTCTCTTATCTGAACCACAGACATCATATACACTTAGACCTGAAATATAAAGCAGACATTTTTTAAATGAAATGGAGATTTATATCCTACTGTTCAGTATCTTATTGGACTAATGAAATGAAATGTAGTTTTATATCCTACTGTTCTGTATCTTATTGGACTAATGAAATGAAATGTAGTTTTATATACTACTGTTCTGTATCTTATTGGACTAATGAAATGAAATGTAGTTTTATATCCCACTGTTCTGTATCTTATTGGACTAATGAAATGAAATGTAGTTTTATATCCCACTGTTCTGTATCTTATTGGACTAATGAAATGGAGTTATATATTTTACTGTTCTGTGTCTTATTGGACTAATGAAATGAAATGGAGTTTTATATCCTACTGTTCTGTATCTTATTGGACTAATGAAATGAAATGTAGTTTTATATCCTACTGTTCTGTATCTTATTGGACTAATGAAATGAAATGTAGTTCTTGAGTTATCAATCGCTAACTGTAGTAAGGTGTTCGTGAAAAATCTTCTCTTATCAGTTTTAAAAAATGGCGAGCCTTTAACAGATTTTTGTCTTTATAAGAGTTGAGATATCAATCGCTAACGGTAGTAAGGTGTTTACTTAACGTTTTATTGTATTGAACCTTTCTATTTCACTTTGTTAACTGAATAAATACTAGTCGAATCAGACATATAATTCTACAGGTTTTTAACCAGGTTAGCAATAGAAATTAAGTCAGGTTTTTTTTACTCGTGAAATATTGACACTTACAACTATCTTGAGTATTTGAGTATTTCTTAATTTGAATTTGGCACTTTAACGTTGGGGTAAATTTAGAAAATTGCTACCTTATTTTATAACCCATGAGAAATGGTGATTTTCGAATAAATAATGTCATTAGTTAAATTCTTTCTTAAGGTATACACTGTGTTAGAAATGGGGTTAGAATATTTTTATGGAAAAAGAGATTCAATTGAAATGTTTTTAAGTGACAGATTCACGCTCATCTTGGGTTAATTTTGGAATAAATGTAGATAGTCTTCAGAAATACTAGAAATCGCATAATCCCTTCAAAAAAAAAACAATCAGTAGGCTACATAACAGATACTATACTTCTCGCCAATTGGTCGAGTTATTTTTTCTAATTTCAGATCAGAATAAGAACAGAAGAAAACCCAATATCAAGACCCTTAATCCTAATTTCTAAATAAAGTGTCTGCTCCACCCTAGGCCTGTACATTTGGGAGAATCAAACCCTCCCTTACCCGAAATCATACTAGGAATTTTACTTTCTATTTCTATATATGTTTTTTTTCTATATATGGCAGATTCTCAAGAAATCGCCTTTTTAACATTCAAACGCAGATAATTCTGGACACACGTGGATTTGAAGGCTCAAATTTCGAAGGTGAGCTGTAAACACTATTACTGATTGGCTTAGCTAAAAAGATTAATCCCGTTTCTGAGACTAAAGTATATTCAAGCAAAAACAAGCTGTAGCTCTATGTCAATCTGATTAAAATATAGCTCTATAATTATATTCAGTATGTCAATGAAATGTAAAGTTCTATTCTAATCAGAAATAAGGAGGTCGTTATCAAGAAAAGTTGGCACGCTATGAGATAGTTATAGCAGTGAACTATGACAGGCATGTGTCGATTGTTGATTGTTAATATTGAAAGTTGAATATTTAATATTTGTATTGACTTGCGGTCAGTAAAAATACACAATCACATGTCAACAGCTTAACATATCTTCTCGTTCTTTCTGGCCGCTGTACGAGGAATATTTTGGCAGTCGTTGATGTTTTGAAATGTTATTATCATACATTTTGCTTATATTTGATGCATATTATATCAAAAAAATAATGTTATCTTTGTGAACTCTCCAAAAGGGATGAGGAAATAATAAAAACAGTAACCAAATTAACAATGTTAGCTTTGTGAACTAGCTGATAAACCCAGTCTCAGGGTGACATCGGGTGTTCTTGAAAGGTGAGCATGTCCTACCTAGCTAGCGACATAAAAACTCGAGTAACCCTTGGTTATGATCATAGAAAGCATGGAACGGTTTCTTACCTATAGAGACGGATGAAGGATTGGTTACGTTCAACTGTTCCATTTTCCATAAAGTTGTGTAGGCCATTTCCATCGTCTGCTCATTGAAATCGCCGCAGCGGCCATCTTGAAATTTGGCATGGATGTCAAAAAGGCAGACGATTTCCTGTTCGCCTGGTACGCGAAATATATGCTCCGTTAACACGACACAAAATTGTACCACGAGTAACACTAACGCTACCGTCACACTCGACATTTTGAATGTCTTTTAGGATCTCATCTCAGCGAAAGCTTGATATAATGGTCGGCTTTGGTAGGTCTTTCAGAGTCGAAGTTACAGATTCGAAAAAATTAAAATCTAAAAATAAAAAAATAATAATATCCATTTAGTCCGATGAAATAAAAAAAACGGACAACAATACAAGCTATGTCGACTCTCTGAAAGGGATGCTGAGTTGACAAACTTAAATACCATATAAACATTATTAGCTATGTGGACACTCTGAAATGGGTGTAAAGTTGACAAGCCTATATATCAAATAAACATTATTAGCTATGTGTACTCTCTGAAAGAATAACAAGTTAATGCTAACCAAAACCACAAATCCCAATTACAAAGCACGACGACAAGATTGAACTTACGCCCGAAAATGACATAAATCCAGTCTCAAGTCAAACACATCAATCCTAATCACAACAATACGTATTTATCCAAAAATACAAATCAAAGTTTCACATATATCATAAACTATTAACTATTTCTTTGTTCTCTATGAAATTTGCATCAAAGTTCGAACTTGAAGTCAAAAGCAGAAATCCAAATCACAGCAAACGAGATTTTTTCCAAAATATACGAAGAAACACAGACTCCAGTTTTACGAATTCATTACAAAAAACATCTCTGAACAAAAATCGTCTCACCTCTTAAGAAAAATTGTATCCTTCTAACAAAAAATCTTGACAAATTTCGTCCGACCTACACAACATTCAATATTGAAATATCAGCCAGGGAGTAAAATTAAGAGAGTACACAATATGAGAATAGCGACCAGGTAGTTAGACTGGTTCAATAATTCTGATGACTGTGTTTACGGTCAATATTAGAGAAAGGCCCATACTAAACATTGCCTTGAGTTTAATATTGAAACATTCTTATACAAATTGTAACAAGTTATACTTTCTCAGTTAATCTTTAAAGACACCCCCTCCCCCTAAAATAAAATAAAATAGAAAAGTTTAAAAAAAATAGTTGAAACCAAATTATCGAAATATTTTAGATTGTTTATATCGCAAGAATTTGGAATGAAATGAAGCTCTCGGCCCCGTGCGCTACAGGCTGGGTACGTAAATCATCCCTCAACAGATGGACATCCAAAAAGCGTAGGCTAATGCCACAGTCCTTGCAAAAATGCACACTGCGAAGCGTTGCCAGTCTTCATTAACCCACACAGGGGCAGATAAATAGGACGTAAAACTCCATTCATTTTATTTCATTTCTACAGATATTACTAAAAAAAAAAAATATGACCTCGCAATATTAACAAAAATTGACAAATTTGTGCACAAAAGGATAAAGAATATTTCCTGTAAGTGGCTATATCCCTTCAAACTAACTATTTGACTTGATCTTGGACATTAAATGATGGAATTTGGCAATGGACTATTGTTATGTTAGTATCGAGACAATAAAACGGTCGGCAATTTTTCTGTGTCTTTGATCTCACATCGTTCTTATGCATCGCTGAGAAATTTAATATAAATCTTTTTAGGAATAGACATTTTTATAATGTTTTCTGAACGATTGGGAAATATTATATCATCGAACATTTTTTAGAATTTCAAAAATTAGTCAGTTGAATATCTCAATTAGCGTCTGTAGAACACAAGTGTCTAGTTCAATAATTACCCGTATCACATACCAAAATGGAATCTGACGTTTTACAAATAATATTACCCTACCTTAAACGCTTTTATAGATATTTGTAACAAAATTAGCCATTCGAACACCACCAGCCAATCTGTAGCCCACAGGTGTCTATCCTTTGAATAAATTGAAAATTACCCGTAGCACGGATAAGAATGAAATCCGACGTTTTACAAATGACAATACCTTACAAAATACTTAGAAATTAGCCAGTCGGAGACCCCAAATCAATAATCGTCCACAGACAATAACTGTCTAGTTTAGACGGTTGAGTGAATTGACAAGCGACATTGAAAGATCTGTATTGACCTCAGTCTAATGAGTAGTATGACTATAGGTAATAAACTAGCACCCTAGAGCTATATACTGACAATAGATAAATACTAGATAATAGAAACATTGTCATTCACATCTCAAATATTTCATTAATTTAATAAATATTCCGCTCTACTTTCAATTAGCTCCAGTGGCTCGACTACCGCAGAGACTGATTGAATCAACTCCACTGGTCCTCACCCCAACGGGGGTCCTCGCCCCATAGGGGGGCCCCACTCTAGAACAATAAACAGGCGAGCATACGTTGAAAAAACTTTCCCGGGGAGAAGCCCCAACCCCAAACTTATTAAGTATTTTCAAAAGCACCTTATAGGTGACGGCAATTTTATTTATTTTTTGGTTCAAAAAGTTTTAAATTTCAAAGATATTATCACAAAAAGCACTTAATGTGACACAAAATGCACTTATATGTACAAATTTTAAGATATGATAAAGCCCGACACATCTAACTCTAACCTACCTTGACGGAATCACATCCCTATAAAAGGCCTACCACGTCCGAGGAACGGGTAGGGAAAGATTTTTCGGGCTAGATTATAACCGTATGTGAACTCACTTAAAAAATTCCTCGTCTAAGAAACAACAAGGTAAATATCTGTAGGGGGTAAAATAGGGTTGTTTAAAATAGGTAATATTAGTATACATACAATAACATGTAGTAGTATATAGAAAAAAATATTATAGGGCATTATCAACGATTTGTAAAGAACTAGGGTTTGGTCGAGCTACCTTCAGACTTCATACATTGTTTTACTATATACGACTCGGTATCCCTTTCAGAGAGTCCACATAATTCTTATTTGGTATTTAGGTTTGTCCTCTCAGCATCCCTTTCAGAGAGTCCACATAGCTAATAATGTTTATATGGTATTTAGGTTTGTCAACTCGATATCCTTTTAGAGTGTCAACATAGCTTGTAATTCTTATGTGGTATTTAGGCTTGTCCTCTCAGCATCCCTTTCAGAGAGTTCACATATGTAATAACATCTATTTGGTATTTAGGTTTGTCAACTCGACATCCCTTTCAGAGAGTCCACATAACTAATTTTTACAGCATTGTCCACATTGATAGGTAACTGACATTGAGTTCTTTCAAGGGCTTTAAAGAATTTAGAGGACTAGGTAATTTAAAATTAAGTGTGGTCTGTAGTTTCAATTCAAATACTGGTTTCAATAAGAATATTTATATATTTTCTATAGTAGACCACTATTGTCCACTCTAGTATTATATTTACTATTCAATGTCCGTGGGAAGGTCAATATTGGATGATAAAAATTAGGAACGGACAGAGGGGGTGGGGCTATCTCTACACTTCTACACAAGTTACTTGGTTATTGCTACACTCTACAGTGAACAATCAGGGAAATTAGTATTAGAAAAAAAAATGAAAAGATAAAAGCATGCCCTGTCCATTGACAAAACTACGTCGTATTCAAGAACGCTTTCGTTTGAATAAATCCATTAAATAACGGAACAAAATTTTATGGCATACTACTCCTATATCTAATGATACACAATGTTTCAACAATTTACACTGTCATCATCCAGTACGCTAATAATTTGAAATGAACAATAAAAATGTAAACTTACCTGTGAAACGGAATAGTGGAAATATTCAAACCGTCACGCCTCGGTATTATCTATTAGACGTTACATATTATATAATAACTGTAGAGTCGTGATCAATAGAAATAGTTCGAACTATAAGAGTTATATCTATATGAAATTTTTCATTATAACAAGTTGGTTGCTTTGAAATGCTTTTCGTCCCTTGTTGAAATTGTTTTCATAGTTGTACTGCAATTTTGAAGGAAGGTTTCGATTTGTATTAAAGGAGCACTGATATGCCTTTCTTCCTTTTGGTGGTTTCTGAATTGACAAAACGTTATTATTGATGCATTAATATGAATTAGATAAAGTCCTGTCTTTATAGATTTCTTTTATTTTAAAAAGCGTTACGGGTGGTCATAGTTGAGCTTTATCAAAAAGTTCTATATAAAACGTCTAACTAAATATATGTGCTTGACACAAATGTCAAGTCCGGGTCCATAACTAAGGGCTACGGTGGATGTAGTGGCCTTACTAAAGATGTAAGGCAAAACCCTAAAGCTACGAGGACTATATCACTCACAATGAGGAAAACGAAACCTCAAATATTCAAGGAAAGGGTATGCCAATCATTAAATTAATGTGGGCAAAACACACCAACCTCTATTATTGTCGATAATACTTTACAAGACATGAATGATTTTACACTGTAAAAAACTGGTCCAACAACTTTTAATAGAAATATAACTACGGTCCTTTTCATTCATATACTACTCTGATTCTTAAAATACTTACTTCATTAATACAACACCTGAATTCTTTCTACTCTGGGAACGTCAGGAATGGTGGGGAGGGGCAGTGGCGGTACAAATAGGGGGCAAACTGACCTAATGGGGGAACAACTGTCACGATTGCAATTTAAATGCGGTACCTAGGGCGCGTCCGAGAGGGTTCGTATCCAATAAATGTTAAAAAACTGAATTGATTAAGTTCATTCCGACACATATTTTAGGGCAAAATCGTATAAAAATCACATTTTTTAATGTGTTTGAAATGAAGTGGGGGTACATATCATTTTTTTGGGGGTCGAAATTTTAGTCTAATTGAAACAAACATGAACATTCTTGAAGGTTTGGTACGTCACAAAAGAAAATTAGTTCTGTTGGTACGAGCTAGTGGTAACATTGATTATGATGTTTGATAAAAAACAACACAACCAATGAGTCAATATCAAACACGTAAAAAAAAAACCACTTTGGGGGTCTTTCAATATTGAAATAATACTGTGATTTCACTCTATGTCAACTAAACCAAGTGCAATATGACTATACCAGAAGGGAATGCACTTAGGAAAAGGGGAGTGGGGGGAGTTGGTATCAGTGGAAGATGTCCAAGAAATTTGTATTATCTTGAAAGGAAATGGACTGAAGAAGTATTCAAGGAAAACAGCCAAGAAATTTAAATACTGAGAGTTTGTTATTCTTTTAAAAAGAAGAAATTAATATCTTCAACATTTAAAACAACAATTTTTTTCATATCAAATTCAGTTGGCTTAGCTGGAAGAATTAATATTTGTCATAATATGTGCTGGTTATTAGCGCCAAAAGCATGACCAAGTTTGAGTGCGTGTAAAATCCTAACACCTTAATCTGACTATACTATAGTCCACTAACACCCACATAATATATCAAGGTTCAAATAAAAAAAAAAGAACACACATTACAGTTAAAAGGAATGAATTTATTTTTATTAAAATATTTTACAAAATGAAACTAGAAAATGTATTTTTTAAATTAAGGGCTGAGTTTGGATTTTGCGGAAAAAGCTAACCACCAGACCAAGATGGCTACACATGCAGCTACAAATTCACTTTGTATATAACTTCCTTGCCAAAGACCCTGAAAAAAACACACAAAAATTATAATTAAAGAATAAAGCACTGGCTAAACATCAGGGAATTGCCACATGTGGGCTAATGAGATGATGTGCCACAGTGGTAAGCAGTGGTAACTAGGCACAAATATTTTAAGCACAAGTTAGACATGGTGTTTTAGGCACAGGTCATATAGACAAAGTGATTTAGGCACAACATCAATTTAGCCTAAAAGAAGCCTGCCTAAAGTATTGTGTCTGACTTGTGCTTAAAATATCTGTGCCTAAATGACAATGAACTGCCACAGTATGTGTCTGTTGACTTGGAGGCAAATATTAAGTACTAATTTCCAGTCTACAAAAACTGCAAAAGTCTGTAGCTCACAGAGTCTCGGTTTATTGTCCAATCCAAGCTTTTTCCATCTTTATGTGCTTGAAATGAAATGAATGGAGATTTACGTCCTACTTTTCTGCACCATGTGGGCTAATGAAGACGGATTTATGCGCTTGAGAAGCAAGCAGTATCAATGGAGTATTGAAGATACTAAGACTAAGTAAAATTTAAACTTACAGAATGGCTAATATTAATAGAAAATAATGGTGTTACTGAGTTACTATCTTCATTGTTTCTCTTGGCCTGTAACAAACAATACAGATATAGAACTAATCAGGGGAGACAACTACAATTTACATCAGTATATACAGACCACAACCAGATGTATTTAATTTTTTTCTCTTTTAACAACACCGAATGTAATTGCGAATCTTCTCAATTCAAAAGAAAACTTTTGGACACAATATAAGTTTAGACTGTATAGTTTCTACCTACAAATAAACCTCGTTAGCAAACACTCTTACCTTCTTTAGAGCAGAGAAACTTTCTTCATCATAAAATTTAGCTTCATAAGTTCCTGATCTTAATGCTTTATATTCATCAGTAATACTGATCTGATATTCATTAGGTTTACTGGTTTTTACAGCGGGGATCATTCTACCAGCTACCTCAGCATAAAGATTTACATTCTACAATATATACATAGTACAACATAGTACAACATAGTACAACATAGTTATATAGATGTGGTAAGCTTATGCATGTGAAATATTAAAGATGGGTTCCTTTATTTTCATAAATGAAAATGAAAATGCTAATACTTGTACAAATAGAAAGTAGAGGTGTTCTAATGACTTGGAAAAATACCAATTTGTCTCACATGTTCATAATTTATTCATAATTAGCTAAATTAGAAGAGAATTACAAACTAAGGCTAAATTTAGACTCCATATTTGTTAACATCATCAAATGACTAGAATTGACTGGCCACGTATGGATATTTTAATATTATGAGCTATATCAATATCAAGTTTTTCTCCCACCTGTAGACCATTTTTACAAGTCAAAGTAAACTGAGCAATAAAAACTGTTTCTGTAGAGACTGTCACTTCTGAGGTGGTATAAGTTTCAGCTGAGACCGAGGGACCTAGACAGGTGTCCGCTGAAAATAGATTATATTGTCAAATAAAATGATGATGAATATTAACTAAGGGTCTCCTTAGACAAACATTTGTACCAACCATTTTGTTTTAAGTACAGTATGATGGTGTTTCTCAATGTAAATTTCTACACTTACAGATTTTCTAACCATAAGTTTTTGAAAGGTTTTTTTACAAGTTCAGACCAAAGACCTTAAAACTTAACATTCCTTCGTTGCATTGTGCACAGAAGCCAGAAGGTCCAGATTATGGGTCTACAATGTTACTTATTATGTACTGGTAATCAATTCTATGCAAAAATCGTCTTTATTCTAGTTCTACAAAGGAGGGAATTTCTTTTATAGCTTTCCTTGTTTCAGAGAAGATAACTGAATTACTAATGCCAAAACAAGGCTTTTCAGAATGCGATCATCTGCTATCCTATGATATTGATGCCACGCAAGCAAGCACTGAGCACAAAACAAAATAAAAACAACCACTGTTTTGTGGTTCAATCCTGCAAATAACACATCAATTCTAACCTCATCGAAATCCAAACATTACAAACTAAACATTCATGATTTGAAAAAAAATTGTAACAATACCTGAAGCAAAAATTGGTAGAAAAACAAGGCAAGCTACGAGAAACATCTTGTGTGTGGTGGCTGCCATCTTGAAAGAGAACGTGTCACTGAAGAGCGAGACGGAAGAAAGATAACTCTGCTATAAATCACTTAGCACAGACCACAGCCATTGGCTAAGGAAACCGACAGGTGTTAATGGGATAGATTTAGCCTGAGGGCTAATTTGACAATGCAAGAGGATTAAAATAAGTCTAATGTGGCCTTTTTCCTTTTCAAATTTACCCAAGCGTAAGATAAAACCCCTAAACCCCTAACTAAATACTGGTAGAATAGGCAGTACTTGGTTAGGGAATGGCTGCATTTGCTTTATATTTTGATAAACGCTTATATTTATTTGGTGGAACATTTGTTAAAATGTGGAAATATTGAAAGAGAACTCTCTCAAATTACTTAAAATGCAGAATATAATTTGGCGATGGGTCCCTCGAGTCCAAAGTTTTGCTTCTGCAGTCGCCGGTGTGCTGAAACCAAGCGAATGTCTGAGGATAATGAACGAAGTGTCAGAGGTCGTCTTCATGAAATTTCACAAATTTTCTTACGCCCTGTCGTTAGATCTAATATGGTAGTATCTTGATCAAATTTTCAAGAAATATAAGAAATTTTATCAATAAATAGATTTAATATTAAAATATAATAAATTAATAATACAGAACTGAAAATTACTAAAAAAAATATCACAAAAACGGCCCGTAGGCTAAATACAATAAAACAAAGCCGAGACGAGAAGCCAAATCACAAACAGGTATCGGGTATCCAAAGGAGTAATCAGGCCATACGAAGCAGAAATTTAACTTTAAACTTTTGAAAAGCAAAATACAGTTTTCCCTTTTGATTTATGATTCAAAAGAGTTCGAAAATTGTCTGGTTTTGGTGGTCGAAATGGTTAATTTCGATGCCTTATTCCTTTTTAAATGCACTAAACATGAGTCCTAAAGATTCACAGCATGGATCTAAACAACAATGGACACACATTCCATAAAATTTCTTTAAACAGCCACATTCTATTTCTAATACTTTAAATAATGGAGTAATAAACCAAACATGAGTAAAGGCGATACTAGCAAATTCACAGCCCCATTCAGCAGCTATACAGATTCCACAACATAGAGTAGCTAATTTATACCAGAAATTCTTCCAGAAATTAAAACAACAATAAGAAGCTTTCCAAACACAATCTATACTGTGAGCACCATCAGGTTCGGCCAAGACATCTTCAAATTCAACCTGAAAATGAAAACAATTTGGGTATAAAACTTCATTTCATTTCATTATACAGAACAGTAGGATATACAACTACATTTCATTTCATTAGTCCAATAAGATACAGAACAGTAGGATATAAAACTATATTTCATTTCATTAGTCCAATAAGATACAGAACAGTAGGATATAAAACTCTATTTCATTTCATTAGTCCAATAAGTTACAGAACAGAAGGATATAAAACTACATTTCATTTCATTAGTTCAATAAGATACAGAACAGTAGGATATAAAACTATATTTCATTTCATTAGTCCAATAAGTTACAGAACAGAAGGATATAAAACTACATTTCATTTCATTAGTTCAATAAGATACAGAACAGTAGGATATAAAACTATATTTCATTTCATTAGTCCAATAAGTTACAGAACAGAAGGATATAAAACTACATTTCATTTCATTAGTCCAATAAGATACAGAACAGTAGGATATAAAACTCCATTTCATTTCATTAGACCAATAAGACACAGAACAGTAGAATATAAAACTTCATTTCATTTTTTAAACTAACTCATCGTAAATAAATACCTTTACCAAAGCAAATCTCGTCTATTATTGTGTTTCCCGTTATATTACCCTCTTGGACTATTTGAGTTTTAACATATTTTATTAAACTTACCCCGACGTGATCGTTGATGTTGTTGGGATCTCGGTTGACTAAATCAAGATTTTCCATTTTCAAAACTAAAACAGCAAGACAATACGAACTGACTTTCTTTAAATGTTGGAAGTGTTTCCGATAGTATCAACTGAGCTCTGAAAGCTTAAGTTAGCTCCGAAATTTAATGGAGGTTGCGTTAGTGACTGTTTGAACTCCGTAAAGATCCACTGAGCTGACTGAGGGCTGGAAAGTTGCTGTATGATTTTTGTTACCACGACATGAGCCTTAAATATGGACAGAAGTTGTTTCTGTTGTGTGTTTCCATGACCATCGGTAACCAAAATACAGGACAGACCCTCATTAAGCTAATGACGTAATCAAATCAATGGAATCGGATTAATTAACGCTATAATCCCGTTATGATTAAAGTTTCATATTTATCGCGAGATTTACGTATTTTCTTCTATTAATGCGATCAATCGCAAATTAATCCAATCTGTTTGACCTTGAAGATTTGAATTGTTAGACGATTTTATTGTACGTCGGTTCGAATTTTCGTAATAAGAAAAAACATTTTTAACTCTTAGATAATAGCTCGCAAGAAGCGGAAGGGTGTTCAATCCAATCCATTTATGCTTTGGAAAGTGCACTTACCTGTGTATAAAAAATACTAATAAATGAGGGATTGATCATTTTGGCATTTCGTCGTTTGGGACCGGACGTGACGTTAATCTATGTCATCCTGTCGTCACATGTGTTTTACACAAGCACCCCCACCCCCCTCCGAAACAAAAAAAAAAACAGATTCTTATAGATCGAATTTGCCAAGGAACATACAAAGATACAGAACCATTTATATATTTTTTTTATTCTTTAAAAGGTGTATTAGGTCTTGTACCCAAGGGGCTATGTCTTTGCCTGTCCTCCAGGCCTTGGACCACAAGGCTCGCCATATTAACCCCAAGTCCCGAAGCCATCTGTTTCTCTAAACAGAAGCACGAATTCCCACTGGAATCATAACTATACATCAATATGGGCAAATATGTCGTTAAATGACCAATAGTTAATCAAATCTTCCAAATGAAATTAAAAATTTATACCATTTTTCACTCCAATTTGATCATATGACGCTTTATGACTAATGTTGTTTAGATCTTTGGTAAATATTATCATTTATCAAGCGCAAACATTGTAAATTGTTGAAACGTTGTACTTATTTAAATTCAAGAAAGTGATAAAATTGTATTCTAATTCATTAATCTCTGTGACTTGAGACTGCCAACGTAAATTGTTGAAACCTTGTGTTCAATAAAAAAAAAATGTAGTAGTATACCATATTCTAAACATAACATGATATCAACGTAAATTGTAGAAACGTTGCGCACAGAGAAATGCTGAAGTAGTTTAGCATAAACTTGAGTTGCAATGCAAATTGTAGAAACGTTGTGAAAAGTTTTGTATATGAAATTCTGTGGGACAGTAACCCCTATTTGTTTTTGAATTAGGAGGGGCAATATTTCTTCGACAGCTGCCCCAAAAGGACCCCGTTTAGATGCCCCGTCTCTTACGTCTCTAACATTTACGATACGGGCATAAACACGTCTTAATCGTAACAGTACTGGTAACAAATGGTCCATAATAAACACAATGGATAATCAAGGGTTAACGATAATCCGGGGGCTAATTAGCCACTTGAATGGTAGAAAATAGAATAAGCTCATTACCAATGTGTAATCATTGTAAACAGCGATACAATTGTTTACATGTAAACATATTATCAACCACCAACGACCGTCAACAAACAAGATGGCCGATACACCTTGGTATATTGTGATATATAAGGCTTCAAGATCAGTAGAACAAGCATCACATCGTTTTATGAGCTTTGTATAGCTCTATAGCACCGAAAGGGACGTTTTTGTTTTGGACTTTGTCGTTTGCGAACAGGCAACGTTATCCTTAGATAGCTGACGGTTTTCTTCACTAAAAGTAGAGTGACCATAATCTGAAGGACTTAAGATCTAAAAGAACTTTCGTTTTAGCTTTTGGAACCATTTGAAGCAGCTCCTCTACAAAATGCAGAACCTTGATTTAGTCAATCGAGACCCTAACAACATCAACGATCACATCGGGGTAAGTTTACAAAAGATTCTTCTGTTCTTAAGATTCTATCTTATTGGGCTAATGAAATGAAACAGAGTTTTATATCCTACTGTTCTATATCTTATTGGACTAATGAAATAGAGTTGTATATCCTACTGTTCTGTATCTTATTGGGCTAATGAAATGAAATGGAGTTTTATATCCTACTGTTCTGTAATTATTGGACTAATGAAATGAAATAGAGTTTTATATCCTACTGTTCTATATCTTATTGGACTAATGAAATAGAGTTGTATATCCTACTGTTCTGTATCTTATTGGACTAATGAAATAGAGTTGTATATCCTACTGTTCTGTATCTTATTGGACTAATGAAATGAAATAGAGTTTTATATCCTACTGTTCTGTATCTTATTGGACTAATGAAATGAAATAGAGTTTTATATCCTACTGTTCTATATCTTATTGGACTAATGGAATAGAGTTGTATATCCTACTGTTCTATATCTTATTGGACTAATGAAATAGAGGTGTATATCCTACTGTTCTGTATCTTATTGGACTAATGAAATGAAATGGAATTATATATTCTACTGTTCTGTATCTTATTGGACTAATGAAATGAAATGTAGTTGTATATCCTACTGTTCTATATCTTATTAGACTAATGAAATGAAATAGAGTTGTATATCCTACTGTTCTATATCTTATTGGACTAATGAAATGAAATAGAGTTTTATATCCTACTGTTCTGTATCTTATTGGACTAATGAAATGAAATGGAATTATATATTCTACTGTTCTGTATCTTATTGGACTAATGAAATGAAATGTAGTTTTATATCCTACTGTTCTGTATAATGAAATGAAATGAAGTTTTATGCCCAAATTGTTTTCATTTTCAGGTTGAATTTGAAGATATCTTGGCCGAACCTGATGGTGCTCACAGTATAGATTGTGTTTGGAAAGCTTCTTATTGTTGTTTTAATTTCTGGAAGAATTTCTGGTATAAATTAGCTACTCTATGTTGTGGAATCTGTATAGCTGCTGAATGGGGCTGTGAATTTGCTAGTATCGCCTTTACTCATGTTTGGTTTATTACTCCATTATTTAAAGTATTAGAAATAGAATGTGGCTGTTTAAAGAAATTTTATGGAATGTGTGTCCATTGTTGTTTAGATCCATGCTGTGAATCTTTAGGACTCATGTTTAGTGCATTTAAAAAGGAATAGTACTATCTTAAAGGAACAATTGACCATTTTTCGAAATTATTTTTACCTCAAATCCAGTACTAAGGATTATTCACCCAATTTTGGGTTGCCATCGGCATTTTCTGTGATAATTGTAAATACATATTTTTCGTAATATTTTATCTATTTTTACCCCATTTCGGTTTTACCGACATAATTTGATGATATTTTTTCTCCAGTTACCCAGTTTTGGGTTACCATCGGCATAATCTATGATATTTGTATATAAATGTACATGAATATTTGATTTTATTTTTTTCTACCCATTTTGTGGGTTTCCGTCGGCATATTCTGTGATAATTGTAATATTTTTGGTTTGTAATTTTGTATACCCATTATCGGGTTCCCATCGGCATATTCTGTGATATTTGCATTATTTTGTTTTTTATTTTATGTTCTTTGGATTTTGTGATATTTTCTAATTTTTCTATGTATCTTTGTACCCCTGGACCCTTTTCGGGTTCCCATCGGCATATTCTGTGATATTTGTAATGTTTTCCCCCACTTATGACCCAAATGTGACTAATTAAGGGTCATACCCCATCATATTGTGTGATATTTGTAAATAATATTTGATACCCATTTTGGGTTCCCATCGGCATATTTTGTGATATTTTATAGTATTTTTTGGTTCGTAATTTCTTTAATCCATTTACTGTACAATGTGTAAATACTTTTTCTATTGTAAAAAACCCCTAGTTTGGGTTCCCAAATAAATGATGTCACCTAAATGTAAATAAAACTATTGTGATCAAATCTGACTCTTGACTTAGTAGAGTGTTCCCTTGGGACACCCAATGCCACTTTTGACCCCCTTTGGTATGAGGTATGATTGGTCTAACGGTTGGCGAATCTGTCCTTTTAAAGTAAGGAGAAAATCGACCGAATTTCAATGTATGAAATTCCTTTAATAGCTGAATAATATATTATTGCTATATTACAAATGCTCAATGTACCTTCAAGGGTATATTTTTAATCAAGCAGATATTTTGTACTCCATGTAAAGGTTATTAATATCTGTAAAGCCTACTTCACACTGGCAAATATCGCTCTATCTAATTATGCTCTAGCCCATGAACATTTCTCTCCAACACGTCATCCAGAAAAGCAGTACATGTATATACTTCATTTCATTTCAACAAGTCAGCCACTATTACATATTTACGTTCAATAATATCAAAGCTGGAACCCAACTTAACGAAGGTAAGTAACCCACATAAAATAAATGAAACCAAATATCTAGAGCTAAATGAAACAAAATCAATACATGAAATACATGACTCTGAAATGAAATGGAGTTTTACGTCCTACTTTACTGCTGTATAGAAGGCTAATAACGAAAACTTGTCTGAAATCGATTTTTTTTACTTGCGTCAATGTGACTTTCGCTTTATATTATACAATGCACAATTCAATAGTATTTATTACTTCAATAATTTCTTTATTTTGAAATACAATAGTTATTGTTATTCGCTATTGTATCCGCCATTGTATATGGTGTCTTCGTTTTGTCAACTACCAACAATGGCTCACATACATAACGAGGCGTTTTCATATCACAATATCGCCATTGCAGACAATAATGGAATCCTTTATAGTCAAAATCGGGTGACAAAATGACTTAGTGCGAATACGGGCGCATATATTTTCCCTTTTAAAGAGGGGGGGGGGTGTAATATTGAGGGACAAGAGTTAGGTGCAGAGCATCATCATATCATCACATCTGCAGAATTTCCCGAAACACAAGAAGGGAAATAACTCATTTTATCAAGAAACGCTATCACAGATGTGACATCTACATTGGATTCAGTTTTCAATTTTGACTCATTACCCATGAAAGAATAGGAATTGATACCCTCAGGTTTGTCACAGCCCCTTGCCCCTCTTAGAACCCCATTCACCCAACAAAGGCCCCCTTTTCAGAACCTTACTGACACCAACCATCCTTAATGATCTATTTATTTTGGTTACCAATGTCGATGAATAAGGTCTCAATATAAAAGCAAAAGTCAAATATAAAAATCGTGCCCCTGTTTATAAGACGGTTGGTTCAAGACGTATTTGTTGTTTCGTTTAAATCCTCAGTGTTCATTTCACGATTCAAGATGGATATGCTTAACAGAGATCCCAATGATATCAACGACCATCTGAAGGTTAGCCATTAAATTTCTTCATCGACTTTTGTTTTCGGGGACTCGTGGATCCGCCAAACCACGAATTAATGATCGCACGAAATAAAATAAAAACAAGAATGAATGATGTTAAATTGTTTCAGAAGGTCAAAAAACAATGTTTCAATAATAGTTATGTTAATGTAGGCAATTAGAACAGAGAAAAAAAACATAGTTGTTAACAGTAGTAAAACATAACAAGAAATTTGATCTACCACGACAACATAGGAATCCACGAATTTACGACACACGAATGCTTCTAATTCAACCATTCATTATGTTCTGTTCAATATAAGATTTTCTATTAATGAGCGAGAAATTCTCTTTCAAAGTCTGTCTAAATCATAACAATTTTTGATGCTATTGGCTAAAAATTCCACAGTGAACATGATTCGCAGAAGAATTACGTCAGATCTCGACTGACATGTGTAGTAATGCACATGAAAAACAAACAGTCAATTCTTATCTAAATCCCATTCCTTCCGTTTCAGGTCCAATTTGAAGACGTTATAGCCGAACCTGATGGAGCTCACAGTTTCGAATGTTGCTGGACCTGCACAAGATTGTGTTTTAACTGCAGTAAAAATTGCTGCTACAAGTTCCTTACGTTGATCTGTGCGTTACCATTTTCGCTATGCTGGGGATGTATGTTTGCTGTTATTACCTTCGAGCACGTCTGGCACATTACTCCTTGCCTCCGCAACTGGATGATCAACATGGGTTGTCTCCAGAAGTTCTTTGGTACCTACGTTAACTGCTGCTTGGCTCCCATCTGTGAAGCTATCGGCTTGGCTTGCAGTACTATTATAGTTCGTCATGTGAACGAACCGGGGGACATTTCTAGAAAAGGATAATACCTACAATAGTGTGTGACCAACGCATCAACGGCTAAGTGACATTTGGCTGTGGATCTTCGACGAAGACTTCCAAGATTCCTGATTATTTTGTTCTTAACTATGATTGTGGTTTTTTAACTTTCTGATAATGATTCGACTGTGTTCTTGTTGATGAATCAACTGTGTTCACATTCATGATATATTTAAATAAAATGATTTTCAGTTAGCACGTGTATTTCTTGTTTTAGCTGGTCTAATGAAATAGAATGGAGTTTTATATCCTACTGTTCTGTATCTTATTGGGCTAATGAAATGAAATAGAGTTTTATATCCTACTGTTCTGTATCTTATTGAACTAATGAAATGAAATGGAGTTTTATATCCTACTATTCTGTATCTTATTGGACTAATGAAATGAAATTGGGTTTTATATCCTACTGTTCTGTATCTTATTAGACTAATGAAATGAAATTGGGTTTTATATCCTACTGTTCTGTATCTTATTAGACTAATGAAATGAAATTGGGTTTTATATCCTACTGTTCTGTATCTTATTAGACTAATGAAATGAAATAGAGTTTTATATCATACTGTTCTGTATCTTATTGAACTAATGAAATGAAATAGAGTTTTATATCATACTGTTCTATATCTTATTGGACTAATGGACATCGTAAATAAATTAATCATATTTCGCAAATTCAAAGAAGAAAAGAGAATACACACCTTAATGCCGGGGAGGTATTTTACAGCACATCTTTACAGTGTATTGGAGATTAATCCGAAAAATCATAAGTTCAAGGGTTGGTCCCACGTGAATTATCTACAGATGTTTTCATCATGTCGACGACGAGGAATGTCGAGTTTGTTGACTACAATAGAAATACTTGTAGTTGTATCGCTCTTACACCATCCACTGTTCCCTCTCAAACCTTACCATACCAACATAATGAGTTGTAACGTTAAAAAGACACACAAGAGGTTTGCAGTGTCATAACCATTGAACCATTGAACCATATCGGAGTCACATATGGTTTCTTATCGTATATACGATAAAGGGACTGTGCGCCATTTTTCTTTTTGACCAATCGTACCTTAGTCTCAGAACGGAATTTTTTTTAGCTAAACCTATCAGTAATAGTGTTCACAGCTCACCGTCAAAATTTGAGCCTTCAAATCCATGTAATTTAGAATAATCCGCGTTTGACAGTTAAAATTACGACTTATATTTTCTTGAGACACTGCTATATATAGAAAAGATATTTTAAAAAAAATTCCTTGTCTGGGATATTTTTGGAGGAATTATGCGATTTTCGTACATTTCCAGTACTTCTTAAGACTATTTTCAAGACAAATTCCACAAAGCAAAAATGGCGAACCTGCTTTGTAAGAATATCTAATGTATGATTTAGGCCCAATGGAATAAAGATATGCGCAAATATCCTTTTTATACAGCATATAATCATTATTCTATTTCAAAAATATAACAATTAGTCTCTCGAAAAATAGTTATTGTTAAATTTTTCAGAAATATTCTCATGAATTTGATATTGTGTCATCTGAAGACAATAACAATGGGCCAAAATTTCCAACACATTCAAAGGCTTGAGTATTTGCTTTTACTCAATTTTGTTACGCCGAATGTAAACACTCGTAAAACATATAGACTAGACTACAACTCTTCAAGAATAAATACCTACATACGTTACCATGGCAACAGATTTTAATTTGAATTACTCAAAATAGTCGTGAAATTTGTAACAAAAGAAAAGAAAATCTAAAAATAGAAACTCATGACCAATACTTAATCAAAATGACAAACGCAATTCCTTTTTTTTTGAATGGCAAGTATTGTTTGAAGACTGTTTACCAAATAAGGGATTGTTACCACTATAGGGGTTGTTGCCACCCAGTTGGCGTATTTAGAGGGGCATGCCCCCAGGGTGGGAGGGGGGGGGGGGGTAGATTAAATTAAGTCATGCTCAAGATTCATTTCAGGACGTCGGAAATTCGTTGGCTCCTAGGAAAGCCCCCAGGCTCCGACCTACTCTGTTAGAGACACCTCGCTCCCCCACCCACCCACCACCTTTCAGGCAATTTCTAGACACTCCTCGTTACCACCATAGGGCTTGCTCTAAGAAGTTCTATGCGTTCCAATTCAAATACAAAATTGAACGAATTTCACCAAACCAAGTACAAACAAACTTTTATTGTGATAGTGCAATAATCCACATCTTATGATTTGTTAATTTTATTTTAATATTGTAAAACGATGTCTGATTTCCACGTAACACCATCTTGTGAAAATTTATATCACAGTAGTATACATTGAGTGACTTTTAAAGAAACCAAAAATACGGAATAGAAAATCGACGAAAATAACTCCAAATTGATCAATAAACCATTTTTGACCGGAAAGGCCAGTGCTGGGTCAAACGAATTTTATAAATTATAAACCACGAGATCGTCATTCGGACACGTTTTAAATCGTTTATCAAATGACATTGTAGAGGAGATCAGAAAAAAGGTCGTACTTGTTTTTGTTTTTTTTAGCTCACCACAAGGTCGAGTTTGATTGAAGTATTTTTGTGGTACACAAAGACCAAACCACATGATATGATATTAGAATTCGTGCACTTAAAAATATGTAAAAAATACTTAAAAATTGCACTCCTTTCATATTGTTTTATTAACATAAAACATTGCAAGAGAATAAGCAACTTTAAAATGGTCTCTTTACCACTGTAATATTAGGATAAAAGAAGTAGCGATTTGTCATTGAAAAGCACAATCGAAAGACATTGTCAAAATGAAAAATGAAAGCAAAAAGTCAACTTTTCAAGTTAAAATCAACATCATTAAAAAAAGGTATACGAAAAATCATTCAAACTTAAATATTTGAATATAAGTAAATAGTCTTCAGAAATACCAACAAAATATCTAAAACTAGGAATTCCACTTTCTATTTCAAAATACGTCTTTTCTATATATCACAGAGTATCTGAAATTGACGAGTCGTCATTTTAACATCTAAACGCAGATAATTCTGGACACACATGGCTTTGAAGACTCAAATTTCGACAGTTTGTAAATACTATTACTGATAATTCTGGACACACATTCGATTTGAAGGCTAAAATTTCGAAGGTGAGATGTGAACACTATAACTGATTTGCTTAATTAAAAAAATAATTCCGATTGTTCAAACGGATGGCGAACCTGTCCCTTTACAGTTGTATTATCAACTACGTTTTTAGATGTAAACCATTACACGGAAACATAAAGTTTCAATTCATTATGTTTAGTTGATAAGAATTTGTGATTTCACGAACTAAAAAAAAAGTATTTGTAGGTAAAATAAGTGAAAAAGGTGGACTGTAAAGGTCACGCTAGCGGAGATGTACCCGACACTATACAAATTACAATTAAAACATGCAGAATGATCTAGACTGTCAACAGACGAAAACACGAACACTGGATCAACGTTTAGCTTTTATTACGCCACAAAAGAAAATGTAACCTGATTTGTTATAGAAATGTGTTGATTAATAAACTTTTCACGTTTATTGGGTTGGATTAAATCAAATACAAGGTGTATCTCAATGATGACGTATTATAAAAGTCCACAAAAGAGGGCGTTACGTTCGTAACTTCGGTATATAAAAAGTGTGACTGAATTCTAATTCAGAAAGCAGATTTTAAACGAAGTCGCTCGCATAACGCGGGAGTTATTATCAAACCAAAATGTGGTTACAAACCAGTGTTCTTGTGCTTTGTCTTGGATTATCCAACGCCGCCGTTACCTGGCAGTTACTACCATTCGAAGGGGATTGTACTAAATTCTATTTCCAGATCGGTCCCAACTCCGTCTTCAAGTTCGAGTTGAAATGTAGCAAGGATCAAACGTTTTCAGCCACCACCAAGCAATGTGTTACAAAGTTTGGTCGTTTAGATGACTGCAGTATGCGATCACCACCAGAACTCATAGGTTAGTACATGATTATATTTATTTTCATTTGTAAAACTTTGGAAACCCTTCATTATTCCGAAATATTTGTCCATTAACGGTTTTCAAAACTTAACTATACCAAGAGATATATAAAAATGTTCAGTTTATGTCTTAGAAAATATCTTGAGAGCCATATTTTACGTCATTAAGTGCTGAAAAAACATCCACCAAACGGCTACCGCGATGTTGAATGTTTTGGCGCTTCAATGTTTACATTCATAAAGACATTGTGAATAACGTTATCGCACCTTACGTAGTTGTGAATATCGAGGTCGGATAACGTCATTTTGGATATCGAGGTTAATAACATCACGAATTTCAAAATCTAACAACGCCATTGTGGATATCGAGGTTGGATAGCGCCATTAATACCAATTTCGGATAACGTCACTATGAATATTAAGGTCGGATAATGTCATTCTACACGTTAAATTCAGGTAATTGCAACTATGGATATCAATGTCCGTTAAAATCATAGTGGATGTATAGGCCGGAGAACGACATGGGTTTTGTGGTCGGATAAGTCGTGGGTATCCAGGTGAGAGAACGTCATGGATATGTAGATCGGATAACGTCATGATATCAGGGTAGGATGAATTCCTTGATATCGTGGTCGGATAACGTAATTGAAAATCATCAGAAGAACATATAAAAAAGTAAACGTCTTAGCGAATGGCCAGTGACTATTATTATGACATCTTGTCTCGCCCTTTGAACAAGTAAAGTAACAATAAGAAAGTATCTAGAAAACTTAAGTCAATATTTAGTACGTTAAGGGTATTACCACTATTATGACAGTTGGACCACCTGGTTTAGTGGTGAGATGGCGAGGGACTATTAGAATATCTTAAAAAAACAAGAACAAATAGCCTTGTACGCTGTTTGAATATCAATAACCCTGTTATTCTTCTCAATTGACTTCAAATGGGATTTGAATTAATAAGGGCTTTAAGTGAATCTTTGTATCTTTGTATTTGAAGAACTAAATGGACAAAATGACTTGGCATTTTACGCAAGTGGAGATGACCATTACAGCGGCATGAAGCTACTTTTGACAATGGGTTATCTTTTTTCATATCAGCCCTTCTGGACAGTATCACTGACATGGGAAACAGGTTGAAAAATCTGAAAATCTGTTTCTAACGCCCAATAACTATTCAAGAAACTAAAGTTGTTGAGATAGGTTATGATGTTAGCTCTATTGGTTATTGGTTACCCTTTTGTAATTTCAGTCTGATGCTACGTTGAGGAAACACACGACGTTTCTTCGCAACTCATCAACTTGGTATAAACTATCATTTAATGGAATTTCCAATTATTATTTTAGCTCGATCCTACGATGAAGGCAAATCAATCTGTGCCACTGATCCAACCGCTGTTTTCGCTGACGAGGAGAACTGCGCCGGTTTTTACAACTGCTCTAAAGTTGTCGTAGATGACACTGGCAACCTCCCTCCATTCCGAGACGAATGTCCCTACCCAGCCTTGTTCGATAGAATAAACAAACGATGTGATATGGACTACACCACCATTGAACCACAGTGTGGTAGTAGAAAGATTAAACCCAGTCCATGTAAGTATACTTGAAAAGGGGATTCGGAAAAATCCCAGAAAGATCTAATAAGCTATCCTTATGAAATCAAGGGTTTGACCAAAGACCACCAAGTAGACAGGATCCTCGAGAACCTGAGAGGCTATCCTTATGATATCCTCGTCAAGGGCTTGGTCAAGGACCACCTACTAGACGGGATCCTCGTGGATCTTAATTTCCTATCCTTATAAAATCATTACCAAGAGTTAGAGTCAAACAACCAACTGGTAGAAAGGATCCTCGTGAATCTAAATTGCTATCCTTATAAAATCATTAGGGCCAAACGTAAAGGCCAAAGAACCAACTTGTAGAAAGGATCCTAGTGAACCTAAGTTGTTATGTTTCGTTCTTAATAGCTTGGGAGATCTGTGTGAGAATTTTTAACCAATGTCTTATGTATGTTAAATCCCATTGCACTCATTTGGATGCACCTTGTATTCGAACCATGGCATGTATCAGTTTGGATTTTGTTTCTTTGTAGGTGACCAATTACAAAACCAGTGTCCACGAGCTCACTGTATCCCTTGTGGGGTAAGATACCCTAACTGTGTGGGTAAACGCAATGGCTTCCAAGAGTGGGAAGGTCGTTCATTTTCCCCGTACTACGCCAACTGCCAGGATGGCCGTACACTAGAAGCTGGTACTTGTGCCCGATCTCGAAGTGGTTCACCAAGAATTTTTTCACCAACTCAGAAAGAATGCGTTGACGTTGATTCTAAGACCCTTTTCGGCAACTAAAATTCGACATATTTATGAATTTTGAATAATGATAACCGCCATCAATATCGAGAATCATGTATATCATTATTATATTACTTACTTGCCATAATAAGTTTTTTATATGTACACTGTAAAAAATTACCGTGATTCTTTCGCGATTTTTCATAATCACGAATTCGAACATCGAAACTTAAGAATGCTCTGTGAGTTTTTGTGTTTTTTTTTACTGCAAAAGTTGACATCCCATTTTGGATGAATTTTTACAGAAATGTAATATTCTTCCGCGAATTTTCAATGAGTTTTTACACCAAAATGGTGGCAAATTTTCTCACACACTGTAAAATTAACTTTAATTTTCAAAACGACTTCGATAAAACTTCATTTTTTGTCTAAATAAACTTTCATATTTGAACTTTCATAATTTTTGTACTTTGATGAACTTAGAAATATTTATTATTTTGTTATCATCTATTTGTATATAGCGTATTAAAACTTTTGTCTCAAATTCCTGATTTCAATCCATTTTTGTAGTTCGTGTGAAGTATTTCGCTGAAAAAGAACGGTGACGATCAAAACGATAGGTGACCATCCCCTCGAAAAATCGCAAAATATGCTTTATCACACAAGGCCTTAGTGACGTCATTGAACACTTAGTTTTAGTGGAATTGCAGGGACCACTGACGTCTGATTGAAAATTGGAATAGTGCAAATTGATCAGAGTTCCCGATACACATAAAATTTGAGAAAACCCCTTTACAACCCCTCTAGGTGACGTACTTCATCTCGAAATTTCAAAAGAATGTGACCACTTAGTGGGATCTTAGTACGTAAGTTTTTTTTTCCCAAAATCCGTATTTACGTAACCTTGACCAGGTAATACTTAGAGATGATACACTAGGTATACATTAGAAATAAATACTGTTACATAAAGATGAATAAAAAGAGATTAAATATTCGCCCGTTTTTTTAATAAACAGATTTTTATTGACCTTCAACTGACATCATACAAATCGTATCTCCTTACCTCTTCAACTTAGTTTTGCTTGATACAGTTCAAATTTAACAGCACTTCAAAACTTTTACAAAAGATGTTTACAAGATCACAATATTACCACAATGACTTAAAATGGTTCACTGTCGTACTACTGTTTGAGACTGGATCACTGTTGTTCTTTTGTCTGAGGCTGAATCACTGTTGTACTTTTGTCTGAGGCTGGATCACTGTTGTACTTTTGTCTGAGGCTGGATCACTGTTGTACTTTTGTTTGAGACTAGATCACTGTTGTGCTTTTGTTTGAGACTGGATCACTATTGTACTTTTGTTTGAGACTGGATCACTATTGTACTTTTGTTTGAGACTGGATCACTGTTGTACTTTTGTTTGAGACTGGATCACTGTTGTACTTTTGTCTGATGCCGGATCGTTGATGTACTTTTGTTCACTATCTGAGACATTTTGTACGATTTTGCCTTGCATCTTCTCGTTGAAAACGTTTAGAGAACGTGTAGTAACCATTGATGTCGCTATGGTACAAAGTAATCTGTAACCTTCTGGAAGAAAAACATAGTAGCACTTTCGTCTAGAAGTTTTTAAAACACTGCACTCTTGTTACGCAGTGTTAATGACACTGGGTCAAGGTCGTGAGAGTTCAGCACATGGTTTCGATTAGATTGTAGTTAAAAAACAGGACACGGTTTAGATACAGTAGTTTTTAGGAAGGCCGTTAGTGAGGCAGGTAAGTTAGAGGAAACTTTATGGCATTTGAGCCGTGGTGGCTCGGTAGTTATGTTCGCTGGTTAACACAAAAATCAAAGATTAAATCCTAAACTGTCAGTGATGCAAGTCGGAGGGAATGACATGAAAAACGTTGAACTGACAATGAAGTGAAGTCCCGTGGTCTACAGACTGTGCACATTAAATATATTTCTTCAGGTAGAATTAAAAAGAAAAGAGTAGGCTAAAGTTACTGTCCTGAAAACCAGATGTGCATACATGTAATTTGTTGGACTCTATGAATTAAGTTTTTAATCCCTCTATTGTACAGTTCCCATGATGATCGTACTACTAGTTTGTGTTGTTGGTTTATCAGTAGTGAGTGGTCAGCATACAGGTAAAGCTATTTCATCCTCGAAATCCTACAAGTTACCATCAGGAACGGCAATATCTCAGTGAGTTAGACGATTGTCTCAGGGTTCAATCCTTCAGTTTTGTCAATCTAGGTTTTCCCCTGTTGGTGATGCTATTCGGAAGGACTGAATTGAAAAAAGCGGCTAGCCGTTCGGATGGGGCAGTAAGCCGATGCCCATTGTGCTACAGTCTGTGTGGGTTATGGGGAGAAGCTAATCCGACAGTTCTTGTGGTAAGAATGGCTATTACTTTAATATACCATTGGCAGGAGGTGGTAAGCCAGCCTATAATTATGGTGATGCTTTGGGGAAATCCATCCTGTTCTTTGACGCACAACGTTCTGGTAAACTACCGTCCAACAATCCTATCAAATGGAGAGGAGACTCAGCTCTGCATGATAAAGGCTCCCATGGTGAAGATCTTACAGGTGGATGGTATGATGGTAAGTCGCAATTCACGACATTGGTTGTTTAGGGACACATTATTGTCGGCGAGGACATTGGTAACATGAAAAATGTATTAAGTCTTTCGGCTGTGGACATGCAAGAGCCATAGAAGTCGCTAAAGAGCAAGTTATTCCATCGCATACGACACACTGTGTCGAACTAGCTAGCAGACATGACGATTGCGGTTGTCAGCGTGATGCCACTGTTTCAGCCAACTTATTCTAGTTGCATATTGAATGATGTTTCTCCATAACATGCAAACACGTAGAGATTTAATTCCATAAATATGTCTTTACATGTATATAGCTGGAGACAATGTAAAGTTCAACCTGCCAATGGCTTCGTCTACTACCTTGTTACTCTGGGGATTTATTCAGTGGAAAGACGCCTACCAATCCAGCCATCAAATCAATCAGATGTATGATAGCGTCAAGTGGCCACTGGATTATTTCTTGAAGTGCTGGAACCCTCACAGTCAGACGTACTATGCACAGGTAAATCTTTGGCTTCGTCGATAAAACTTATATTAATGGACACCGGGAATTAATTGGTGCTAGGTTACAGGTAAACCGTGTTAAGTATAATTATTTTAAAAAATAACATGCATTTTGAAATTTCAGGTCGGTAATGGAAACGCAGATCATTCGTTCTGGGGAAGGCCGGAAGACATGACCATGGCACGTCCAGCTTACAAAGTGACAGCTAGTAAACCCGGAAGCGACGTAGCTGGTGGAACTGCTGCTGCCCTCGCTGCTGGATCCATTGCTTTCAAGTCAAAAGGTAGTGAAAGAGTCTTGTGGCATGAAATGGTAGGGGGCGTTGGAATTTCGACGATGACTCGGCGTATTAGACCAGTGCGCTGTTTCATTTTGAAGGCCCGATCGCCCATCACTAATTACAGAGAGACCCAGTAGTAATTCCTCAACAAGAACAACGATTCGATTTTATTCCTTGATTTCAGATCATGGTTATTCTTCTAAACTCCTGAACTCGGCTAAAAGTCTGTACCAATTCGCCAAGAATCACAAAGGAATCTACAGTTCCAGCATTCCTGAAGCCTCTCAGTTTTACAGGTTGGAATTTAATTCCTGATTTAGTTTCCTTCTTTCGTCGTTCGTTCAATTTAATTATGTACTAATCCTGGTTATATCACTTTAAGGGATACAATCGTCGAAATATTTGCTATAAAAGAGGTTCATTTCCAGCTACCCATGGACAATATTGCATTCAAATCTGACTCCTGTTTTTTCCTGCAACTGAGTAAAACTGTCGGATAGTGAAGAGTGTTATGGATAGCTTAAACTGTGCTTTACCATCTGACTATCCCTTTAATATCTTTTTGGATATTCAATTTCGTGGCATGTCTTTACAGATCAAGTGGGTATAAGGATGAACTATGTGAAGCCGCCATGTGGTTATACAAAGCAACTAAAGACCACCAATATCTGAATGATGCTAAATCTTTCCATGAAAACGCTTGGGCCTGGGCTCTGTCTTGGGACGACAAGAAGATTGCTTGCCAGGTAAGTCCCTTACCCAAAATATATCTCAAACAAAAGCAGTAGGAGATGAACACAAAGATGTAGTAAGACGCGAAGGTCAATTCCATATCATAAAGTACAATTGAGCATAAGCTCTATCTATTATAGATGCTGCTGTATGAAGCCACTAAAGACAACCAATACAAGCAGGAAATTGAGGGATATTTTAAAGGATGGAAGCCTGGTGGTGGAATCAAATACACACCTTGTGGACTAGCTTGGAGAGACCAGTGGGGTTCGACCAGATATGCAGGTATGTACTGTCCAATTGTCATCTTTTTTCATCAAAATCATTTTAGAAGCAAAACGTTTCGGCATTTTCAAGTTCCAAAGACTTAGCAAATAGAGTAACGCAGATACAAATAGTTTCAAATACCAGTAGGCAAATTGATAATCAAATATTAATAATTTTTCATTACCTATTCGCACGATTGGATAAATATTTTTGTGGTTTGTTGAAATTAAGTTTACAATAAACAACTACAGTGACCTAAACATCAATTTTGGGCAGACAACAGATGGAAATTAGGAAAGTCCTCGAGGTGCTGACAAGCGGCAAGGCAGTAGGACCAGACAACATCCCCGCAGAAGCACTCAAGGCTGACCTGTAATCAAAAGTAGAGATATTTGAGGGGGTGTCAGTGGTCTTATGACGGTATCCATTTCTATTTTTAGCAAACACTGCCTTCATGGCTCTGATGGCTGCCGATCATGGTATAGATGCTCTATCGTTAAGAAAATGGGCGCAGGGTCAAATTAACTATATCCTGGGCGACAACAATAAATGTTTCAGCTACATGATTGGTTTTGGTAAACATTATCCATTGAGACCACATCATAGAGGAGCGTAAGTACGAGTGTTCAGTTCAAGCCTTATGGAAATCACGAAAGTCACGTCATAGTCTAGTCTAGACCACAAGTATACATTATACAAATAGAAGGTATAGATGACCCATCTATACATAATTACAAACGCCAGAAAATCTCTTGTAAGTTTAAGTCGGTGTGGAAACTGGTAAAACCACCCAACAACAATGTTAACTCAATGTTCAATATGGTTTAATTTCCAGGTCCTGTCATGCCCATTGTGATTCTAGTATTCTACACAGTTCAGCCCCCAGTCCACATGTCCTAGTCGGAGCTCTAGTAGGTGGTCCTGATGAACACGATAAGTATGTAGACAAACGAGATGACTATGTGCACAATGAGGTAGCTTGTGATTACAATGCTGGTTTCCAGTCCGCTCTTGCAGGTAAGTAAGCATCAAATCTGGGCAAGGGGTGGGGTAGTTGTGTCAGCACTCCCCCAGATGTTTTGGTCGGTTATTCATCCTTTGAAGCGGGAGGATATGTGATGAATTCAAAAAAGACTTGTGAGATGTACCATTATTAGTACGAATCTTTTGATAAACCTTTCATTATATGAGCGATTTCCAGGATGGACCGCACCACTTCAATACCGTTATGCTTACGGTTCTTGCAATTATTATTATTATTATATACAACTCCTTGTATCTATTTATAGGTCTCACTCATCTGGTACACACCAACAATCTACCACAAGCTGATAAACGAAAATGCCATTGTTAATAAATTATTTCTATGAATATCATTATTGTTTTTATAAGGGCAATAGCTTGTTAAACCTTGGACGAAATATTAAGAAATCTAACCCAATCATGATCTCGTTGACGGATTTGTTGAATTAAGGATTCGATGTTGAAGACTAACTACATGTACTTGTGGGAAAATTCGGTTGTAAGCTCGAGGGATTGTCATCTGCTAAGATAGTGGGATAGCCCAATCGTTAGCTAGATGGATTGTCTGTGCTGGGACAGAGAGATATCTTAAACGTTAGCTTGATGTTGTCTCTGCTAGGATAGAGACAATCTCAATCGTAACCGAGATGGATTGTCGTCTGCTAGGTGGTGGGAAAGAACCTTTGTAAGCAACTTGGATTTTGTCTGCTATGACACTGGAATAGATCAATCGTTAGCTCGATGAACGTTCATCTGCCACGACATTGAGAAGACTTCGTCGTATGCTACTTGGATCGTCGTCTGCTCATATGTCAACTTTAAATTGCTTATTAATGGGGGATAACCTCGGGATGAATTTACAAAACTCCATGATTATAGCAATATCTTTTCTTTGGGTAAAACAGACATGATAACAATACTTATTATATACTCAATAATTTATAACAAACTTCTGTTTATAATACAACTCAATATATTTCGCCTCATTAGTTTCTATGGTTTACTTCAGTCAAAACGTGACCTGACAACACAATGTATTAAACCCAGCTTGGACTAAAGCACCTGTTAGCCGAGTGCAGCTCAAGATTTTAGGTTAAGAACTCTATATAATCTGATCTGATAATATCCTTCTTGAAGCTAAGCTTGCACTAAAACACCGGTGATCAGAATGAAGCTCTAGATCTTTCGCTTAACTTTCTATGGAATACTTCACTCAAATCGTGATCATACAAAATACGACAGAGGTAAATAATTTATATCAATAAATCTATATCCAATCTACTGCTTACAATTGTGAAACAAGTGTGGTAGTGAATTTCCCAATCAGTAGAACATTTGATTGGTTGAATTATTACAAGCAAAGAACAAATTTTTCATAACAATCTTGTCAGATTCAAATAAATTCAAAAACTCTTGGTACAAATTTCGAGGTAGCAATAAAGTACTTAAAGAGAAGGTGTGTGCTTATTTACTGGACAAATCTTATGTGTATCACAGTTGAACGGAATAGATGAAAACAATGCTAATGGTAAAAAAAAAATTGAATGGTTTAAAAGCATCAAGAAGTTAAAAAAAAAACCAGAGATTACAACTTCTACAGGTAACAAAAATTGACTTAAATCGACAAAATCTCCAAATATTAGGAGAAGGGATTAAGGATTGGCACACACTTCCCCTTTAAGCTAACAATTGAGTTATGTTCCTTAATTAAAACATATGTAAATTCACACACATGGAATGGCGCAGATCTTAATTAAAGTTTGTGAGCACCACCAACGCAATATTTTAACGGAACTCAAAGACTAAATCTTGATTCTGTATTCCAAATAGATAGATTAAAACAAATTTCTGCACAAAGGACACGTCGAGTTCATACTTGTGCTGAACCATTTATAAAGACAAGCTGAATGATACTTCTTCTTGCAGGTACGACACTGCAGCTTCGGAAGCTGAAACGTTGTACCGTGCAGAACCGAAAAACAGATCATGCAGTCTTCCACTCCATCGAATCGCTTGTCGATGTTCTTCTTCCAAAGTTTCAAACCTTCAATGATTGTACCGTTCTGATGCTGAAGGAAGATATTCAGTTGCAGAAGCCAGCGGTCCCATTGCGCTTGGGTAGCACCAACTCGCTTGTCGCTGTTGACAGCTATTACACCCAGTGGAAAGTTTTCCGGAAGTGTGATCGTGACAACAATTTTAACTTCCGCCATGACGTAGGTAGCAACCACTTCTCTAGTTGATGGACGTGGTTTAATGGTGATGCCTTCTAAATCTTCCGAAGATGGCTGGACGGACGAAATTTCATCCGAACATAGCATTGGACTCATAAATTTGCTGGTGAACTTCTCGACGTGTGATGAGGTCTTACGGTCCAAATCTGTCCACCATTGACGAACCAGCGCAGGAGTCGTCTCTAGGCATTGGTAATATAACTCAAAAGCTATTTGCTGAATATCTTGCGTTCCATTCTCCATGAAATGTTCCGCGAAGATTTTGAAGTCTCCAGCAGATGCAGTTCTCTCGGGAGGAAGAAGTATAAACAGGTGACTAAGAAACTTAGAAAACAAATTAGATTCCTTGAGGTAACTTGCGTACATGGCCCTAAATTGTGGATTGGCGGTTTTAAAAAGGTAAAGCACCAGCTTCCATGACAACAAGTACCCAAAAGTATACTGGTGTTCTTCAGTATTGTCATCGACGGTAACATAATCACCTACGGAGTGATCAACCAGCAAAATTTCTAAAGCGTCGCTGCACTTCTTGATTACATCTATGATCGCTTTAGGCGGAGATTTCACGCAAGCTTCCTCAGCAAACGATGTTGGGTCCTCTTCCGGTTTCTCTGAGAACAGTGACTCTTCGTTCATGAGTTTTTCGATCATGTTAAAGGCAGTGGTTTGGACGTTCGAGCGGGAACTGATCAACAGTGGGCAGACGTGATTCAAAAGAGTTTGTGTATTTTGGGAAAGTGTAGCATCGTCTTCTGCAGAAAGATATGTTGGTAGTTTGTGTTTTAAAATCTGGTCTCTGGAACATCTGGAAAGAGCTGCGCCCATAGAGTCTACTACGGTCTTCTTGAACACATCGTCCGACTCTGATTGATCCGATGCGAGTGTCACGTAACGTGGAAGCAATTCACCATATAGACCTTCACTGAAGAAATCGTCCCACTCCGTTAAAAGATTCGGTGGGAAATACATCGGCCGGCTCTTTGAAGCTCCCAGCATGCAATGAGAAACTCTGGTAAGAAGGTTGCAGACAGTGACCGCAAAAAGAACCGCGTGGACTTCCAAGTTGTCGTAAGAGTCATAACTGGTAACCTTCCCAACCCAGGCCACCAAAGCACAGAGGATGCAATCCCAATCTTTATCAGAGAGAAGATCTACACAATTACAAACCACGAAAGACAGAAACTTCATGATCTCAATATTATTAACAATTTTAACGAATTCCTCAGTATCGTCTTCGGCAGTTATAAAGAGCTTTTCATCCGATTCTCTCCATATCAACAGCTGCTGTAATATATCCCTACACAGCTTCTCCCAATATGGCTTCTCCTCGGGATGATCCTTCAGAATTCTTAAGCATGATAAAGACAACGACAAGCTTTTTGATGGTTGCCAAAGATCAGTTGTCTTCGTAGACCTCAAAAAGTTCGTAACCTGTGCGAGCAAGAGGACTCGTACACCTTCCACAGAAAACAATGGAAGCAGGACCTGCAGAGTGTGGAACATACCACTGCTCGGCATCCCACCGTCTTTCAGCAACTCAGCCTCATCAAGATCGAAAAAACTCGGAACTATCTGCTCGTACATGCAATTGAGGTACACAGCATCGAATTCGCCATGTTCAACAGCAGATTTTTTCGCTTCCTGGAAAATTTCCTTGACATCTTGTTCCGAAATCTCTCCGATAATGAAATCCACGTTTGATTTTAACTCATCTAAGTGCTTCGCCAGTATTTTTTCATCTTTCGAAGACTCGAAGTTCATTATTTTCTTTACTAAAGCCAAGCCTCTGAAGACGCTCAAGAGACATCTTTTTTCAAAAGTCTTCAATGCGTCTGAACCTTGTTTATTTAAATCACTAGACGAACTGACAGTGAACATCTGTTTCATCAACTTCAAATTAAACATGGTTTGGTGGATTACGACCAGCAGATTGGGTAAAGACTTGGAAGAGTGATTAGTGAACCCGTGAGTGATGGACACCACGTTCTGGTGAACATAGATCAAACTGAGTAGGTACTTCAACTCAGGAGTATACCGCTTGTCAATAAAAAGTCTTTGCAGCAACAACTCAAAAATCTCCTCAGCAAGTTCATCATCCTTCAAATCTGCAAAAAGTAACTCAAACAAAATTTCTAAATTTTTTAAAACTCGTTCAAACAACTCAGAAGTCGTGTCCTGGGACAGGGTGGTCTGTTTTAAAACATCACAAGCCGTCTCAACAAATGGTCCATTGTAAATCATACTTCTGTTATACTTCAATAAAGCTTTTAATCCCTTGGTCCACGCTTCCTCACAGCTATCCATGACAGACTCTTCAAGCTTGATATTGGCATCAAAGCTTATTCCAAACAACGATATCATGAGCTCCTCGGTAGCAGTCTGGCAAAGAATACCCTTTAAATTATCAAAAAATGAACAAGCAGCTTTGGTGACAAACTGGATGGCTTGATTCACAGTGCTTTTATTCCTGGAATTCTTCATGTGGACAACCAGTTCTTGTCCCATGGTGAACAAGATATTTTCGGCACACTGGGAGTTAAAAACTGATTCTTCTTCGCATACAGCCAAGACCGAGCTAATGACTGTCCAGCCCATATCCACTAACTTCACGTTCGCTGGCTCGCTACTGTTAGAACTCAGCAAGCTTGTCGCTTTCACTAGCTCCACCAACTGGTTGGACACAGCTTCTTCATTTAGTTTCAGGTCCTGCAGCTTCTGATTCTTCTGCATCTCAACCATTTTCTCAAAGTACAAACTGGATTGAACGCAGGTACAGTTTTCAACCAGTTTGTCCAACAAGGCAGAGGCAAGGTCCGCATCTTTCAGTTTATCGTTGATGCATTTGAAAGACATCGACATCAAGCATGAGGACCTTTCCAGGTTTTTCCTATGCTGCTTCAAATGAGGTAGAATAAAATCATCAAAAAAACACAAGTACATATCTTTATCACCAGTTTGGTCTTTGCCTAAAAACGAGGAAATTATGAGTTCGTTACTATACAATAGGAAAATTTGTGTGAAAAGATCAAAGAAAATATCCACCTCTTCTTTCACATCAATTTTTTGGAAAATTTCTCCTAAAACTTTGTTATAAAATTTCATCATATTCTGAGACCCTATTTCCACAGAATCTTCCGATGTGGGTATCGTTGGACCCTTCATATCTCCATCAAATTTGACAGATTTCTTGCATTGTGCATTTTTGGTCACAAACCCTTTAATAAGCTTCAAAAGTCTCAGAATCTTATTGGACTTGTGTTCATCTTCAATCAACTGGCAAGCAAAGTCTTCAAAATGCTTCCAGAACAATTCGGCCAATTTTAGCATCTTGACTGATTTTTCAAAAGACTCCATAAGGGATGCAACACAAGAAAACACAGGGGATGAAGCCAATGTTGGCTTTTCATCCAAGATGGCTGATTTTACGATCTCCACTAAAAACTGGTCCAAAATCTTCTCTGCCAATTCCTGATCCTCTCTTTTACCAGCTTGGACAATTAAATACTGACAGCACTCTACAAAACTCTTGACTAAAGCTGCACAGTCTGAAGCACTGTTTAATACACTGTCTTCATTGAACCCCTTACGAAATGCACTTAGAAACTCGATATAAAAACCATCTTGATCCTCGACAGCTGACTCTGGAATCTTACTTAACAGAGGCATCAGGTTAAGTGAAATTGAAGCAGCATTTCCATCAAATCCATTTTCTAAATTCTTTCGAAGCTTCGGCCAAAAAGCTTTCTGCCAGCTGACATGTTTCCAGCATTCGGGAACATGGTTGACCAGTGACAAGATGGCCTCCCACATTGGAGCAACGATAACTGGGTTGGATATATCCAGATTATGAAGCACTATAGGTGTAATTTTGCTAGCGTATTTCGTTGCTAACTCTTGGAAGCGCTGACAAATGACTGCCAAAAAGGAATAAAACCCTCCTTTAATACCAGGAACTGTGGATTTACTGTGTTTCCAAAATTTTCCATTTTCGAATAATTCAGTCAAAGACGAATCCAAACTGGAAAGTTTTCCTTCTGCTACGGAAGTAAACAGTTTTCTACAACCTGCCAAAGATGATGCTATTACCCTAGAATATTTACTGTCCATTTCAACTTGGTCTGTCGTCTTGGGGTCACTCAGCGACTGTGGAGTCTGGTTAATCAAGTTGTCCACTAGAAAGTCCACGATTTCCTGCCTGTACAGAGTTAAAGCATCATTTTGTTTATTTCCAGGGAAAGTGTTTTGAAAGACTTTGATTGCTGAGAAAGCAACTATCGGGTAGGTATCACACTGACTAGCAATCCAACATCCCATAATAGATTTTAAATACGGAGCGATTTCTTTCCCGACTCGTACCGAAACTACTAGAAACGTATTATTGACGGCTTCACGCACTTTACAATCCACGTCCATAGACAACCGGTTATAAAGTCTCGGCCAGAACGGAAGCATCGATTTCAACACCTCGGTGTCTTTCTGTTGACTCAAGTCACTCAGTTCCTGAAGAGCTTTAATCTTCGTGGTGGAATCCTTCTTAGACAGCTTCCTTAAAACCAAGCGTACATCTGCATCTAAGCTACTATCAACATCTTCCAGCATGGAACTAAGAGGTACGAACGAGGGCGAAGACTGGCCACCAAATCCTATAAAACCAGTGGACTGACCCATTAATAAGGCCGCTTGGCTGCTGCTGGAAGGCTTTAGGTTCCCTTTGACTCGATTTGAGCCTTTCTTTGGGGCTGCCATTGTTGTGGATGCTTTCTTTTACCTGAAATAAGAAAAAAAGCAAATTAAAAATAAAATAAACCACTTACAAAAGTACTTTTGGATGAGCCAATAAAAGGCAGGGTATTCTCACACTTTGAAATACCTGATGCCACTAGGTTCCTAGGTTTTATACTTGTTATCCCTTTCAGAGAGTTCACACAGCTAAAACTGATATCATCAATAGATATTGTAGCACACCAGGTCTTGGCTTATTGCCCCCTCTCCAAATGACAAGACCCTTTTTTCATATCAACCCCTTCTACCCACATCACTGAAATTGAGTTGAAATTTTAAACACAGTTTCAGCTAATTCTACATAACGTAATGCCCTGGTATCCCATATGCAGAGACATTTAATAGGCTGAATTTTCTCTTTTTAACAATCAATAATCCTACAGGTCTCAGTAATAGCCAGTCATATTATAACAATCATGATAACTACTGACTTGTATAGGCTTATTAATTCCACACCTGACTTGACTTACACAATTATTATTATTATTTCAGCCAGTTCAATTATTGAATGTGAGAATTTTAATAAAAGATTGACACCAGTTTGAACTTTCTGTACCAAGTTTATCATTTTAAATCAAATGTAGGGAACAAGGGGTGAAACTTAACTGGATTGAAGCATTTTCTTTATCTGATTGGTCAATCACTAAAGCTGGTATAAACCATTATTGCAATACTTGTCTTATTTTATTCTTTTAAATAGCACAAATGAAACAAAAGATAAATTATCATCTTACTTTTTTTACTCCAATGAAAGCATCATCTTTACAATGTAAAGTTATTACAAACTTCGTCTTATAAGGTGGCTATTGCTGTCAAGGTATTTGTCACAGTTCATACGACAATGTGTAGGCATATAAGTAGATTACTTGTCTACCCTAACAAAAGTACCGGTAACATTTCTTTCTCAAAACCAGTACCTTCAAATTTTCGTTTCATTACATATTTTTCATGGTTAATAAGTTAAAATAGGGACGACAGGGACAGATGAATCAAGTTGTTCAGATTTGACTATTTACCAAGTTTCATGGCCCTTTCCTGTACTGACACTGCATGTGAATGCTACACAGTAGGGCCTACACAGCTGTGCATGCAAAGCTGAAAAAGCTCATAGTTAGAAGATATCGAATGATAATAGTCCCCTACAATTTCGTGTTTTCTATCATTACATACTGTATGGCACTGCTTGTCTAAGCCCAACCAGCAGCAGACAAGTAGGACTCTAAATACCCATCACATTTCTCTTGGTTGGTCATTGGCAAATCATAGACACCGAAAAAAATAAAAAAAAGTTTTCCGATTCTAAACGTGGACAATTGTTTACATGTACAAAGTAAGTACTTACCAGTTGTAAGTATCAATAGCTTAGCTTTTAAAATTGTACATTCTCGGGTATTCTGATTAAAACTAAAATTTCCAGCGGCTTGTGTAAGATAAAGCATAAGTAAAGGAGAATTTCAAGATTAAATCGCAATATGTGCGTCTAAATTCTAGTCATGGATTTAATTTTCTATTTTGAACTTTTCAGCTTAAAAGCCTTGTAGTATGTAATATTTATATAATAATTCATAAATATATAGCTAAATGACTTTATGATATACACGCCAAATGAAAGTTTTCAGGTGAGTCATCTTTTTTCTTAATCCAAAGCTTTATTTTATATGCAGCTTGTAGTAGTGTACCCACTATGATTTAAGCAGAAATGGATGCAAGTTGACAAACCCATTGGAGGATTAGTATGTTGTGTTTTGAAAGAAAAGGCATGCTAAAGTGCCTTCGATAATTAAAACTAAAAAGATTACAATCCCCCCTTAGTCTAGAAAAAAAGTGGCTACGTACTGGTATTGATTTAAGCTCATTTGGATACGTACTGGTCACTGATTAATCATCCTCGTCAACTAGGATTAGGAAGTGATATTGACAAGGAAGGTTGTCAAATTAGGAAAACTCATTTGATCAGCTCTATTTTGAAAAAATGACTTCCAACAGAGTAAAGCCAACAAATAAAGATTCATTGTTGCTAGCTGCAGATGAAAATGAAACTTTGTTCAGTTGTTTGGGAAAGGGATGTGTGGTGAGTTGGAGCTCCTTTTTTATTTTTTATGGAGTTTTACGTCTTTCTTTACCTTGCAGTGAGTGTTGTTAGGCCTTGTGAATTTGTCCTAATCAAACATCAAAGTGCTCCTGTTGGCTTCTAATTATACAGTGGTCTCTCCACCATAGCCATAGCGATTTCAATCCATTACTTCCCTTGCCATATAAGTATAAAGAAGCAACCATTGAAATATATTCATTCATCTGATGTCGTCATTTTCTTTAACATTTTCTGATATTCTGTTTCAGACTTTAGCGAGCGGTGTTGTACAGCTGTATCTTTCTGATACCCAAGATGGTCAGAGATGGAATAAGAGATGCTGTGGGGTGGCCACATTAATAAAAGATAACACGAAGCGATCCTATTACATCAGGGTCTATGATATCAAGGTACAGACATTTTCTGGAACAACTGATGCCTCTCTCCAACTCAGCATTCCTTTTAGAGAGTCCATATAAATTATATTCTTTATTAGTTACAGTCATTTGATTGGTCAATCACTCAAATTAATTTTGAATTCAGTGATATTAACCAATCAGATTACTGTGTTTCTTTACTTAAGACGATCACTCAAATTGATTTTCAGTCATGCATGGTTTTTTTAATCATCTTCAAGACTTTACACCATGTACATATTTACCAGATGATAAATTCACAATAAAATTGTTTTTTTTTTCAGAAAAAGCAGATGTTATGGGAACAAGAACTTTATAACCAGTTTAGATACAAATCTCCTAGAAATTATTTCCATACATTTGAATGTGAGGTAAGTTCTTTTTATATTTCTGAAGAAATTTCTACCTTGTCAGATCAAAAACTTTTAAAAAAATGTATAAATTAATATTAAAATATATATTTGAGGGAAAGAAGGGTTCTCCCAAATGTACAGGCCAAGGATGGAACAAATACTTCATTTTGAAATTGGAATAAGTGGTCTGGAACTGCTGGGTCTGTTTCTTCTGTTCCTATCTGAAATTAGATCAAATAAAAAGTCACAAAGTAATTTCCTATGATGTATTACAGAAACAACAAGCTGGGTTGAATTTTGCTAGTGAAGATGAAGCCAATCTGTTTAAGAGTGCTGTGGAACAGAAACTTCATGAGAGAAGCCAACGTAAAATGGGTATGTTTCTTTCTTTATTTCAAAAAGCTGACTTCCAAAATCTTTTGCCAAAGAAAGGATATTCCATATTTTTACAAGGATAACAGGGATTGTGATGATCCTTTTCTGCCAGCTGATCTTTGAGCCTCTTAGTATTCATTTTACAAGGAATAGAAGTATGGTGTTCTAGAAAATTTCCCACCAGGTAGTCCATTTAGGACAAACAAAAGGTATAGAATAGCTAGCCTTTCGAGACTTGGGGTACAAATAGGGGGCAGACTGAATCAATGGGGGTGGGGGGACAACAGTTGAGGCTGAATTCAAAATGAGGCAACTCTGATAGCAGCCTCTCTATCATCCAGTACCACAGAAGAGTAGAACATAAACTTATAATGAAATTTGTTTCAGAAAAGAAGCAGAGACAAGGAACCCAACGACCTTCACCTTCCGGAAATAGACCTCCACCTGTACCTGGTAAGTTTTCAATTACCCCAACTTTTCATTGAATTTTGTCCTTTGCAAAAATAAATTTTGAATCCCAAAGTAGAGCAATATGACAACCTCTTTGAGTTTTGCTATCCCACAATTCCTTATATGAGCATGAAATGCTTTGATTGGTTAAAAATAACATCATTTGGACAGAAGTTTGGTAGAAAACTAGTTAGATTACAATGTAAACTAAAAATACCAGAAAACCAAAAAGAAACGAAAATGTGATCTTATTTATTGAAATTGGCTTTGCCTTTAAGGTTCTTCAGGCAATCAACCAAAAATGTCGACAAGCACTGACAGTAAACTAAATGGATCAACAAACGCGTTGAATACTGCCAAATCTAAAAGTAAGAAGGAGAAGAAGAAGGGAAAACTGACGAAAGATGATATTGGTACTCCTACAAACTTCAAGTAGGTTACATAGCCACTGGGTTTTTATAAACTTCATACTAGAGATCAGTAGGATGTCCATTTTATTCAATTTTACAATAATTGTTCATTACATTAGTCAAAGGAGATTCTGTATCTTCTTAAATTTCTGAGAACAGTAGGAAATAGATCTTTGACCCCAAAAATGGTATATTTTGGTAATTTTATTTTTTTCAGGCATCTAAGCCATGTTGGTTGGGATCCTAATAAGGGATTTGATGTAAGTATCAATTCAGATTCAAATTTGACAGCCCATTGTTTTCACAACCCCTCAACAGACAAAGAGTTAGAATATGCAGGCAATGCTTGTCTTCATTAGCCCCATCAGGTGCAGAAAAGTATGATATTTCATTACGTTCAATGTTTTTGTCTCTTTTTAGATGAATAATCTGGAGCCTGATATGCATAATCTCTTTCAATCAGTTGGAATTAACTCTGATGTTGACGAAGACACGGTGGAGTTTATTTATGATTTTCTGGAGAAACATGGTGGAATAGATGCTGTCAAAAAGGAGATTGCTCAAAGACCAGCACCACCTCCCCCTCCAACTTCTTTGGGTAAGCGTCAGGATTGAATTAGAGGGGAAATTTTCTTTGAAACTGTCAAAGTGCATGCAAAAGATGTTAGCCAGTAACTTTCAACTTGGTTAAATTATCTTATTATATTCTATAAAATTTAATTTCTAAAAACTTCAGTGGCAAGATGGGTCCTGGAAATAAGCCAGTTCTGTTAATTAATATTTCTAGTTTGGCTGCTATGGCTGCTTCTAAATTAAGTCTTTGATTAATGTTGTAGGTACCAAGACTGGTCCACCAGCTCCACCAATGAGATCACCAGGATCGGCTGCCCCAGCTCCTCCCCCTCCTGCTCGTCAAATAAACCACGCCCCTCCCCCGCCTCCTGCTAGAGTGACAGGTGGTAGACCCTCATCAGCTCAAAGAGGAGTGGCTCGACCCCCTGCAGCAGCTCCACCTCCTCCTCCCATGAGTGCTCCTTCCTCCAGACCTCCCCCACCCCCTGGAGTCCCTGCTCCTCCACCACCTCCAGTAGCACCCCAAGCACCTGCCCCTCCTCCTCCTCCTCCTACTGGATTTACACCAGCGGCCCCTGCTGGCGCTAATACTGATGGAAGAGCCAATTTGATGGATGCTATAAGAATGGGCAAGAAGCTGAATGCCACGCCTGCTGACCAGGGCTCTAATGATGGAGGAGATGGCCATGGCATGTTGCTAAAACAAATTCAAACTGGCAAGAGTTTAAAACCAGTAAGTTTGAATTATTATTATTGTTATTGTCAGAAGTGGCCATTTTTTCTTAAATTTTTTGAATATTTTTCCATAAAATAACAACAAAAGCCCAGCTTATGGGAAAGATCAATCTGCCAAGAGATTTGGACAAGGACCAGCTGGTAGAAAAGATCCTTAATTGTGAACATAAGTTGTTATCCTTGTAAAATATAGTTCTTTCTTTCTTTCTTTTCTTCAGGTTGAACAGACTCAGTCCCGAGCTCCCTCTATGAATGAACAAGATGGACTAGTTGGTGCTCTAGCTAGAGCATTGGCTAATAGACAGAAAGCTGTAAGAGGTTCAGGTATGATGCTTATCTCCCTTTATCTTTCTTGCTATAACAGGTGTCAATAGCTCAATATTGCACAGACCAATAGGATTAGTGGTGTGTCTACAGGGGGCACCATGGAGCGCCAGAAAAAAGACAGGTCACCTTTGCAGACTTTTAAATTTCGTCATTCAAAATTCTGTGGCTCCCTCACCTTGTTTCTTAGAAGCACCTGTTAGTAGGATGTATTACGCCACTTCATTTCAGTAGCCAAATAGGGTGCACCAGTTTCATCAAGGGGCAGAGCAACAGAGCAGAGCAATAAAGATGATGATAATGGATCATTTCATTACATTGCTAGAAATATAATGATAATGATGATTTATATTACAGATGATTCTGATAGTGATGATGATGATGACAGCGAAGAAGTTGATGATGATGAATGGGATGATTAATCAACCAATTCAAACATTTAGTTAAAGAATTTTGACATAAAATTAACATATTTATATTAAACTTACTGACGTCAAGCTTTGATCTTAGCTGTTTGTGGATTTATCAAAATAGATATGTATCATTGATGCTGATTATTAATTAACAATACTAATTAAAAAATTTTTTTTTTTCGCCCAAATTATTTGGATTTATATATAAAGCAATATTGTATGTAACAAAATATTACCAAAATCTTTTTCAATACAAATAAAGCTTGGCTTTCAATCAATTTAATAGGTGAATAAGGATTTATGATCAGTCGAAAACATCAATTTAAATTATTCTTCGTCATGGCAGTGATATAATTCTTTGCCAAAAAAAGTCACATTAGTGGACTTACTGCAGGTTATATGTGGCCCAAAGAAAGTCATATCACGTGACCAAAAAAAGGAGTCATATCACGTGACTAAAAAATTTATTTCACAACAAAAATAACATATCACGTGACTAAGTAGGCCATATTATCACGTGACCAAATGTACGCGTAAAAAAGAAGCTGGTTGCTATTATGCAAGCTAACTATGCAGTGTGTCCCCAAATAAACCCTGCTTTGATTTGCTTATAACAATAACTATTGTGTATTAACTGTATTTGGCCCATTACAATAATGTATCTAACCATATTTATTCAACTAGATATAAAACATAAAAATACCCATTGTTGTTTTTCTTTCGCATTCCGAGATATCAGTAGGAAATTCTCGGCAGTTTGTGGAAAGCTGAATATGTTGCAGAGCGCTAAAGTAACTTTTACGGTTTGCCGAGATATATTTTTGGACTTTCCATTTGGAATTCCTCTATCAGTGATTCAGGTCGGAGGGGCTGATATGGAAAGGCGTCCTGTAAGGTGAGACAAATAACCGAGGCTGCGTGTGCTAACAGGCTTTGCAAGATCACTCGACAGATGCACCGCCTCATCTATTGTGGTATAGACATAAATATCCTTGGTCCCAACTATTTAATGATAATTGGGCGTAGCGTGGTTTATGAGCAGTGGTGATTTGGGTTCGTGGTGCTCAAAGTAGGAACACCAGGATTGCCTAGTTTCATCCGGCTGATGGTCCAGTTTGGACCCAAACCTCCTATCATTTCAACTGTGATGATCATATCCATTTACCCACTAAATGGTGATATCATACTGAATTTTAAAATGTCAACTATGGTAGCATGCAGAGTTTTAACTCTGTGAACTCAGTATTGATGAACGTTAAGGCATCCTTGAAAATTTTGATGAATTTACAAAATAAACTTAATTCAATTCATCCAACATTCTCCCCCAACAAGATTTGGGACCCGCGGCCTCACATTTTATACCACTTTAAAACGCCCGCTCCATTTTAGTTGAATTTCATCATAGATTTTAGGGAGCTACTGTTCAGATTGAGATTGCTGTTTTGCGTCCTACTCACCACGGCACCCCCTTCTTCTCTCTTTTACGTTTTACCCTAGATTTTGACCTTCGGCATCCCCCTTTGTACGTTTTACCCTAATTTTGGCCAGCCCACAACAAGTAGTACGTTCTAAATTGCGGATATGAGAGTGAATTATAATTATATTCAATTATAATCCACAGTAGATACGTTAAATATCAAACTCATTATGTTATATAGTCCAAAACATCTGTCTCCGTTCAAGCCTCTGAATGATTGCGAAAGACAGTCATAATCAAAACGGGTTTTAGGGGCTGTACTAGAGGCAGATGTTTCGGACGTGTATCAGAGTATATATTTATCATCAGGCATTTCGAAAGTTTTAATGTGATCGTTTTAGAATACAAGGCATTCGAATCGGATTTTTATTTTAAACCGCAATAATTTATTAGTTTTAGTTTTTAACTTTGGATCTCAGCGAACACGATGAAGTTTATTGTGCTCGGTTCTTTGTGTTTTATACTTATACAATGGATTTCAGAGGCCCAAGGTAATAATCGTTCGAATTCTTTGAAAGTCCGGTAGCGGTATTTGCGTTTCGGTATAAGGTCTGAAAGCCGACCCCCGGGAGCAGGAGGATTCGAACACACGCCACCTAATCGAGTTAATGTTTGTTCATCAGGATAAATATACACGTGTTCTTAATATTTAAAGATGCCAGTTATCTCACTGTTTCATGTAAATTATCGCATTTGCACACACTCTTGCTTTGCTTTCCTTCAAAATTTTGTAAAAATGTGACGTATTTGTGCTAAAGGAATGTATTTCTCTCGCCGGCTTACATTAACTTTTATTTAACTTTTTTATTATTATTAACATTCCAGCTATTGGAATAAGGTTTTCACACAATGGCGTAGAAATGGAATACAATCGTAGAAACGTAAGTAAATCGTTTTCATCATTACATGCAAAATATTTTAAGATCATTGTCGTGGATACTTTGTCTTGGTATCAATAATAATACATTTTCGGACTAGTTGTACAGACGATGGTCAAAAATTCAAAATATCAAATAAGCAAAATAGCGTGTGTTGGGTGTAAGGTCAAATCATATAACTACATTTCAAAGAGATCGTGCACAGTCTGTGACGCATAGGGCATATCTCGTGTCCCCAACTCCAACTAGTGGCAGAAATAGATGAGTTGGGGCTGGTGAACTTAATTGGGTTGGGCCCCCTTCCCTGGTAAATGTTTTTTTTTAAACATATGCTCTAGGACAGTTTTTGGGGTGGACTTCCTTAGGCGTTAGATACCCGTAGACGTGGTCTAACCAATCCCTATGGTAGTTGGGCTTCCGATTCCGATCTGTACCGACTTGATAGTATTTGGTGTATTAGTTGTACTAATTTATCTTTCTATGTTGGTCCTTTTCAGCCCGGAGACCGATCGGAGAGAGAGTATGTATGTGAGTGTAAATGTTACAGCAAAGTTCTAAAAGACGGTTGGGATTGCTGCGATTGTCCGTGGACGGAGAGCGTGTGTTTCCCCGGCGACGTAATGGTAACTGTAGAACCTGACAATCAAATCAAAATGAGCGAATTGAAGCCGAAAGATCGAGTTTTGGCAGGTGAGTAACGAATAAGAGCCCCAATACCATAATTATGTAGCGATTTTCGGTGAAAAGCCAGGTCGTGGTCCCTTAATACCCTTACACGACTTGGTTGTTCAACTCGACGCGTCCTTAGGAGAGTCCACATCGCTTATAACGTTTACTTGGCACACCTTCTAGTTACACGTTTGTTTTATTCAGTCACAAATAGTCAAGTTTGAGTTCTAGACGCCAGAACACATCAATGTAGGATTTGACTTCATAAACTGTAGTTACCTCCCTGTAGTTATAAATACTGTACATAATATCATACGTTCCCTGTAGACACAAGAAAGGTTGTTGAATACAGTTTGTCGAAGGAGACCATCATAACCGGGTCCTTGAAATATAATAACCTGACTACGGTCAAACACGGTAAACATGTGAAATAGGATGGGACCTTTCAAAGTGACAAATACTTGTACCTTTACTAATATCGTGAACCCCTTGTGCGACACGCTGTACACGTTAAAGATCACTCAACAGTTTGAAACGGAAAAAGAGTAGGCTTATGCCGCTGTCCTAGCAAATTTTCCCATTTGCACGTCTTTACTAACCCATAAGGAACATAAAAGTAGGATGCAAAGTTCCATTCATTTCACTTTCATTTGTAACAGTGACAAAAGGTGGTAAGAAGGTGTATTCTGAAGTCAGAACGTTTCTGAAAAGATTACAAGAAGATCTTGCTGTATATTTAGATGTCATTACTGTGGATGGTCAGATGATTTCTCTATCTGAAAGCCATGTCATTTTTTCATCTTCGATATCCAATTCATCATCGTTTACCTCCACGTAAGTTAGGCTATCATTTGTCAAATGGTGTTGGTGGGCTCTAAACTCGGTCGGCGTATGGTGTCCAAGAAATCGCCATATATTATCGACCAAACTGTAAATGGATGTTGATAATCTTGGAAAGGTCAATGCTAGATGTGGCTAAGGATCAGCTGGTAGACAGGATCCTTGTAGAGTTGGTAGAGAGGGTCTTCTTCGCACCTTACCCCTTAACCCATCTACATCCACCCTTAAACCATATCTGAAACTTGCCTTCACGCTCCCGGTGCACCTATGTCAAAATTATTGTCTTTTTCAATTCCTTTTGCATTATTCCAGGTTCGCAGGTAGATTGAACATTGGGGACTATATCTACACTACTGATAACTGTCATACCGACATCTGTTCTACTCAGGTTAAACATATTCAAAGAACTGTCAGACAAGGTAACATGGATTATTTCCCCTTTTTAGGGCCACCTTCGCTTACATTTACCGCCGCTCATAAAGACACGACCATTACCGACAAAATTCCATTCTTTATGCCATGGATATATATATATATATATATATATACTTTTACATAGTAAATATTTAATTCCCAGTAAAAAGCCTGCGGATATCGGGGTTTCCAGATTATCGGCAACCGAATAAACGCGGCTCCACTGTAACTTGTTCCCTGATACGAACTAAACTGACCACAGCGAAACACAGTATATATCTTATATGTTCAGATGTGTTGAAAGACAATGTCAAAGCCTATGAATATAAAAACACAAAACACTACGTACTATATGTAAACTAACAGTAAAAATAAACATTTGCTTTCAGGTGCTTACGTTCCACTGACTGAAGAAGGTACTATAGTAGTCAACAACATAATGGCATCCTGCTATAGCTCTGTAGATCATAACCTCGGTCACCTGGCCTTGACCCCAATACGATGGTATCCAGGGTTACTAGGTAATTACCAAGGTGAAGGTTACAGTCCGTTTGTTAAAGCCTTGAAGATGATTGGACATTTGATTCTACCGGAAGTGATGCAATACGACATGACATTGAACCATGTTACATCTTTTGATAAATCTGAATTTTAGCTCATTGTATTATCTGAAATAAATACTTCTATCTTAAATCTTAAACTTGATTGAACATCATTGAGTTTTAGAGGATCCTCGGTTAATAATAAAAAAAACAAGTACCAACAATCCGAACCGCAAAAACGAAACCCGGAATCTAAAACAACATTTGCGAAACATTGGTTGCAGCTAATGAACTTTTCACATGAGGAAGTATATCAATTATAAATGAGGAATTATTTCATAATGAAAAGTGGTATCAGGTGTCTAGAAGAGTAAGCATACCCTGCCTGGTGCCAAAAGCTAATCATTTAAGGGAGTATATCAATGATAAGTGAGTAAGTATTTCATAATGAAAAGTGGTATCAGGTGTCTAGAAGAGTAAACATACTCTGCCTGATGCCATCAGTCTGCCCCTACCCCCAGTCTCGAGAAGCTGGCGTCCCCACTGCCGGTCAGAGAAGATAACCAACCATCCAAAACTAAGTACCAATAAACCTGAAGGTATTAATAAGATCAAACCAGCTAAGAAATGTCAGAGAAGGTCACAGCTATGGTTTATGGTAAGTTATGATGGTCAAGAAATTAATTCAGAAATTAACAGTAGTACACTTAATGACAATTAATAGTAATTAATCAGTGTAAAGAAAAAATAATCATTCCTTTGATGACCCGTAGCCAGTCTTCATTGGGGGAGGGGCAAATAATATATCCGGGACAATGGTGTGGTGTTTTTTCTAAGTTGCAGTGAGGGAAATCCATTTTTTCGGAGGAAGGGGCGGGGGCATTGTCAGACGCCCTAGATCGTCCATTCCCACCTATAGTCATCTTCACGATGTCATGGTATGTCAAACAGGGTCTTATACCTTGACAACATTAGGCACCTTTTTTGTATCACAGAAGCTTTTGATTTGATTGGATTGCACTACAGCAAATCAGAGCTCCCTATCCAAAGTCTATACAATCCAATCAAACTCCTGCGATACAGGAAAAATGCATACTGATGTCAATGTATTAGACGAATTTCGTAATACATCGACATTCAAATTAAAAAAGGAAATGAAATGGAGTTTTACGTCCTGCTATTGAATGACTATATACTGCCAATGTCAAATCAAAAATCGACCAGCTTTTTTGTTACAAGAAAAGCGCCTAATGATGTCAATGTATAAGACGGAGATCGTTATAATTTGACATTGTTCAGATGACCTTCAATCAGGTCGCGTACGACAATATTCTAATGTCAAATAAAATCAAATCTGAATTCTCGGAGTCAATTTTAATGGTGATTAATAAAATATTAATGGTATAATCATAATCAATAAAACATATCAGCCAGTATAACATGGGGTTGTTAAAAACGTTTGTGATATATCAAATGTCAAATTATTACAAAAGCTATATTTCATGGTGATCGAAAGTTATACAAATTATATCGACCGGCGCTTAGTTTCCGACTTTTGTGAAAAACAATGTTTTGTTGCCCTATAATAATAATTAATGGTTCTGTAAAAGATTTTTCAAAACTATTTCGTCTTACTTCGCATGACCCTTTGATTACCTGTATTGAAAATTATGAACAAGTGCTTTTTGATACGAAAGGCGGTAGAAAATTAAATGAAATGAATGGAGATTTACGCCATTCTTTTCTGCACCTGATTTGGCTAATGAGGGTGGGCAACGGCATACAGTATGCAATGAGGGAAATTTTGCCAGGTCAGCCCCTCCGACCCGATGACAGGGAGAAACTGGGTTGAAGAATTCGAAGGTTTTATGTCGATGTATGGCGGTATTTAACCCTGGACGTTTAGGTTAGCGAGCAAACGTTTAACTGAACCGCCGGGCAACTGAACGACTTCCCCAAAAGTCTGTGGAGCTTTCTAAAGCAATGAATCACTCAGTGACTTCCCTTCTAAACATAAACGTATGTTCAGTAGCGTATTCCCTTCGGGCCGGTGATAGGTTTTTATCTTGAGTGAAAGTTTTAGTGTCCTATACATGCTCAACATCCATTTCAGGCCACCGTAATCCGTTAGCTTCTAATGAGGGAAGGGGCGAAGGAGATTCTTCTGGCAGCCCAAAGACTCCTGTCCTCGTGCCAGCCCTCGAAGAGACCCTTCACACACCCCCCCCCCCCTCCCCGACCCCCTTCGGCATTTAGATACGCCCCTGCGAATGTTTATCTTCCAAGTCTCCGTTTGTATTAATCTTTCAATCAATATTGTTCACATGTAAATTGTTTTTACTGCTTATGACTTTGTTATGATTTCCTTGAGAAACGATTTCAACGAATGATGAGTGTGCACGTTCTCATGTTCAATATTTTATGCGAAAAATTCTTACAATCACTTCAGTTCTCATATCAAATCTTTTAAATTGTTTATACATTTCTTTTGATTTCTTTAAAAGAGCAAAATAAATCATATTTGTTCAATAATTTTCATCAAAAACCTAAAATTGTATGTTATATTTTCTGTAGGTGCTAATGGAAGTTCTTTCAGTTCCGATAAAAATATAAAAATATCGATGCTGCTTATTGTTAAAGGGGCCATGTAAGTACATGAAATCACTCACAAAGTATCACCCCGACTGCACAAACAATATACTCTAACTGGGGGTTATGCCTACATGCCTGTGCTTTCGTAAAAATTCCTTTACCACAATTACACCCTATAATCTAAAACTCTTCTGTTAGACTTGTTGTTAACTAAAAATATACTAAGTAAATAAGCAGCCCCTTTAAATACCAACTGCCGCATAGAAATGTTGATTTTGACAAACGTCTATTTAAGTCACGTTACTTTCAGCGACTTCGCTCGAAAAGCCAACTAGAAAATAATTCAACATATATTATGTACATTGCTTTATTAAGATTATTGATACAGACATACATACATACATACTTAAATGATTTGGACCATATTTATTTATATACAAGGTATACACAACACAATTTATAAAAAAAGAGCGCAAAACTTCAAGTTCTATATTCCCTTCCATCTGCAGAAGATGCCAACGTAAAACTCCACTAAACGTTATTTCATTTTATCTAAATATATTAAGTAGCCCGTTTCAAAAGAAATAACTGATCAACCATCAACTTCACGAGAACTTGTCATATTCAAAAACTGAAAAAAATTACAGAACAGTGACCCTTTCCACGTAGGAAAGAAGGATGAAGGTTACCGATTTTGTACTGGTTTAAGTGTCCTCATAGACAGTCTGTAGACAATTCTATTCACCATATCTCTGGAGTTCACTGTATACTTCTTGATGAGTCAATGCGGTTATTTAACTACACTGGACATATCTTCCGGGTTTTGGCATTTAGTTATTTTAACACTGAGCACAGCTCAATCTGCAACATTTTTTGAACATTTTACATGCTGCTCTTTGGTAAATTAAGATTGAGGAGATTATCAGGGTGATTATTTCACGATACATATACGATTAAAGAGGCGAATAAACGAGGTGTACAGTGAGGTGTTCGGTGCGGCATTATCGATAAAGTTGAAAAGTGTAGAGGTGAATACACGAGGTACGGTTTTTACTGTATCGGTAATCGAACTTGACACCGTGCCTCGTATATTCGCAACATTATCATTTAAAGCTAGATCACATTTTGGTCGGATTTCTTTGGCTCTGATTTATTACTTACTGACCATCAATAATCTTATAATACACTTAGGCTTGAGATCATGGACCACCTTAGGTTCACCTTCATCTGTGGACGAATTATAATATATGGAATATTAGGACACTGTGTTGGAACACTGTCGTTTTATGGCTGTGAAATGGCTCAGTTGGTAGCTAGTTGGATTGTTGTCTGTTAGGCCATAAGGTACCGTGGGCTCGAATCCTTCTGAAGGTAAGAAACATCAGCCACGATCAGTCCTTCCAAGAGTCGAACCGGTGTCGCTTTCACAGCTTTATACCTAACCTTAAATATTAATCAAATATTGGCGAGGTCTGATTCGTCCTTTTGGACTCGGGCGTGTCCTCAGGAATAATGTAGCCAGACGTCACACGAAGTTCACTATTCGTTTCTTCGTCTATTCTTAAAGAGGTAGCACTATGATTGTTTGTGGACGGGTTTCCTGGTGACGCTTCGTCAGTTTTGTCTATTTTTTCAATAGTATTAATACACATATTGTCTTCGTGAGGTTTTTTTAAGCGCGGCGAACTGGAATTTAAACTATTTCTAGATTTCACATGTTTTTCTACGTCTATGAGACGTTCGTCGTGAGTTGAAATACGCTGCTGTTTGGACTTCAAAGCATGAAAGACATCATAAATTTCGTTTATAAGAGGTATAACTATCATAGAGACGGTGGCCAGGTATGCCCAAACATCCGATAAAGCGACCTGGAAAGATACTGTATATGTTAACAACACAAGACATGCGTAGTGACACAATGACAGCTTCCTGTGGTCAGAATGGGACTAGAACATACCAAACGTGTATAATTAGCTTGCAGATTGTGCTTGGACCAATGACAGTTTTCTGTGGTCAGAATGCGATTAGACCATACAACTATAGTATACATGTTAACAGATCAGCAGATTGTGCTTGGGACAATGGTTTTACGACCAATATTTCTTAGATAAACTTGCAGTCCTGTAAATGCAAGGTATACATGGCCCTCTACAGAAGTGCCAATAGCATTCTTACCCAGTTCGAGAAGCCTGATAAGTCCATAACTTCGACAGCTACCATTATGGAAGGCCAGAGGAATATCAGGGAGCCGGTTAAAGTTAGAGAACCTCCGACAGCTAAATATCTTGCATATTTAAAAGTATTGGTGACTTCTTCTAAGGAGGGTCGGTTGTCTAACTGATGAGCTCCGCTAAGATTTAACTCCCTGGAAAAAAGACATTATAAAATGTCCAAGATGGGGGGAATTCGATCTGGGATATCAATTTTGAAATGTCGCTTTCTTTAATTTATACAATTTAGGCTCAGTATAATAAAACAAAAAGGAACGAGGTTGTGATCAAACTCAATCCGAGAGAATGTTAGATATAGGTTTATTTAGACAAGTGGTTTCACGACTGGTAGTGACGGCGTCTAAACTTCTACTATTCTGTTGCATTTTTAGCGAACCCGATGTCAGAATTGAATATTAAAAAGTAATACCGAGTCTTAGCTCTAGCACATAGTAAAGCAAATGCATCAACAAAGAAACTCAAAACAAATTTTTCACTCACTTGGCGAATGTTTCCGTCCACGGGTTGAGTGGATTATCGATGTCACGTGTTGTTTCCCAGATCTCCCGGCCCAACATGGCGTCGTAATGGCGGTTAGTGATAAGCGACACTACAACTGTGATTAAACCACCAGCTAATATAGACGTTAAATTACCACATAACATTGGGATTTCTTTACCTTAAATATAGGACTTAAGTTTAACTTACGTATTATGTCAAATGACGTCATTATATTACAAGCGTTCAAAGCGACTTAGCTACAACCCTTCTTCCAAAAGTACAACAACAGGGGATGGCAAGTCATACAGGGAATTTAAAAGAGTCCACATTTCGTTAATTTACCTGTATTAATGAGAAAATCGCCGAGGCCTCCTTCATATAGTGAAGCTACCGACATCCAAACTATTAGCGCCAGTATGGTGCCAGATAAACTGCCACAGACCATTCCGATTCCTGTAAGTCGGTTCCAGAACATGGATAAAGATATGGGTATCACAGCACTTCCGATCAGGACGCCCATGAACAGATACACCCATCCCAGGTTCAACTGCAAAACAGGATATGACGTATGATAAATTGTTAATCCGTAAGCGAAAGCCTAACCTTACCTAACGCTAGCTGTCTGTCATCGTGATCAAACCACACCCCCATAAGACATTGTCAAAACCCGTATTCCTGATACGACAGTCAGTCAAAGTTTCACGTGATAGTGAAATTCTTAACCATTAAGTGAGTCACTTAATAGAAAATTTATCCAATGCTGATTAGATGTAAAAGTTTGTTTGGTGCTGAAAATTCATTAGTAATATCAAAAGAAGAATATATGTAGAGGCATTTTTGTTGTTGTTCTTTTCTAAATCCGATTTTAAAAGGGACGCAACTTTTAACTTTTATGTGAAACGAGAGCAAAGGGAATCTTGTAAATGACAATCCAATTAGTGATAAGACTTCAAAGATATATAATAGAGAGTATTAAACCGCTCTTAATGTGTTTTTATGTTGAAAAGGGAGACAGTCAACAAATGTATTGCTTTCCCAGAAGGTACAGCTCAGTTTCAGTATATGTATAGTCATCTAAATATTTACTTTACCAGCTGATAGAGCTCAATTTCAGCTATCTGTATAGTCATCTAAATATTTACTTTACCAGCTGATCGAGCTCAATTTCAGCTATCTGTATAGTCATCTAAATATTTACTTTACCAGCTGATAGAGCTCATTTTCAGCTATCTGTATAGTCATCTAAATATTTACTTTATCAGCTGATAGAGCTCAATTTCAGCTATCTGTATAGTCATCTAAATATTTACTTTAACAGCTGATAAAGTTCAATTTCAACTATCTGTATAGTCGTCTAAATATTTAGTTTACCAGCTGATAGAACTCAATTCAGTTGTCTAAAGGTGGAAAAGCAAATATTTAGACGACCATATCCCTTCAACATTTGAAACATTTGTAAGTTAATTGACTGCAAGAAAGTATCAGTATTTTAATAAGTCCACACGAAGATCAAAAGAACAACACCAAAGAAATTCATCAAGATTTAAATTGGATCAATTATATATAATAAAAACCACTTAACACTTGTGAAGATCAACTGATAGACTGAAAGACCCAACAGCGAGAAGATAACATTAACATACTTGCAGCAGTTCCTGAATCCAAATTTGAAAAAAAAACTGTTTTCGGTATTAAGAATTCTACGAGATTGGATTTCCCTTTTCTTTTCTGAAAAGTTGTACTAGTGATAAAGCAATCGAAGAGAGGAAAGAGCAGGGGAAGGACCAAAAACGGAAGGAAAAGGCAAAAGGATGAACTAATTCTTAGCCATTTAAAGCTACCATGCTACAACTACGGAAAATTGAAAAAAATACTCACCTGGATGATGTCGAGTAATATAGTTAAAGGCACGATACAGATGGATACTATGACAAGACACCAGTTTTTGAGACCATTTAAATAATCTAGATAGACTCTGTAGCTTCCGTGGATGGTACACTTATAGTCTGGTTTGATGGCTCGTTTACAATCACCCCTGTTTCTTAAAATAAATCAGAAGAAGAGCAATATTGAAAGGTTGCAGTTCCATGAACCTTGGAGCATCTGGCGCCCCTTAGCGAATTTTGGAGGGCACTAGTCATAGTGGGGGGTCAGGTGGGGCCCGATATGTGGGAATATACCTAACTGGATTTTGGAAGTGAAAGTACAAGTATGATAAATTTTTCATCTGCTACGGCCCGGAGGATGGGATATGTCCCAAAAATCACTACCTAAATACACCAGTGCTTCATCTCATGCTGTCGATAATTGTTTTTGATTATCAGTCCTCATCAAGACACTCTTTATTGAAAATGGGACTCGGTTTACCAAAATTGTACAACAGTAAAGTAAGCGAGCTTACAAATTGGTGAAGATACTTACTTATCGTCCTGGTAACACGAGGAACAGTGTGTCATACTATTACATTTACATTTGTCTCTAGGGTTCGCCATTCTACCCCGGCTTTTACCACATAGAATACAGCTGTTGGTGTCGTTGGTCAGTCTGTACGGCTAGAAATAAATGAGTGGAGTTTTACGCCCTATTGCTCTCCATATTATGTACTAGAGTAACACATTCCTTTATGACATCATTTAAGCAAGGACTACAGCGCAGTTATTGTTGTTTTAAAGCTGTCGTATATATAGGCTTTAAGTCATAACATACCTTCAAATAAAGAGCGTAAACATCAAAAATTAAAATCGATGTAACAGCCATGACTTCTGACGAGCCAGTGGATGTGATGGCCATTACTATCATCACTAACATCAATAATTCACCCGATTTCCCCAGTAATGACTGCGCCACTATTGGTGGTACTAAACCTAATAATACACAATAATATGATTAATAAACAACCTAGGTTCTAGAGGATCCTGACTATCAGCTGGTCCTTTGTTTTTGCACAGGTCTTACTAGGATGACAAATGATGTTTCGATAATCCTTCTACCAACTGGTCCTTTGTCAAAGAGTTTGGTATAGCAAGGTTTTGATGATCCTGTCCAGCAGATGGTCCTTTGACCAAACCTCTTAGTAACAAATGACCTTACAAGGATGATCACCTAGGTTCATCCTGTCAATCATTTAGCTCTAATATGAAATTGAACGGAGTTTTACGTCCTACAGAGTATGAAGCAATAAAATGGTACCAAAAGACTCACCAGCACCGACTTCGGCTTCAGATAATAGCGGTTGACCTTGTCTGGTGCTTAAGGCAACATAAGCCAACCCCATGGTGGTGGACAGTGTAAACGGTATGGCAAACCAAGCCATTCCTCCCAAGAGAAACCCCACCACGCCCTGTTTAGGCTTGGCAGCTACAGCACTCTGCCAATACGACTGATCTACAAACACTGTCCCAAAATTACCTAGAATTGATAAATAGAGGACCTTATTCAGAAAACCAGATCGATGGATAATTTTAGCATCAGTTTCATCTGGTTGGTCATTCACTTCAAATGATTTTGAATCGTTATTAACCCATCAAATCACTGCATTACAAACGAAAGGTATTGTTTTTTACAATGAGGTAAACGTGTAGTTTAAGAAAAAATTGTCGCATGTGTTCTACTTCTCACAGTAAAAATTCACACTTACGAAAAATATTACCATTAGATTTTTTGGCCCGGGACATAATAAAATTGTCTTAAATTTGGAATTTTACATCGAGAAATAGCATACTAACAAAATCGAATTCTAGTCCTAAATCTGACACCATAATCAATCTTGTGTCGAGAATGAAAGAGAAAAATAATTACCTATAATATTGATGATACCAAACATCAAACCTTCAGTGGAGATGATGGTAAAATAACTGTTTTCTTGGTTTCCTTCCGGTGCCATATTACAGTAGACTAGATTATACACCTTTTCTACGCTTCCTGAAAAATATCACGAATCTGTCGTACGTTTATGGTGGCTCGTTTAGGAAATATTTCCATTTTTGAAAGTATGATTTTTTTACATTTTTGTTTCTTGCATTATATATTTCAAGACTTGTTTTAAAGAAAAACCGAGGGCTCTGATTGGCTGTTTTCGCCAGCGTATAATCCAATCAATGAACGCATTTACAAACTTCCACGATACAAGAAAAGTGGCTAATAATGTTAAGGTAAATTTAAGGCTAGAACCCGTTGGCCACCAAAACGTTGAAGACTGGTTTCATGTAGTCTTCCTAAAGCATTTTACAGATGGCCACGAGAAGATCACAAAGAGTTACTTACCGAGTGGATTTTTGACATCGTCATCGTGGTAGACTTTGGTAAGAAATATCAAGGTAACGATGTAGATTATAGCTGTATTGAAGTAGGAGACATAAAAAGTTGCTCCGAGTCCCCCGATTACAGTATAAGCGCCAGTAATCATAGCTACTAACATTGTAGCATACTCCACACTCATGCCCTCTACTAAACTGGTTATCACTGCAGCTCCTCCTACAAATAATATCCACAGAGGTCCTTAAGTTGGTCAAATCATTGCCAGAGAGTTCACATAGCTTATAACGTTTATTTGGTATTTAGAATTGTCAATTCAGGATAGCTTAAAATGTGCTTTTTCGGTTTGTCAATTTAGAAATCCTTTAGAGAGTAAACATCTTTTTTTTGTCAACACTACAGTAGAGTCCAGAGTCTACAAAGCTTTATTATTATTTTGGTATTCTAGTTTGGAAATTCAAAGACATAAAGTCACTATTGGGCTACCGTAGTGTTGGACGTCTGATTGATTGTCCCTAAAATGAGTTTCAATTCCTTTTTATCACGGGCTAGCAGCTCTTGTGGAGGTGGGTGCCTAATAATTAAACTTACCTAACATAAGCATAGATGTTACTATGATATTGGTAGCCAAAGCAAAACAGCAGAAGACTTTATGACAAGTCTTTCCGAATCGGGCCCGTATCACTTGTAAAAAAGTTTTGGCCCCTGGGGCTCGAGTTTTCAGCTGGACTGCCAACATGGAAAACAATAGGATTTGGATGCAAGCCCCGGCTGCGTACCAAAATGGTCCACCGATTCCATACTGTAACGACACAAAATGACAAGTTTGTTAATGAAATGAAAAGAAGTTTTTTTGAGGAGTTTTACGCCCTTGCCCATCTTCACAATCTTCGTACTAGTCTGATATTGTAAAGATGGCCCTTGCCCTACTCACATGTAATTTACGTTTGTCAAATACCTGGATTCTTTCCCTTCATTACCAATGAAGATTCAGTTTACAAAAACAACTAAGAGTTGTAGGATGCGCTTAATGATCATCTCGATCTTTATCCTATCTTTATCCTGGCATAGGTCGAGATGATACCTTGGACTGTGATGCAGGTAAGATGGGCTAGCATGGAAAAAGTGTCTTCTGTGTGGTACAGGATGTACAAGTTAATGATCCATTGACAGTTGGAAATCGAAAAAGAACAGTCTTATGCCGATATCCTGAGTAAATTTCCTCCATTGCACACTACATGGCGTCCCCGTTTAGATCAATAAGGTGCAGAAAAGGTGTTAAGCTCAATTCATTTCATTTAATTTCTCTTTAATTTCAGATATAAAATCCATAAATCAAAAAGATAAAAAGTTCATCAAGTCCTTATCATGGCCGTAGGGAAAATTATTTGATATTTTAATTCCGCCTTTCCTTACAAATCGACATGCTTCATCATATAGTCCGAGTGAAGGTCTTACCTGGCCTATTTCGAGGTAGTTAGATTCATACAGATTTGTCATACTTTCATACGCACAATCTCTCATACATGTTTAAAGTAGAATTATCCAGACAGGGTATGCTTACTCTTCTAGACACCTGATACCACTTTTATTGTGAAATACGTACTCACTTATTATTGATATATTTCCTCATATGAAAATTTCATTAGCTGCTACTAATGTTTTGCAAGGATGTTGTTTGGATTTCGGGTTTTGTTTTGCGGTTCGGATCGTTGGCACTTGATTCATTTATACAAACAAATATCACTTCCACAATACACGTTCAAAATATGACCAAACATAGCTATCTCATCGCACGATTAGGTAAGTTAAATCGATGTTGTTTATACATGTGGTCATATCAGCCCATACCAGTCTTAAATTGGTGTTCATAGGTACAGAGAACTGTTTTTGGGCCAATGTATTCTATGGTCAGATTGCAAAGAAGCCAAACATGAGTCAGTGGGTCTCGGATTAATGTTTAACAGAAAGTAATCACTGCTGTAGCGGACACAAATGTGTGTATAATAAATAGTTATATTGAGAATTAAACCCAGAAGCTAGTAAGCTATTCATTTGACACTGCGAGAACAAAACAGAAATTGAAAGATATCCTATCTCGATTCTACATGGTGCAATATTAATTCATATTTCGTTTATCAATTAAACAACTGAAATAAGTTATTAAAAGAGTCAGAGGTTGCAGGCAGAATTTTAACTATCTCATCGGGATTGTGCAAGCTGCAACTATTCTTAAACTATTATATCAAGTTATTTCAAAAGACAGAGGAGAGGGGGAGGATGTGGGGGTGTCTAGTCACCCATTGGAATATCAATACATTGTAACCAACTACTTCTTAAATCATAAATGTCCATGTATGTACAGTCTGGATAGACAAAAAAGAGTTTTTGACCTTTCTTGATCGGTCACTCTGGAATTCTGCTGGTAATTCTCTTCTAATTTAGCTAATTAATTGGAGGGAGTGCGGGGTCACATCATTTTGAATTAATTTAAGCTTAATGCTAAGATGTTGGTCTTAATTTCTCTTTAAATCTCTAGCTTCAAAGGAAAGGTAATTCAAAATCCTTTATGTATCTCTATTTGAAACTTACACAGTTAGTTAGCTTGATATACATTCAATCAATCGATTGCGTTGGTGTCACAAAGAAGGGTGGTAATTTGAGATTCTGTGTTGACTCTCGGAGTCATAAACGGTCGATTTAAAAACTCATCATCGTCATCGCCATTATTATTATTATTTTCATTATCATTATTATCATCATCAGAATTTATCATCGTTATTATTATTATTATTATTATTATTATCATTATAATTATTGTCATTATTATCATTACTATTATTATTATTATTTCTATTACCATCATCATCATTTACCATCGTCATCACCATTATTATTATCATTATTATTATCATCATTATTATCATTATTATCATCATCATCATTATCATTATTACTACATGTATTATTACTTTTATCATTATTATTTCTATTACCATCGTCATCATTTACCATCGTCATCGCCATTATTATTATTATTATTACTATTATTACTATATTATTATTCATTATTGTCATCATCATCATTATCATTATTACTACATGTATTATTACTTTTATCATTATTATTTCTATTACCATCATCATCATTTACCATCGTCATCGCCATTATCATTATTATTATTAGTATTACTATTATCATTATTATTATTAGTATTACTATTATCATTATTAGTATCATTTTTTTAATTATTATCATTATTATTATTATTATCATTATAATCATTATTATCATCGTTATCATTATCATTATTACTACATGTTTTATTACTATTATCATTATTATAATTATCATCATCGTCATCATTATCATTACTATTACATGCATTATTACTATTATCAGTCTGGTTTTGAATCTGATGACAAGCAGACATGACCTATCCACTGGGAATTTCGTGATGCTATCGACTGATTGAAATGGCTTTTATCTGATGTCTTGGAGAGAATTATGTTACTCTGGACCTGAATGTCGGTTAATGTCGGTTCACAAATCTGACTTTGAGACTGGGTGTGTAGCCTGGGGGTTATTCTGCTAATTGTATGAGGCTTATAAAACACAAAACACATAGTTACCAAACTAATTGTCACAAGCTATAGGGAATTCTTTTTTATGGAAAACACCATTATAAAATTCTATTATTTATACAGTCTTTAAACTCGATTTGATATCTCATTAACCCTAAAGACCAGATGTAAGTTTCAGGACAATGACATGGAAAGTGGAATTCAAGTTGAATGTTGACATTCGAGGCATTGAATTTTTTTAACTTAACATCGAGCACATTACTGACTGAGATATTCATTCCCTCATTCATTTATTAATTAATATTTTGTTGAATTTATCGTATCTATTCCATGATAGGTTTAATCGCCAAGCATTCGTATATTTGTTCCTTCGTTCCTTCGTTTTCATTCATTCATTTATTTCTTCATTCATTCATTTCGTCACCCATTCATCCATTCAATCATTCATTTATTGAATCACCCATTCGCCATTAGTCCATTCGCTCATTCATTCGTTGAATCATTCATTTAATTAAAAAACACGAATCGGTACCTTGGTGGCCACAGTAGATGACTGGAGTAGTGTAGCAGCCCAGGTCCACTGGGATACAATAGTCGTAGCAGTCAAACCGACATTCACCTTACCACCTGCATCAAACGACGTATCCAGCGAATTCTACAATTACAGGATGAAAAAGTCAAAAAAAAAAAAAAAAAAATTGGTAGACATAAAAATATAATTAAAAAAAAAACTTAAAAATAATACTGAATACAAAAATAGTAAAAACTTCATTCATGAAAAATGAAACTTAATCATTAAAAATAATGATGACTGTGTATAAAACAAGTTGAAAAAATAATTAACGAAAATTAAAAAAAACGATTTACGAAAAATAAACACTGAAAATTCACTGATAAAAAATGATGAAAATGAATCATTTAATTAGCTCTGAATACTGTTGACTCTCAATATACTTGAAATCAAAATGTGTAGTTAAAAATTATGTAACTAGACTTTCAAAAAAGTGGATTGTAAAAAGGTTTCTAAATTTTGTGCGTGTATCGGGGACATCAATTTGCACCAGTCTAATTTCCAATCAGACGTTTTTGCTTCCTGCAATTCCTCTTAAACTTGGTGTTTGATGCCGTTATTAATTATGCTCTATCACATGAGGCCCTTCGCGATTAATGACGTCATCAAACACTTAGTTTTAGTGGAATAACAGGAACCACAGACGTCTGATTGAAAATTGGAATGGTGCAAATTGATGCTATCAGTGTCCTCGATATACATACAAAGTCCTCTTTACAATCCCTTTAAAGAAGAAAAGAAAAAATCTAACAAATACTCACTTTATCATTGTAAACGTATTTTCTAATAAAACTGAAGCCCCAGGCCATAAACGAAGCGAAAATCCCAGAGAATAGAATAATGATGAGTGCTTCCCATGACTGTATGCCAGCTTGGATATGAAGTAACGTTGTAACGTTCACGCTATTGGTCTGTACCCCGTCACAAAACGAATTGTTTCGAAATATTACCATTTTAACACAATTCCTAAAATATAAAAACAAAGCTTGGTATACTATACGTCTGTACGACCCATAAGTAACCCGTACAACACATCAGTATCCCGTACAACACATCAGTATCCAGTACAACACACCCGTATCCCGTACATAATCCGTACATCCCAACAGTAATCCGTAAATCTCATCAGTAACCCGTACAACCCTCCAGTAACCTGTACAAGCCTTCAGTAACCCGCACAACTAACACGTAGCCAGTACAAGCCATCAGTAATCCGTACAACCCTTCAGTAACCCGCACAACTAACATGTAGCCAGTACAACCCATCAGTAATCCGTACATCCCATCAGTAACCCGTACAGCCCTTCGGTAACCCGTACAGCCCACTGGTACACTTACGATCAACCACTAATATCTTGTGCAACCCACCAGTAACTGTAGTACCTTCCCCCTTTATCCCTCAATACATGTGCCTCAAACTGAATGTGCCTATTATTTTACTCGCCCCTTTCTCTACATCGTCTAATTCTGCATTTTTGTTGCCCCGTCCATAGATATGACGGTGTATCGCAATCAGTCCTCGGAGCCCAGATATCATCATGTTTCTTCAGCAACGGTACCATGATTATCCACATCTAGCACCGTTGCTGGAGAAAAACGAGATAGCATGTTTTATTTTCTTTTAGGCTGATTAGAATGTGACATTTTATACTTCTATCGCGGTTAATCGCTAGTTTCGTCAAATATTAATGGAGGTCTTCTTTTATCGGAGACTTCAATCACAGGTAGTAGTGTTAACATTACATTTAAACACAATCCAAATGATTGTTTTATACGCCACTTTTGTAAATGAAATGAAAACAGAACGAAATCAGTCTTTCTATTTAGAAGGAAACTTTGGTCCACGTCTTCAGCTCTCTTAGTTTACACAAAGGACTACATTTCTTCCACTCACAATTACCACCGTGCTTAAGGAAAGATGTCCAGAAATTACAATATTTAAAATAATTTAGAAATACATTTCATTCGGTTAAAAAAAACAACAACCTGTAACACTTATCAAAGAAAACATCATGGGCATCAGGTTTATTCCTCTCGTTATATCTACTGCTAAGCCGTTTTTTTTTAATTACCGTCTGTGTTGGTTTATTAATAAACTACAAGTCTTAATTACTTTTTATTCTAATCAAAGAGGATTAGCAATATTGGGTTATATAGAAAAAATTTCGAGAGGCACTGGCCAAGGTCACATGAAATGAATAAAGAAAAAAATCTTTACTAATTTTTGTAAGATTAATAATATTATTGAGAAAACTTTTTCACTAAACATTAAATATTTACAAAAGTCCACTAAATATTTACAAAAGTCCACTAAACATTTACAAAAGTCCACTAAACATTTACAAAAGTCCACTAAACATTTACAAAAACTTATAAAAAGTCCATAATTTTTGGAAAGGAAGGCCCGTTATTTGTTAAATTTGTAAAACTGAAAATTTTGATATTAGATTTCCAATTTTGTCGGAAAAATAAAATCTTTGTAAAATTTGTAATTTTCAAAAAGTTCGATGTAGCGAAAATGGTAAAAAAAACGCCTCCACCAAACAAAACAAAGAAACACTAAGAAAAGTTTTTTATTTCATTTCAACTACAGCCATTAAATGCCATACCCCCCCTATTTTTCTCTACAAAAAATGTTAAAAAGTTAGCATTACCTTTATTTCATTAAAATTTTAAAAAAGTTCCAATTTATTCCATTAATTCCTGATAGTTGCGACCGAAGTCTAACATGATTGATATTCTACAGTGTCAGGAATAGATAAGTTCCAATCAGTATGCAGACTCCAAGAGTTCCAAATCTCCAGGATATACTAGCATTTGTATATATATATATATATATTGATTGTGCTGTTACCATAGAAATTAATAACGCTATCATATGATTGGTTCGAAATATTGTTCTTAAATTATACACACTTGTACTTGATAAGTCTTAGAGATCTTGACTAGAGCTCATCTCGTACTGAGTGGCTTCACTACCACGGGTCCACGAGCCCCACCCCTGAGGGTCCCCCGCTCCCAGAAATCTTCCATCGACAGGCATTAAATTGACGTACAGAGGAGTCTCAGAATGCAGGAGAGCATAAAATAAACGCCTAATTGTTTTCTAAAGATTTCAACTAAATAAAACGAGCTGTTACAAAGCTAATCATCGAAACTAGTTCAAACTGCTTCATTAACCATTAGTACTCTCAGTTTTAAATTAACCCTTCTAAAACAAATTCAGTTTGATCAAGTTGATACATAGATATAAATAACATACTTTAGAAATATTTTTAGGTATGATTTACGACGTTTTTGATAATGAAAATATGAAAATATTTTACAAAAAAGAAGAATGGCCCCTGTAGGGATGGAGCCGAATAGAAATTTTTTTAGATACCCCCCACCCCCTTTCTGCTTTCTATTTGTATACACTAGGGTCAGGGGGTGAGGATGATGTTCTACTTATGATCTCATTCAGGTCCAATTCTAAAATTAATTCAGTAACAATCTGAACAAGTCTATTAATGATATGTAAATTTGTATATATTTGTCCAGCAGACGACACCATTCAGAAATCCTAGCGTTTAGTCACGCTGATCGATCACACTTAATATAATGCATTATTTATAGAGTAATTTCTCCCGTCATTCAATCTTCCTAGCAGACGTCAGAATAAAATGAAAAGAGTTTCACGCTTACAGGACTGTACCTTACTTAATATGTACGCCTAAAAACAGGTCCGCAGATAAGAGAGGTGAGAAGAAGAAGATCATTTTCGTCTTATACCTTGACTTCAAAAGCCATTTTTCTTGTATCAAGAAAAATATTCAAGGGGTTCAAGGGGGAATTTTTCGGGCAAAAATCTTATAACTAGGTTAGAAATTCGGAGGGGGTAATATATCCGGAGGGACAAGTAATATATCCGGAGGGACAAGTAATATATCCGGATGGGGCAAGAAATATATCCAGAGAGGCAAGTGATATATTCGGAAGGGAAAGTAGTATATCCAGAGGGGTAAGTAATATATCCGTAGGGGCAAGTGATATACATCCGGACGGGAAAGTAATATATCCAGAGGGGCAAGTAATATATTCGGAAGGGAAAGTAGTATATCCAGAGGGGTAAGTAATATATCCGTAGGGGCAAGTGATATATATCCGGACAGGAAAGTAATATATCCAGAGGGGCAAGTAATATATACGGAGGGGGCAATGGTGTATGGCGTTTAGTTGCAGTAATGGACTTGATCGATTTTCAGAATTTTTTCAGGGGATCGATCCATTTTTTCGGGGGTGGGGATGTAGCTTCGGGAATGTAAACATTATTAGCACCCAATGAACTTTTCACGTGAGTAAATATATCAATCATACATAAGGAATTTGACAAGATAGAGATCATTTCGATTATCAACTGTCGATGTAAAAGAACACCTTGACTATCCATTCGACCAATCATACCTTAGTTTCAGAAACAGGAATTTTTTTTAGCTTTCATAATCAATGATAGTGTTCACGACTCATTTCAGTCAGACTATGCCATATATAGAAAACACATATCTAGAAATAGACAGTGAAATTTCTAGTTTGAGGTATATTTGAAGGGATTATGCGATTTTCGTGCGTTTTAGTACTTCTTAAGACTATTAAAGAACATTCAAGACCTAAAACAATCCCTGCCGACTGTTCCCCTTTAACATACATATTTTATCGGTTTTACAGAATATAGACACAATCCCTTTAAAGGTGCCTCACACCAAAGCGATCACCAGTTGCGAATTATAACAGTGGTCAATGAGTAACGAACGCAACACACAACTCAGTTGCATGAGAGTTACGTTCGAAACTTAGGACCTCTATTCTTATTCGCAAAATACACAATGGGTGATGACTATAGTGTAAGGGTACCTTTAGCGTAATAACAATGTTTTTAACTCATTCGGATATTAAAACATTGTGTTTTATTCTGCAATTCTTTGAATGGCATTGAAACAAACGAAAATTAAAATGGAAGTGAATTATCGGATACAAGAAACTACTCCCAGTGGAATATCACATATTGATGGAATTTGAATTCAAGGGTCTTTTAGAACATTCTGAACACAGATACCATCTATTGAGTCAAGAACAGGTCTCGGTATCAAAAAGCATTCACAATGGACTTGTCATACCAAACACAAATAACTATAACCAATGGAATATCGCACTTTGATAAACTTTGAATTCAAGACATTTAGAACATTCTGAACACGGAAACTTTCTATTGTGCCAAAGAGCATCCCTAATAGATTCTCTGTTATATTGAGCATCCATATTTGATTTACAATTTTACACACAGAAACCTGGGTTGCACCAAAAACAGTTCTCAGTAACATTTGGAATCCATAAAGTATTTGTCACTCTAACATAGAAAAATATATATTGAGTCAAGAAGAGTTCACAGTAACATAGAGCATCCATTTTAGATTTGTCATTCTGAACACAGAAACCTTAGTTGCAGCAAGCATAGTTCTCTGTAACTTAGAGCATTCATATTAGATTTGCCATTCTAAACACAGACAATTATCTACGGTGACAAGATCTTTGTGGCTTTGGGCATCCATATTTGATTTGTTATTCTAAACACAATTACTTACTAATTGTAACAAAGTGAAGTTCTCTGTAACTAAGGGTATCCATACTATATTTTTATATATCAATATTTATTATTTATATCCTGGATCTTGAGCAAACTTGACCACCCTGCAAGGCCGGAGTAAGTTACCTTGCTAAGCATAATTATAAAATATAAAATTTCTATAAACAGGATTAGAAGATAATGAATTTTATTATATTTTATTATCAATGGATAACATTAACAACTTTACATTTTCTTTATATTCATTGTTATCTTTCTCACTTCCTTTCAACTGAAATCATAATAACTAATATTAAATCACAGTAGAGATTTTCGAGAATTTTTTAAAACCTTTTTATGGGTATCGCTGACACTGATATCATCAATTTGCACCATTCCAATTTTCAATCAGATGTCTGTGGTTCCTGCAAATCCACTAAGTGTTTTATGACATCAATATCGCAAACGGCCTTATAACATAAGCAGAGTAACTTTCCTCAGTCATGATCCTTTCCCTCTCCCTCAGGCCTGTTATAGGTCTTATTTTGAAGTGAAAATACAGCCCTTTAGAAGCTCAAACCCTTCTGAAATCTGTCGGGTTCCGGGGGCCACTGCCCACTGGCCATAGAGACACATCTCATTTTTCCCCACCCCTTTCAAGATACGCCCCAGCAAGTTATACTCACTATTAAGTGTTTAAATAGGGTAGAGGGTGGTGTTATAGTTGTCACTCTGTAGATATTATATAAAGCTAACCATACAATATCACTGTCTAGTTTTACCAGATAGTTAAATGTCTTTAAACATGCCTGAAAAAAAAAACCAAAAAAAAGACGTGCTATGGGTTTGAACCACTTTGAACTAGAGAAATAATACCTTGCAGTATGCATTGAGGGGCGTTTTAAAAATAAATTTGGAAAGAACCTGGATTCATCCTCAAATGATCTTTAATAGTCTCTAACACCCAGACATCTACTGTCATTAAAGCATCAATGCTTAGACAAAGTGGGACAGGATAATAGAAGCTATGAGATATGAAGATATTTTGACCAATGAAAAGCATGGCAATATAAAGTAATATAATATATACCTGTTGTAAGGCTATGTGTTGATGACAGCTAAGATAAGGTAGACAGCTAGATACCAGAACATCTAAATCATATGACTGTAGCTTTAACTAGAAACGATAAAGAGAGATGAATACTTCACTAATCCATAATCTGACAATGTTACTAATAGGAGTAAGTTCAACTTATCAATTCAATTGCTGTTTGTTTTAGTTAAAGCCTTAGCCCTAATGGAAAGGAGGTGGATGGTTCTTTCACCCATTCTATGATCCATCAGCATTACAAATAAAAGTGGGTTCGCTAAAAAAACCCAACTAATCAGATAAGAGAAAATGGTTACTTTTTAGTTCAATTGAAGTAAAGGGGATGCTTAAATCACTCATTCCATGATCCGACAACATTGCTAGAAGTAGTAAGTTCTTTCCAAAAAAAAATTCAACTAATAAGAGAGATTGTCACTTCACCCATTTCATGATCTGACAACATTTCTTAAAGTAGTGAGTTCATTAAAAAAATTTAACTAATTCATTCAATTGCTCACTTCCCTCTAATAAAGGTGAAGGGGATAGTTCTTTCACTCATGATCCGACAATATAACATGAGGCAGAATGTTTTTTTTTTAAAAGAATGTCAACCAATGAAATGCTAGTTGATTAGTAAACTGCTGTTTATTATTCAGACACATACCATATAAGCCAGGTGTCCCAATGATTGTAAATAAACTAATTGAAGTTTATAGTTGATAGTATATGAATACATAGTTCCACTTTTCATACTGAAAAACAAAATAATACAAAAATCTGTCGTGGACTTTTTACTAAGAAAGTGACCTACTTTTGAATGAATGAATGAAGGAGTGGAATAGAATGGAAATAAATAAATAAATAAATAAATAAATAAATAAATAAATAAATAAATAAATAAATAAATAAATAAATGGCTAGAAACTACTTCTGTGTATGTTTCGAATCAAAAGTCTTGATAAGATAAAAAGTATGAAATCTTAATTCTTTACCAAGACATTTAGAAGAAATCGAAAATATTTCAATAAATCTTTTATGAATTGTCAGAGCATTGTGTAATTTCAATTAGTTCTGTCTTGAAGTCTTGAACAACATGCCTACTTCTGAATCTCAAACAAAAGACATATGAATTAGATCGAAGTTTAAACAAACACGTCTGTGTTCTTGTGTTCTTAGAAAGAATTTATATTCTTAAAGGAAATGATAAAGCTAATTTGCAATTTATGATTTACAGGCATATTATAGCCTTGTCCTTGACCAGTCAAAATTAGAGTTCTTAAAGATGGATTCCCTTATTTTCATTGATGAAAATGCTAATACTTGTACAAATAGAAAGTAGAGGTGTTCTAATGATTTGGAAAAATACCAGTTTGTCTCACATGTCCATAATTAATTCATAATTAGCTAACTTAGAAGAGAATTACCACCAGCAATGAGTGACCGATCAAGAAAGGTCAAAAAGTACTTTTTTGTTTATCCAGACTGTACATACATAGACATTTATTTTTGGTAAAAACTCTTTACTATATTTAATAAGAACAAAATGATATGATTAAGAATACATAATTCATTAGAAACATCAATTAATCAAATACTTTGCTTAATTTGACACTAAGAAACCCATCTTTAACTCTAATGCTGTATTCGTTACCTCAAACAACTATATTTAACAAGGATAACAACCTAGGTTTACAATTAAGGATCTTTCCACCAGCTGATCCCTGGCCAATCCTCTTGGTATTGATCTTTCCTGGATTATCTGTACCTATTTACAGCTGGGTCAACTGGAATTATGAGTGAAGCTGACTTATTCGGGGTCATCCAACTTTCAAATGCTGATCGTGATCGGAACCCACAGCGGGAAATAATTTTCAGACTTTTATTACCGTTATTCCAATTCCAATTCAGATTGAAATAATTGATACTAATTCAGATTGCCAAACAGATAATAGTAAAAATACAGAATTAGACTTAACCCTTCCTTTAAATGTTAATTGAAACAAAACCTTAGAAATTAAATATCACGAAAACCTACGTCAACTGTCATACACTGCTGGAGGGTCTCGAACAACGAATTTAATCTACAGAAACAGACAATTTGAATAAATATAAAAAATCTAACATGATAAATTCTGTGAAATCTAAGAAAAACATTATCTTAAAAGGTTGCTCAAGGAAAGATATTGACATTTTCCTTACTTTTTGAAGTCGTAAATTTCACATGGCTGTAAATGCTTTGGAAGTTATTGTTGGTTGTAGAAGAATTTCTATGACTATTTAATGTGATTCTGAAGAAATTTTGACCAATGAAAAGTGTTCTTTTAAAAGTTACAAGATGCTGCATTTAAGACATTACTTTTCATTGGTCAAAATATCTTCACCAGTTCCTAAAGAATCCAATCAAATTCAAGTTCCTCACCATCAATGACTTACTTTCATTTTCAAGACCAAAAATCAAGCTGTAGTCTAATCGCAATGTTTCTAGTTTCTAGTTCAAAATATTAAAACAGAACCTGAAACATGTTTTTTCTCAGAGGATTCAAGTCAGATAAAAATTACTGAATATAAAATAACCAATTAGTGAATCCCTGCCATTGTTAGCTGTCGTTTAAGTAAATAAAACCTTACTTGTAATTATTGAATCATATTTATGACAGTTTTTGCGATTATCTTAGTTTGAAAGTAGACTTATTATCTAATGTTTCCAGTCTCAGCCTGATCTAGGTGTGTCAGTTTTTGGGTTTGCTGTTATCCATTTTCAGTTGTTTCTACTCATGAGGTCCATAGCCAAACTTGATTATTAGGAGGGGCAAGTGATATATCTGGAAGGGCAAGTAATATATCTAGAGGGGCATGTAATATATCTGGAGAGGCATGTAATATATCTGGAGGGGCATGTAATATATCTGGAAGGGCAAGTAATATATCTGGAGGGGCATGTAATATATCTGGAGAGGCATGTAATATATCTGGAAGGGCAAGTAATATATCTGGTGGGGCATGTAATATATCTGGAAGGGCAAGTAATATATCTGGAGGGGCAAGTAATATATCTGGAGGGGCATGTAATATATCTGGAAGGGCAAGTAATATATCGGGAGGGGCAAGTAATATATCTGGAGGGGCATATATCTGGAGGGGCAAGTAATATATTTGTGTCAACTAAAAGTAGAAATTGTAAACAAACTCTTCACTATAATTTCATATATAATTGTACCCACTTATGTGTACATTTGTGTCAACTAAAGGGTAGGCAATGTAAACAAACTCTTTACTATTATTTCCTCTAAGTCTGTATCCACTTATGTTTACATTTGTGTCAACTAAAGGGTAGACAATGTAAACAAACTCTTGACTATTATTTCCTATAAGTCTGTACCCGCTATGTTTACATTTGTGTCAACTAAAGGGTAGACAATGTAAACAAACTCTTGACTATTATTTCCTATAAGTCTGTACCTGCTATCTTTACATTTGTCAACTAAAGGGTAGACAGTGTAAACAAGCAAATGTAAACAAACTCTTTACTATTATTTCCTACAAGTCTGTACCCACTTATGTTTACATTTGTGTCAACTAAAGGGTAGACATTGTAAACAAGCTCTTTATTATCATTTTCTATAAGCCTGTACCCACTTTATGTTTACATTTGTGTCAACTAAAGGGTAGACATTGTAAACAAACTAAGGTATGCAGACTGTAAACAACCCTAGTGCCAAGGTTTACATTGATTCATGCTATAACTATCTCAATGTTCTAGAAATATTTCATATCTTTAAGTGAAAACATTGATTTTGTAAGATAACAAACATTAAAATTCTGTTTTTCTCAGACAGTTCCAAAGATCATGTCCATTTATGGTATTGGAAAAAAAAATTAGTTACAAAATATTGAAACTCCTTCCATGCAGATTGCCAGTTCTCATGATAAAATTGGTGGCAAGTTCAGAAAGATTTTAGAGGTTTGAATTGGCTTGGTCATTCATTAAATAGAGATACAGGGGTTTAATAATCAGGATCCCTATCACAGAAAACGTATTTGGCAAGGCAGCAGCAGAAAACCCCTTTACTTTTAGAAATGAGCTCTTCCAATTACAACCTATACAGTTGGATATTGATAAGAATTATGCATGTGTGGATGAGTTCAATAAAATTTTAGGGATGTCATGGATGTTTTGTGTCCTACTATTGTGGGACTTCTAAAGACATTCTATGCCATGCAGTGTGCAAAAAGGGAAAATGATCAAGGATAGAATATAATAACAAATCGTATTACTGAAAATATTGGTTACAAGGAGACACTTAAGAACCATCTCTTAATTTAAAGATGGGTTCCCTTATTTTCATTAATAAAATGAAAATGCTGTTATTTTAAGGATAGAGAGGAAAGGTGTACTAATGACTTGGCAAAATACCAGTTTTTCTCACACGTCCATAATTAGTTCATAATTAGCTAAATTAGAAGAGAATTACCAGCAGAATTCCCATAGGTGACCGATCAAGAAAGGTCAAAAAGTATTTTTTTTGTTTATCCAGACTGTACATACAATGATTGGTTAAAACTCTTAATTATATACAGTAAGAACATAATGATATGATTAAGGATACATGATAATTCATTAGAAACACAAATCAATAAAAAAGTTTGCTTAATTTGAGATTAAAATATAAGGAAACCCATCTTTAAAATGTAAAGCCTGTAGCACAACGAGGCCCAATTTATAGTCCCATCAAAAGGACTATCCCTTTGAGAAGCAACTCTTAATTTCACAAGATCGTTAAGAACAATGTGATTAATTACCTGATTTTAGCCTGACTGTATAAAAACTGTTTGATGACAGGACAGATGTTTTTCACAACTCTCTTCATTAAAAATTCACCCGAGTTGTCTACTATTATTGTCAGTGTTTCCATAGCCTGTGATATAATTCAGTCAGAATTAACTTATTAGGGTTGACTAATTAGTAATGTAGTTCTATTTAAGTACAAAAAACTCCATAATTAGGTTATACATAATAAACAAGGAAGTGAAAAAAAAATGGAGTTCTTCAACCTACTTTTCTGCACCTAATTGGGCTAATGAAAATAGACAACACCATGTAGTGTGCAATGAGAGAAACTTTGCCATACACAGGACATATATAATGAATTTGACCATATCATAAGAAGATTATAATGTTATTGGACTACAAAAGACAGGCAACACCATGCAATGTACAAGGAGGGTAATTTTGTCAGGACCGTGGCGTTAGCCTACTCTTTTCCGAGGGATCGTTTAACGTGTACAGTCAGTAGTGCATGGGTTATTGTCCCATTTGATTGACTAAATGCTTTTTCCATGTCAGTCCCTCTTACCTGCATCACTGACAAGGGGTTGAAAATCTCGACCTTTGCTGGGATTAAACCCTGGACCTTCAGGTTGACCAGCAAGTGTTTAACTCACTGAGATAACCCGGCTCTCAAAGAAAGAAAAGCAATATTACTGTACCTTAATGGTCACCAGTTTTTCTTCATCAGAGAAGCGCAGTGAAAACGGCACCCATAATTCATGTAACAAGGGCAGTAACTCATCTGTAAATAGAAAAACACAGGCACGATGAAGTTATGTTTCAAAAGATATTATCCCAGATTTTAAAATCATACTGAAATTCCATTGGTCAAAAATTCAGGATTTAAAATCGATTTGACTGATTATCCAATCAGATGACCGTATATAATAATCAATCTAATTAAGGTTGGTGAAATATGCCCTAGGGTAATAATTCAATTAGTAATGTTAGATCCAGAGTTTACATCTCAACTGATTTACGAAACATAAAATAACCATGAAAGAGGGAAAAAGAACAGTTATTTTCTTACCTTGGTGATGTTTTAAGGCTTTAACAGAATGTTGTATAATCTGTAAAACTTGTAATCTATGACGTCCATTCGTAGATGATAATAAATGTTTCGTTCTGGTTAATATCTAGATAAAACAATCATCTGATTCAGTTATAATCTAAAAAAAACTTCTGATGCTAACTCTAGTACTTTTAAAGGTCAGCTTGGTGAACCTAGGGCTCTAATTTTGAAAACTTTTACCTAAGATGATTTGAATGTTCCAGTCATCTGATTGGTCAATCACCAATATATATTTCAAATTTAGTTTCATTGTCCAATCAGATTACTGTATTTGATCCAATCTGGATTTCAAAATACCAGGTTTATCTACTAAAGTGAAACACGGTAGAAACATGTCAGAGTTTCAATATATTCAAAAGACCTGTGGTCCATTTATTACCTCACTTTAAAATATGATTTTACCTACTAAAGTGAAACACGGCTTAAACATGAATGTATTCAAGAGATAATGCAGTACCTGTTGTACAGCTGTAATATGATAAGGTAACTGTTTAGTCGTATCGGTTGCCACCAGAGGATCCTCATCACCATCTTCATCAACATCCTCCCCCAAGCTGGAGAGGTTACCCTCAATTTCTTTATTCCTATGATACTCTTTAAAATACTTCTCAATATCTTCTATGGACAGTTTCTCAAATCTCTGGCAGTCGTCATAGAGATGAGGTTTGTCGGTCGAAATCTTGGAATTTGCTTGATTTTCTTGTTTGTGAGGAAACCAGCGATTGACAGAAATGACCAATTCTTTTAAAACATTTAAATAAATTAATATTTCTTCTTCGTAATTATCATCCAAAGATTCTAAAATCTATAAAAAAAATGTAAAACAAAAATTAATTATTAAATCTACCTGAAGTCTGTAAATCAATCAATCTTATTTGAGCTCAAGTTCAATTTAGTTTTATCATCCAATCAGATTTCTTTATTTTAGATGATTTTAGTGATCCAGTCATCTGATTGGTCAATTATTAAAGTTGATTTTAAACTTAGTTTTATTATCCAATCAGATTACTATATTTCTCAAATTAAGATAATTTTAGTGATCCAGTCATCTGATTGGTCAATTATTAAAATCAATTCTAAATTTAGTTTTATTATCCAATCAGATTACTGTATTTTTCTTAACATAACATCATTTTAGTGTTCCAGTCATCTGATTGGTCAATTATTAAAGATGATTTTAAACTTAGTTTTACTATCCAATCAGATTACCATGTTTCTTAAAACAGTACTCTAAATATATTTTGTCTTGTCTACCAGCTAGTCCTAGGTCAAATCTCTTAAAATTGATTTCACAAGGATAACAACTTAGGCTCTAAAGGATCCTGTCTACTAGCTGGTCCTAGGTCAAATCTCTTAAAATTGATTTCACAAGGATAATATACAATTAAAGGGGAAGTATGGACCAGGTGGATAAAAACAGTAATTATAAGTCCAGTCAGCCAATATCAATATCATATCAATTTCAACACTATTATTGATATAGTTCGGTACATCTAGGTACAGTAGTGTCAATTGATGAAGTACATCTTTTCTGAACTACATTTGTTGGAAACTTTTTTATTATAAAGATTAATATGTTGAATTTTTTTAAAAGAAGTGTGTTTATTTCATTATAGTATCTTGTGTTTTTGATATTTACTCCTCACTTCTAAATATCAGTCAAATATCATATCAAAACATCAGTTGTAATTCTGCTTTAAGACTCTGTTATAGAATTTTAAAAGATACTAAACAAATCAGAAAACTTTCTCACTTTAAAGGGGCAGTATACACATTTTTTATTTCAAAATAGAAATTACTAAACTATGCTTTCGTTCAAGGCACATTTCTCTAGATTTTGGTCTGTTTTTCATTACTACTTCAAAAATCCTAGGACTTATTCTTGAAATCTTAAGTAAGATAGAACCCAGATTTTAAAAAATACAGTAATCTGATTGGTTGATAAAACTGAATTCAAAAAGTAATTGACCAATCAGATGACTGGAACACAAAAAAAATCTTGACTTAAGTTTTCAATAATAAGGCCCCTGACTGTCCCTTTAAAATCCAAGGGAGAGAAATCTCATGTTCGATGCCTACCTCTTGAATAGTGTCATGTATCAATGGAATTATTTCAGAACTACTGTACTGTATCATGACTTGTAGAACCTGTGGTGCTCGGTAGCCATCTTGGCGCTGACGTAATTTCAGTGATATCGCATTAACCAGATAGTCAGAATTTTTTCGTATTAATTCATCAATTGATCTGAAATTAACAAATAAAATTACAAAACTTCAAGGGTCTTTTCCACCAACTGGTTCTTGACTAAATCTCTTGGTTATGATTTGACAAGGATAACAACTTAGGTTCACCAGGATCCTTTCTACCAGCTTGTCCTTGTCAAGCCCCTTGGTATTGATTTTTCAAGGATAACAACTTAGGTTCTAAAGGATCCTGTCTATCAGCTGGTCCTTGACCTAACATCTTGGTTAGATTTTACATAGATAACAACTTAGGTTCACAACGATCTTTCAAGGATAACAACTTGGGTTTTAGAGGATCCTTTCTACCAGCTGGTCCATGTCCAAACCTCTTGGTTATTATTTTTTTAAGGATAACAACTTAGGTTCATGTGGATCCTGTCTACCAGCTTGTCCTTGACTGAACCTCTTGGTTATTATTTTTTTAAGGATAACAACTTAGGTTCATGTGGATCCTGTCTACCAGCTTGTCCTTGACTGAACCTCTTGGTAATTATTTTACAAGGATAACAACTTAGGTTCATGTGGATCCTGTCTACCAGCTTGTCCTTGACTGAACCTCTTGGTAATTATTTTACAAGGATAACAACTTAGGTTCATGTGGATCCTGTCTACCAGCTTGTCCTTGACTGAACCTCTTGGTAATATTACAAGGATAACAACTTAGGTTCATGTGGATCCTGTCTACCAGCTTGTCCTTGACTGAACCTCTTGGTTATTATTTTTTTAAGGATAACAATTTAGGTTCATGTGGATCCTGTCTACCAGCTGTTCTTTATACCAAACCTATTGGTTATGATTGGACAAGGTAAAAGGCAAGTCATGCAAAACTGATCTTCTTAATTATAAAAATATTATCGAAATAGTACCCAATATCAAATTAAAACCCACTCTAACCCAGATTATGAAAAATTAAGGGCTATCACATGAAGTTTAATAATAAGGAGTAATACTGAGGTAAGATTGGTCAAAAAATGATCTACATGTCCCTTAAAATAATAAACAAATTAGGGGTTATCACATGAAGTTACATAAAAAAAAGAGTAATATGTACCTATAATGACAGGCTGTGGTTATATCAGTCAAAGTTAAATATGCTGTGTTGTTAATATAGTTATTATCTTGTCCTAGTTTTTCTAACACTGGATACAAGACATCTATCAACATAGTATTAAACTCTCGGCCGGTCACCTACATTATAATTATTTTCTTTAAGTACATAATCAATACAAAAATACTTCCTGGACATTTTCTCAAAGAGATAGAGTACAACATCAAATCTTACCTGTAATACTTTTCAAAAATGGAAATTTTATATTGAGTTTGTTTCTGAGTACATGATCAATTCACAAATTAGGAGCTTGAAAAAATATACTTATAAAGGATTGAAGTACTATCAAATTCAATCTGGCCTGTAACTCTTTTAAAAAATAAAATTCTGACATCAAGTTTGTGTGATTAAAACCAAATTTAGAAAATTTTGATATTATAAGAAATTACTCACTTTAGCAAATGTTCCAATTCCTTCTAAAATCAAACAAATTTGCATGATATTTGTGTTCATGTTGGCTAGTGTTAAAGCTGGTTTGGTCTGTTTGGGTTGTATGGAGTCATTAGTACCACCAGGGGCTATGTTGGTTACAGGGAGATCAAAATTGGCATCTGATAAATATTCTTCTACAAGCATTCTGAAATACGAATAAGCACCAAATAAGGGATTATAAATGGTTCGTCAGAACGTAGGCCTACACAAACGGTCATCTGACGGAAAATTCTAAAGATGCTATCAGAAGCCATAAAGCTTAGAAAATCTCTTGTTCTTGATCTTGGTTGGCTTACTTTTTAGATTTTTTAACATAACACCAAACAAATTGAAATAGAAACTTATTTTACCTGACAATTCCCATTTTTCTTTCATTTCTTTCCTCATCTGTAAAAAAGAACAACAAAATTCTACAATTCTACTCAGATACAAATACAACATAATTGAATGCAAACCAGGCGCTAAATTTTCAATTTGAAACATGCTACAGCTAGTTTTAACATCTATAACCTCAGTCACTAATACAAAGTTTACCTACTAAAGTAAAACACGGTAGAAATATATAATAGTATTGAATGTGTTGATGAGAAGTTTTGATAACTTACTATTTTCCGTTGTTGACAATCCCTGGACTATTTTATTGATGATAAGTATAGCCTGTAGTCTATAGAGACTGGTTTCATGATATATATCTAACACATGATCTACTATAACATCACTATCACCTGAATATAATAATATTAATGATGATAATAATAATGATGATAATGATGATGATAGAAGGATGAATGATAATGATCATAATGATGATGATAGAAGGATGAATGATAATGATGATAGAAGGATGAATGATAATGATAGAAGGATGAATGATAATGATGATAGGATGAATGATAATGATAGGATGAATGATAATGATGATAGGATGAATGATAATGATCATAATGATGATGATAGGATGAATGATAATGATAGAAGGATGAATGATAATGATAGAAGGATGAATGATAATGATGATAGGATGAATGATAATGATAGGATGAATGATAATGATGATGATAGGATGAATGATAATGATGATGATAGAAGGATGAATGATAATGATAGGATGAATGATGATGATAGAAGGATGAATGATAATGATGATAGGATGAATGATAATGATAATGATGATAAGGATGAATGATTAGGAGGAAGGGAGGTTGGTGAGGATGATAGAAGATTTATGATGATAATAATAATAATGATGATAATGATGATGATAATGATGATGATAATAACTTTGTATATTAATTTTCATGTATGGTGATGATCATAATGATGTTGATGATAGTTTGGTGATGATGATATTTCCAAAACTAGCTATCATGATGAGAATTATTTATCAGAAACATGTAGCTGCGATATCAGATGAGCTCTATACCTCTCCGCTAAAGAGTTACCATCCATATCTTAAACTACCTGTCCTGATGATGATTGTGTATCTGAAACACCAGATGAGCATCAGATGAGTTCAAGTCAATTAAATACATCATACGTACCATACTGTCCTAACAAACAACAAGTCTGATATAAACCGGTTTCAATCTTATTGTCTCGAAAATGTTTAAAAACTTTGACTGGTTTCCTGATATCACTGTCTTTAGTAGAATCTACAATATATATCATGAATACATTCTTCCTTTAAGTTCTAACTATTCTGGAGTAACTTTTCGGAGATTTAAAGAAAAAACAGTAATCTGATTTTGAAAAAAAAAAGTCTGCATCTTGTAGTGGACCAGTGAAGGGAAATTTTATAAGAAAGAATGAGTTAAACAATTATATTTCACACGGATCTTGCCAACCAGCTGTCGAGGTATCTTTAACGTGCACAGACTGTAGCACATTGGGTCTCGGTTTATTGTCCCATCCGAACGACTAGACGCTTTTTCTATGTCTTACCGAGAGTAAGTGTATGATGTTCTATTATTCTGATATCTGAACAGTCCAACTCGAACGACTGAACTAGAGATAAAAATAACCGTCTCAGATGAGCCACCGATCTCAAAACTTTATTGATGTCACTTCCTGTAAAGAAATTTGTCAGGAAGTCATGATATAGCTATATTTTTGCTGTATTCTTTTCCTCTCGGAAATTGATAACTTTTCAGAGAAAACAAATATATAGTCATACAGAGTAAGGGAGGTAACTACACATACAACCATCATATAGGACTCAGACTACAAATAATATTAGCAATAATAAAGGTATACTATTCCTTCCCTTTCCATTATTTTTATCCATTAGGCATATTTTTAAGTCTAGATTTGGATTTTGATGTCTGAATTTGTAATTTCTGTCATGGAAAGAGTGAGTTCATTTTAAAGAAAAAAGCAGACTAAAATTCCTCTCTGAATTTTTGAAAAAGGACACAAAAATTCAAACTCACCAAGTAGAGTAAGATAACCGTTTAGAAGATTTACAATTGATAGTTTCTCTTCTTCATCTACACATAGAAAAATTAAATGACACGAGTGTCTATGCAATGCAGTGTACAATGGGACAAAATGTCAAGACAGGACTGTTATACTACTGTTTGTATTTATTTCCAACTATCAAGGGCTGTTTTGCCAACTTATTTGAAATAGCTATACAGTGTACAATTCTTATTTCATCACATTTGCCAAGGAATTTTTTGTCAGCAATCAAAATCATCCATGCAGTGTACAATGAGGGAAGTCTTAGCAACAAATAGCACTCTTTCCTTTTACTGTTTAATTCTCAATTGTAAAGAAATCTTTGCCAATGAGCATGTTTAATATTAACAAGAAAATGGCACCATCATTTATATTTTGAACTGTTGAAAAGTTGTAAAAAATTCCATGCAACTAGTTGGCATAAACACTTCCCTTAAGTGTACAATGAGGAAATTGTACCAACCTGCCATACGTATTTGTCTAGGTAAGGCTGTCGTCAAATTATGTAAATTTTCAGCCAGTATTTCCTGCAGGGCTCTGGAATCCAAGACATCTGTTTGCCGCTGTTTGAATTGGTCTAGTGTAGCCAGGGCTTTATTCCTGATATTGGTATAATCATCACCTATATATCCTACTAAAACATCTAGTAAAATAGGCACCGTCTTTGACATTGTCCTGGAAGCGAACAGAAATTAAGGCATCATCAGGTTGCTTGATTGGTGAGATCAGCACGTTCGAGATTTTTGGAATCAACTGACACTCTATAAAACTAGTTGGAACAGAGTTCAGAACACATTCAATGTGTGACGAAAAAATAGTAGGTGTAGACAGAATTCAAAATGGTCAATGTCTGGAATTGTTTTTCGCATACCTGTTACATTTCTTTAACAAAAGATCTGCTGATTCCACAAGAGCCATGCGGACTCTCCAATTACTGTTGGTTCTGATGGTTACTAATTCTTTTAATAATATGACTAATTTACTGGTCGTCGATTCAAACCATTCTATATTTCTTTTTATCATTAACTCTTTTATCTTCTCATTTACTGTGATAGTAGAACAAAATATCATAGAGAACCGAGCATAACCAAACTTTAAATGACATTCATGGCTTAAACAACAAGGGAAACAACAAGGACAAAAGCTTAAGTTCACAGTAAAGGGTCTTTTCTACCAGCTGGTTCTTGTCCAAACCTCTTGCCAATGCCAGCTGATCATTGAAAGAATTGAGTTCCTTTTAACTTCAACCCACATTCAGCATGGGTTACAATGTCTATGTCTATGTTTAATTCGTGGCTAAATTTGTTTTCAAGGTTTGTGAAGCTCTTATGAAAATCAAGAGCATAATATGACATACAATTCAATACTGACTCAATACTCGTAATGTTTAACGCTGGTTTAGATATAATTTTGTAACTATACCTCTACTGTGAGTTTTAACTGTAATATTATTATCATCTTGTAAACCTTCATTGTTCATCACTAGACTGGTAATCTTACTCCATGTTTCTAATGATTTCTGAAATATCATGGTGAGGAAAATAAATAACTGAATGAATTTCATCTCCTACTGTTTCTATACCTTATTGGACTAATGAAAACAAACAATGCAGTGTAGGAAATTTAGTCAGGTGGATTAGCCTAGACTAGACCAGTGCTTCCCAACCTATTTCAGCCTTCACACCCCTGGAGCAATCACCTGGACCTTTCACACCCCAAAAATTTGTTTCATCCACATTTTCAGCATGTGATGATGTGAGGTGCTCTCTCAATTCAAAATAATATTTTCTCCCACACCAGTTGGCCACACCCCTGACACCCTAGTCCCACACCCCTAGGTTGAGAACCTGGGGTCTAGACCGTCAGGGGTTCAATTCAAATTATCAAAGGTTTGAAAAGTCCGAAGGTATTATCTTGACCTATACAGGGATTGGACTCTGGACCTTCAGGTTAGTGAGCAAGCGTCCATGGATTCCAGAAATTATTAACCTACCACAATGACAGCATGTCCCTGTTTACTATCACCAGTTATAACTCTAGTTAGCGCCATGGATATTCCTGGTAAAAACGATGCTAAGATATCACCTAATGTCCGTCTTTCACTTCGACAAACTGAAAAACCAACAGTATGATATTATACTGTAGAAATACTACACATTGAAAATTTACTTTCTAATTTTCACCACTCTTATAGGATCAATGAAATGATATTAAGTTTTAACAAGCCTACCTTTTCTATGAGTCTGGGCAATGGAATCCAAACAATTTAAAGCAGCTATCTGCAGGCTTCGAGATCTCTCTAATTCTGCTTCCTTCAACAATACAGATACAGCATGGCCCAGAGCTGGTAGAGAGGAAGGTTCATATAGATGTTGTATGGTACTGAAATATAATGACAGATCCATTAGGAGGATTCCTTTATATTGATATCTTCAAGAGATTGTAAAGAGTTTGTTTTGTATTTGAGACACTGATAGCATTGATTTGCACCATTCCAATTTTCAATCATTATCACAGTTCATTAAAGGGATTGTGAAGTGGTTTTCTTAACTTTATGTATAGGTGACTGACAGCATCAATTTACACCATTTCGATTTTCAATCATGTGGTTCATGCAAATGCACTAAAGATAACCTTTTATGACGATTAGGTGCCATGGATTGGAATTTTTCTCAAGGTAAACAAAAATACTGATGCCAGTGCCAATGCTGTCAGTTCTTCCAAATTTTGACCCAATGTTGGGAATCACCCTTTAATAAGCTCATTTAAGAATCATGTAAGAATTCTGCAGCAAATTTCCATGAATACAAATTATAAATTGCTCTACCTCCATTCTGTATGAGTAATCAAACTGGATAAACAATTCAACAAAATCAACATAAACTCTTCCGATTTACTCTCCTCTAAAATAAAATACACAACATATGCTTACAGTGGGCAATGAGGTAACTATCTCAGCCATACTAGTCCAATGAACAGGGTGTAAGTCTTGCCTTTTCTGCCTAACAATAATGTTATAAAGTCAAACACCCAGAAGTAGGTAATTTCCTATCAAATTGATGTATTCCAATACTCTCTACTTGTGACCTAGGCCAGTGCTTCTATGAGAGAGTTTCTCTTATAAAACCTTATACCAAAACTAGGTCAAACTGCTTAATTAACAATTAGTATTCTCTGTTTGTAATTAACCCCATGTACTGAATGTTAGACAGGACCATGTCCTTGTGTATTGGACCTAATTCTGACCCATGTAAAATTAAGAGTTTATCATTATTATTATTATTATTATATTTTTTAAAAGGGTTTGATCAAGTAGATACATAGATATAAATAGCACATTTTAGACATATTTACAGAAATATTTTTGAACATTTTTGATTGTGAGAATTGACCCTTGAAGGCCCCCAGTTTCAGACATTATTTCTACCTTTGGATTCTCCATTTGGAGGGTTAATGAGAAAACAGATAGTGGTGAATAAATCTTGTACCATCTGCCAGTTACTTATTGTTGTATTGTCAAAAATATATTTCAAACATTCACACGTTTTGATGTAGGTATCTTCTTCTCTGTAAAAAAAAAACAGCAAATTAAAGATGAGTTCCCTATATTTTCATCAACCAATCATGTCCGATTTAAAACTCCAAATGTCTGATATAGCATAACTTCTATCTTAATTCCCTCCAGCTGGTAAACCTCGTATTAGGGGCATAATTTGTGTTCATGATTTTCAAAGAGGTCCATACACACACTGTTTTGTTTAAACCCCCTTGTATGAAAAATAACCTTCTGGAGGAATTGAAGCAATGCTGCCTTATTGCCAAGCAGACGAAATCCAACTCGCTGCCCACTGAGCTATTCATGCTACAGAATAGTTTAAACAACAAAGTCATAAGTACTACTTACATTGTTTTAGTTTGTTTAAAGACCAGGCGTAGAGGGAAAATAACATATTCTTGAAAATCTTGTAACAAACCGACATCAAGTTTCATTAATTCTTCTCTCAGTTTTAAAATATTCTCTCTACTTGGCTGTTTAGTAACAACAACACAGATTGGCTGCAGATTGTTGAATGCAACTGATCTGTCCATATCTCTGAAGTGAAACAAATTTTAACAATACAGAGAAGCCTAGGCCTAGTACAAAACATCAAGCTTCTTCTTTTGTCACTTTTGTTTTGATAGTATTTCGTAACCATGTGACCCTTGAACTTGTGGTCACACGGTCTTAAAAGGCTGGCAAGAGATTAGCATCTTCACAGATGGGGAAAATCCCCCAAAAACAGAGTTGTCAGATGAAAAATTCTAAATGTGGCAGTGAGTGGGCCTGCATAATTTTCATGCACTTTTTTTTGGTAGAACAACAGTAAGTTTAGATAGTGAGTAGCCAAAAAAGGCTTATCTCTTCACTTCTGTTGAAGGTAGTGACAGACATCTACCCAAGATCTTGCCACGATTACCATGGGGTCTCTGATTCTAAGCACTGATGTCGAGTAGGGAGTCCGAAACTTTTCATGTAAATGCAACAAGAAATCAAAACGCACAATGTCATATTCAAAACTTCATCTGTTTTTTTGGAAGATGGCAACTTAATTACGAAACCCTAGTTAATTTGCCGATGTTGTACAAAATTGCTGAAGAAATGATCATGAAAACTTAATCAACCTTGATCTAAGTTATCTTTCATTTCGTGGGCGCCGCCATTTTATAAATATTGACCAATCAAAATGGACTATTATCTTCACACGAGACAGAAAAGGTGCGCCTTATCACCACATTAAAAATATTGACTAAAATGGAAATGAAATCAATTCCATTGGAAATGGTTATAGGGCAAGCGACATAGCTGCCAGACCTAATTTCTGATCTATATGCGAACCTCCTCAGTAGAAAGTTCTAAGTTTCATCGTAGTCCGATGAAGTAGTACTAGTAGTTTCAGCTGTAAGTTAAACGCATGCTCTCTGCAGTGCACACTAAAGATCGACAGTTGGAAATCGAAGGAAATAGACGATGTGCGGTGTGCGGTGTGGTGTACGGCGCGGGATGATCGATCCAGTATAAAATATAACAAGTGAACACACGAGGTACGGGTCCGGGCACGGTGCGGACACGATTCGTTACTACTATTTTCTACTGTATCGATAATCTCGTACCGTACACGACACTGTACATCGGGTGCGGGGCGGTGGAGGCTTGAGCAGAGGCTAAGCTGGAAGGAGGGTCAGACTTTTGAAAAAGTAGGCCTAGTGGTTCGTCTAGCCTATGCCGAATCCATCGTTTCACCACAAGACTTAGGGGCAGATAACAAGTTCTTGACGTGTAATAACAATTTTTATTGTTTAAAAGTCATTTAGTGATGGTAAAATAACGAAAAACAGCAGAATTTACGGATAACAACATCGTTGTTCAAACAACGCCTCTTAGAAATAAATAAATGGGACGTAAAAACTTCGGACGGATTGGATATCAATATCACTGTATATATTAGCACAACGTTTCGATAAGGTTTCATTTGTCAATCTCGAGTGATGACAGTACTAAAATTTATTCGTGAAAATTCAGCAAGCACTGAGCTTTACGGAAATCGGGCTCTATGTAGATGACTTTACAGATAGCTGAAATTGAACTCTATCAGCTGGTAAAGTAAATATTTAGATGACTATACAGATAGCTGAAATTGAGCTCTATCAGCTGGTAAAGTAAATATTTAGATGACTATACAGATAGCTGAAATTGAGCTCTATCAGCTGATAAAGTAAATATTTAGATGACTATACAGATAGCTGAAATTGAGCTCTATCAGCTGGTAAAGTAAATATTTAGATGACTATACAGATAGCTGAAATTGAACTCTATCAGCTGGTAAAGTAAATATTTAGATGACTATACAGATAACTGAAATTGAACTCTGTCAGCTGGTAAAGTAAATATTTAGATGACTATACAGATAGCTGAAAATGAGCTCTATCAGCTGGTAAAGTAAATATTTAGATGACTATACAGATAGCTGAAATTGAGCTCTATCAGCTGGTAAAGTAAATATTTAGATGGCTATACAGATAGCTGAAATTGAATTCTATCAGCTGGTAAAGTAACTATTTAGATGACTATACAGATAGCTGAAATTGAGCTCTATCAGCTGGTAAAGTAAATATTTAGACGACTATACAGATAGCTGAAATTGACTCTATCAGCTGGTAAAGTAAATATTTAGATTACACTA